>NW_020664498.1:4854105-5013206 GCF_002925995.2 Terrapene triunguis
TTTTTTTGCTTGGGGCGGCAGAAATGCTGGAGCCAGCCCTGATTGTGAGTTAAGCATATTCCCAGCTGTCCTAATGAAGGCTGTATTGAGAAGGAAGTACTGACAAATATTATCTTGCATTTATACATTCCAATCCACACATTTTAAAGACGTGTTTTCACAGGCAATCAAAACAATTGCCCTCTTACCTAAATATAGCACTGATGGCTCCTCCCAATCGTCCTCTTAATCCTTGAAAGAAAAACTATAGTAGTTTTTGTCACAGATTTCCAGTAGTGAAATATTCTCATTCTAAACCACAAAGTAGCAAAGGTTTATTTAACAAAGAAAAAAGTTCTATGAGGAATTATTCAAGCTGCTCTTGAATACAAGAATAAATACAAGTTTTACAATCTTTGCACAATTAATTGACCTAAGCAGATCTTTAATAATCATGAATGACATGTAAGAAGAGGGAAAGATCATGAACTAGTCAGGGATTCCAATCCTGCAAACATATATGGATATGGGTGAGTTAAAAGTAATACTATGGAAATAAGTAAGTTATTTGTATATCAGTAGTGCCCCAAAGCCCCAAACAGGAAGAGGGTCCCATTATGTCAAGGGCTGCACAAATACATAGGAAGTCACTGTCTCTTCCTGAAGACCTTACCATCTAATTTGCATCCGAAGAAGTGGGCTGTAGCCCAAGAAAGCTTATGCTCAAATAAATTTGTTAGTCTCTAAGGGCTTGTCTATACTTACACGCTGGTTCGGCGGCAGGCAATGGAACTTCTGGGTTCGATTTATCGCATCTTGTCTGGACGCGATAAATCGAACCCAGAAGTGCTCGCCGTCGACTCCGGTAATCCTGCTCGGTGCGAGGAGTACGTGGAGTCGACGGGGGAGCCTGCCTGCCGCATCTGGACCGCGGTAAGTTCGAACTAAGGTACGTCGACTTCAGCTACGTTATTCACGTAGCTGAAGTTGCGTACCTTAGTTCGAATTGGGGGGTTAGTGTAGACCAGGCCTAAGGTGCCACAAGTACTCCTGTTCTTTTTGCGATACAGACTAACACGGCTGCTACTTTGAAACCCATCTAATTTGTGTGCCAGTTACTCAAAAATACATCTCATATGAGTAAAGTTACATGAGTGGATTTCCTTTGTTTCCCAGTTATTCCACAGATTATAGATTGGCTATTCAAAAAAAAAAAAAAAATAAAAAATTATATAAACATAATTAAAATAAAAATAAATATTAAATTAATAATTAATTAAAAATAAAAAATATAAAAAAAAAAAAAAAAAAAAAAAACTACAAACTTATATCAACATGACTAAAATTAGTATCAATATTGATTCATGTTGGACTTGTTTTGGACAATTGCCATCTAAATCTGTTGATTTGAGTGGTCAATGTTTCATAAACAATGTGTTGCAGATTATTTTTAAAAACATAGACAAATGAAAATAAAGCAGGACACTACCACAGTTCACAGCTGTTTATAGTAGGAAATAAGTGCTGTATTAAAAGCAGTCAATTTGTTGGATAACATATTTACCTCAGCTACTATGAAGAAAAGCAGATGAAATGGAGCTATGTTTTTGTCAACAATTTAGCAATCCCCTTAAATTGCAATTACTCAAGGGAAATGACTTGCTTACTTATTTATGTTCTTTCCCAATTCAACAGATCTCCATTAAGATCATAATAGCACCCAAGGAAAGAAGCTTTGGAAAAAGTATTGGAATAATAAACGGAGTGGGGGATGGAATATTTCCTTCTCTGCATGTCTAGCTTTTAATTTCCACGTTGTGTCCCCCTGGTCACATTTTGTTGATGACAGCCCTTAACTGCAAATCTCACACATTCTATACACTACATTTTCTCAGTATCTGGCACTGTGATATTAAATAACTATAAAACTAGAAAGCCAAAATAACTAAATCACCTGGCAGCCAATTTCTGAGAGTTAAACCACAAACCCGGAAAATGGTGGAGTGTGTTGAAATAATGTAAAGGAACCCCATAAATTCAAACTTTATGTTCTGTAAAGAACAAATATGAAAAAGGCATCAAAATAATGAAAGATTGTTTATGTATTCTGGCATGAAATGGGAATGTGTTATGAGAGAGAGCGCAATGGCAGAGACAGATCGACAGAGCTGACAGTGTGGTATTCATCCTGCATGGTACAGCAGACGTCCTGCTAGTGGCAGTCGACAGCGCAATAAATCAAGGGCTCTCGATGCTGTACCTACAGCTTATTACATCCAAGATGACAAATAAATAATAATCCCTGTCACAGCGGCCCTTTGCTCAAGGATTGAGCCTGAAACCTTTTGCTCATCACTCCTGGTCTTAAGTGAAAACACTAGAACAAGGGAATTGAAGGCCACGGTTTACTGAGCTCATGAAACACAAAGCAAGCTGGGCACAGGAACTAAAGCTGAGCAGGAAAGGTCAAGCAACAAGAAAGGATAAACATGTAAATAATCCTAACAAAAATGTGGCAACATTTAGCATCAATAGAGGTACAAAGGGCCGGTGAAAAAATCCAAGCTTCTGCAGTCTCAGGAGAAGGCCACAGACTTGGTTGATTATCAGCAAAGGAGAAGCTAGATATTAATGGCACTGGGTTTAGGCCACTGGTATCTTGGATGCATACAATAAAATCCCTACTGCATGTTTGTTTCTTTGCCTTCTCTATTATGACCATCATTCATTAGCATCATCAGGGAGCTTGGGTTTGGACAAAACACCAAGGAAACAACAGTGTCTGCCCGCAAAAGCTAACAAAATGCAAACTTTTATGAACAGAAAATGTCTCCCTTAGGAACATATGATTTCCTATTCTTGATAAGAATGCTGGGTCTCCCAAGCTCAGAATCTGTTTTACTAACACCAGATGCTTCTTCCGAGGAAGATAGGGTAAAAGCCCCTAATCACGCAAGATATGCTGCACACAGGGGGAAATTCTTGCACTGCAGCAATCAGCCAGTGCCCTGGTGTATGAGATTTCTTTGCTCTTTGTAAAGCTGTAAGTGTTGTTCATCCAGACGTTTTTGAATTCCAGCCACAGTGAATTCTACCAGCTGACTAAATGCTTGGAGTTTTTTTTTTATTTGCTCTTAATGTAAACTTGTAACACAAATTAACTTCTTGTTTGTAGGTAACAAAGGGTACCTATAAGTTCAGATTCCATGGTCACAACCCTGTGTGCCACTATAATCGGTTACTCTGGGAAAAGCTGTGTTGTCCTCAAAAAAAAAAAAGATTCAATATTCATCTAGGAAAGAAGGACCATTAGGTGTTTAAGGTAGGGAACCAGCAACTGAGTTCTTATAAAGTTCTTTGAGCTCCTCGGACAACAGATGTTACAAAAGTGGAAAGGATCACATTCTGCTATCTCAAAGAGGACTCCTTATTTAATTATCCATTTGGAGGAACAAATTGGAAATTTGGAAAACAGATTTATTGATGTTGATGTTGTCATCAGGTGGCACTCACCTTTCATGCACCATGCACATTTCTCTTTAGAGGGATGATTTAATGTTAAAAATTCAGATTAAAAGATTCAGCTAATATATACCTAACTGTAAAAACAGTGAACACAGAGCTCACTTGTACTTTACCATGTAGCAGACTCATCTAAGAGTTTCATAATTTGATTTTTAATTATATTTTTAAGTAATTTAGCTGACATTGAATTAAGACTGGCCTGTAATTCCCGAATTCACCACCTTAGCCTCTTTTTAAAAGGCAAGTGTAACATTTGCTGCTTCCCCTGCCCTTTCGTACAGTTGCTGACTTTAATGAGAGTGCATATTTTTGTTGGCAGCTCAGCTTTTGCTCAGAACTTTTGCCAGCTCCCCTCCTGCCTGGCTTCCTTCTACAGTTTTAAAGAAAGAGTACAGCTATCCTCACAACCTGCAATGTAGGCTAATATGTAAATTTGTTTGTTACAAATGTATCCACTGCTATTGCAACACACATTGAACAGTAGGTTATACTATGCTCAGAACAGTGCCTATGTTATGCCCTCCATCTGTCAGTCATTCACTTGCATCTCAGAATGTTCACTGCATGTTGTGCCATTCTCAGGGTGAAAGCGGCAGAAAAAATAGCACAAGCCCAGTTTGTTATTACACACGTCCTGGGTGTACCTTTACCTGCTACTCTAGGTTTACACTTATTTCACACATTACAGGTGTAGATCTGAGTCCCAGGTTGCTGTACTATTAAAGGGGGGAAAAAATCAAAAAGTTCAGCCAAATCCATCCTGATTCTATCCATGCAATTTGTGGCAATTCACGGGATTACACAGGTTCAAGAGAGCAGGATCTGATCCTTTAAACTAGGTAGTAGCAATCAGAGAACCTGACGCCACGTAACTATTTTTCATTTTAAAAAGGCTCCGTGAGATCTCACCCCAGTAGGCAAATAGGTGCATTAAGGTAGACTTGTTAAAACTCCTCTCCTCATCTTTAAAATCAGAATTTCATGCAGCAGCATCCCTAAAAATGACACAATACTGCTTCTTGTGATGTAACCTCTGAATTGTGGACCCCACACAACAACAGGGATAAGCTTCCTTGCCTTCCTTTCATTTTATCTTGAGGTTGACTCGCATCTTCACTACACCAGCCTTGATCGCCTGAGTGTCTGCTTCTCCAACAAGCACCTTCTTCTTTTGATATCATGTATAAGTGGGAAGAGTTCCCAGTCTCAACTAGTAAAGCCACCACCTTGTCATCCCCCTCAACGCACTCCTCAAAACTCACCTCTTCCAAAACGCATACAGTGAACGGCAACCTAGTAACAGATAGACAGGTGGTGAACTGCACTCACTGCACCAGAGTGACTAAGTATTGTGCATATACTATTATTTTTCCTACTCCCTATCTGTATATCCCACCACTCTCTTGTCCAATCCACCTCCTATGCCTTGCCTTTTAGATGATCAACCTTTGGGGGCAGACACTCATTTTGTATGTTTGTACAGTGCCAAGCACAATGGGGCATTGCTTGGTTGGTCTCTAGGTGCTACTGCAGTATAAGTATGAACTTGTTATATAATAAATAAAATAATAATAAAGAAGTTGTAAGGTGATGAAGGTTAGGCTTTGCCTTTTGATACCATATTTCAGACAGTTACAACTGTGGTCTTATGGACTTTAGTAATTTCTGAAGATACAGGCCCAAATACCTACCTTCCTTTGCCTCCTTATTTGATTGAAAATGACTGCCTACTAGTGCTAGTCTAAAGATTAAACAAGACCTCAGAAATTAGTGATTTCTCCACCTCTTCTGTTTGCATTTATTGATATCCTATTTAGCATTCAATCTCTTTTTTGACTCAATTGCCTTGTCCAAGCAAAGTTTGTCCGTCAGACACTGCTTTGGATTAAAAATCATGCTGACGGCTCCTTTGTTAGGCCCTTAATTTTTATTTATTTTAACATTTTAAAGGATTTTTTTCATAACTTAAAAAGGGTCCAGAATGCAGCAAAATGGCCATTCATATAATGATAATATAAATAACTGTTGGGTCAAAGGCTAGTTCCGCCAGCAGCACAACTTGAAGGGCATTGCCAACCACATGTAACACCCATTAACACCCCTGAGAGTTACATGCTGACAGTGACACGAGAAGATGCTCCCATTCTTTCCACATTGCAGTTTGTAAATCAGTATCACAAATAAACTCGAAAGGAAGCTTATGGCCATCTAAGTTGAACTTTTACAATGTTGCAGCAACTAAATGAACTAAAGACATGCCAGTTTTGTTACAGTGCCCTCAAGCATCCTTGGCATAACGTTTTGAACATAGGTCATGACCAGTTCAGATTTTTCAAAGATTTCTGGGAAAGATCAATTCTAAAATTTTGTTGTTTGTCAAAAATGTGCATAAAAATCTTAAATAAATCTAAGGATGATTAACCAAGAACCAAATATACTGCACCTTAGATACTACGGTAACAAGAACTTTATAAATCTCAATAGGCAGAATACAGACAAAAACATACATATATATGAAAATGTTAGCTGGTTAAAAAGCTTTAAAAAGCTGATACAGCTTGACTATAGAGGATTGTTTTCTGTATACTATTATTTGGCAAATATTTCTATGTTGTAAGCCTATTGGGGCAGAGAACATGCTTTCTTCCATTGTTGTTTGCATTGCGAGCATGTCCAGAAGCAAATAAAAACATGAAGTCTGTAAGAAGTTGTTCAGTTGAAGAGAGTCTCAGAATCCCTCTAAGAAAATAATGCAAGACAGAAATGCACATTTCAGGTACACAGTATAAATAACAAATTATAGATGTACTTCATACTTAATTTCCTTTGTAATATATGTTGGGATATTTTGTCAAACTCTATGGAGTCTGCTGTACATGTACAAAATACTACTTTGAAATGCAAGCCCTTTATTAATGTTTTTATTCAAATAACTTATTACCCAATACAGAAAGCGTCAACGTTTTATAGAACTAAAACTTGGATTTCTGTAATTTCTCCTACCCTAATGCCAGCCACTATTGGGAGCATTTAGTTATAAATTGTCTTTCAATAAAAGTAAAAGCTCCCAAAACAACAAAATGAAAAGACACAGCAGCTTAAATCAAGGAAGTCAATTTCCACATGCCGATCCTAAATATTTCATAGCCCTATTTTATTCTGACATTTGTAGATGACTAAAGTGTTACAAAGGAAATAAAATGCTGATTAAAGAGTTCACTGTCATAAAGGTTACTGAATTGTAAATGGCCCTTTCCATCTTCCTGTTAATAGGTACCCAGCTGTAAACATCATGAAGGATGTGACGGGAGGCCTGTGCTGCTCCTTTAGGAGTCGTATATACATTAATCACTGAATCACCAAGCCATGCTTAATTGCAAGTTGTATATCACACAAATCCATGGTAAGTAGAAGGAAACTCATTATTGCTGCTTCATAACTACCGGGTACTTCTCATTTTAACCTTCTCACACCTGGGACACTTGGTTGTTTTACAATGGGAATGCAGAGAAGGCATTAAGCCACTAATTCTAGTAGCACTGTATGTTAGCCTGCTGGTTTAGCATTCTGCAAGATAAAGCTAAGTACTAAGGAAATCAGAAAAGGATGACTTTCTTCATTCTGGTTAAGTGAATTTTAGTGGATTTTTTGTTTCCTGGAGGACATGTTGAAATCCATTACTCCTGATAGTTTACATAACTGTTTAAATGATAAAGGAAAAAAACTGCAGTATATTTTGTTTTGACAAAATTATTGATTTAAATCCCATACAATAGGAGAGTACTATTTAAAGGTCATAGAAAAAGAAATGAGTTTACACTCAAACAGAGCAAGCTTATCTGTCATGAAAGTGTAATGATGTGTTTATCTTCCTGAAAAATAAATACACACCAGTGAGAGTATAGAGTCTATGTTCAGGTGAAATGGGCTTCTAAAGGAGAATTTTTAAAAATATTTACATTTGAGATAGTTATAAAGATATCTGAAGCAGAGACACCCATTTCAGAATTTAACAAAACACTGCTTATTTACAAACCTGTTCCCATTCCTTCACCCCCTAAAAAACATTACTGAACAATTTTAAAGTGATAAATTGAAAAATGTATTCCATTTTTAGGTGCTTTTTTAAAATCTCTCAAAACCAGCTTTAAAAAAAATGAAACTGGAAGGAGTCCATTATGTAGATTATGTATCTTTAAACACACGTATAAATAGCTCAAACATTTGAATAATGGATGTGGCACACACCAGCTTTTTATTATACACCTCAAGAATGTTTTAAAGCAAACTGACAGACATCATAAGTATTTCAAAATAGACAACACAGCATGTCCATTTCAACATATGCTATCTGTTTTAATACAATTAAGAACCTATTTCTTAATTATGAGTCTCTGTTAGAGCCAAATGGCTCACTAAGAATGTGATAGGCTCCAAGAAGTCCACATCTTTTTTCTGGATATTATTTTGAACCTTTCTTGTTCTTAAATTTTGCTTTTTCTTTATCCTGAGGTTCAAACTGAAGTGGGCTAGCCAAACTTTCTATTCAAAACTAGCCTGTTCTTGTAGCAACAAGCAACATTTATTATCTCCTTAAAAACAACTTTCCCCAAGGTATCTATTTCCCACCAGCCCAAATTTGGGTGCCATTTTCATCCCTGTCTCCAAGAAGCAAGAATGGACCCCTCTTTCATATCCTTAAAGATGATGCAGGATCCATCGTCCAAATGTGGTTCAAGTAGATGTGAAAATTAATACCTGGGCCTGAATATATCTTTCTTTCTTTATTCCAAACTATTAGCAGATGCAAATGTGATCTTTTATCATGCATACTGGAACCAGCCCGTTCTTCCATCTTATCTGGTATTAGTAGGCAGCCACTTACATCCATAAGAAGAATGCTATGAATGTCGACACTGGGGTGTGTGCAGTCTATGTATGCAACGCATGCACTGTATGCCCAACTGGTCCAACATGGCTCAACTGGCGGCCCCGAATGTGCATGAAGAATGCCATTTTGTAAAATAAAATATTGCAAGCACAGTATAAGTGAGGTTGTGTTGCATGGAGGATGCCACTTTATGGAACATCACTAAAAAGGCATGCAAGTGTAGAATTAAATACACAAGGCTTTAATGGGGACTTGCTATTATGCAAGTAAAGAAGGGAACATCCCTTTGCATGACACAATTATTCAATAATTATGAGTGAGACATTATGCCTATGTACATTTCTGGCAGATGATTAGATTATGTTCACTATAGATGTTTAACATAGCTCTGAGGTTTGTTTTTGATACCATGAACCTACTAAAACTTCACACATGCAGGTAAAATCAATTAGATTATAGCTATTTGGAAACACTGTTGAGTTCTTGAGGTGAATTAATCTGGTGCATTTCTGCATAGAGGACTAAAAAGGCATGCAAATGTAGAATTGACTACACAAGGCATGCAAGTGTAGAATTGAATCGTCCATGACAGACCAGAGCTAGTGGCGCGAACTCTGTCAGGATGGAAATATTAGTGCAAAATTTGTGCATTAATTCATTTAGTGTAAGAGAATATTCATTTTTTTTAATCTGTGTGTATATTAGATAACAATATTTTTTCTATTATCTAAAAAGTTGTTGAATGCCTGACTAAAAATATCACTGCATGCCACTGACACCACCCCACACTCACCTAGCTCACTTTTTAAATGCTGCAACAGTATTTGGCTTTATTACTTTGAAAAGGGCAGCCTTGATCCAAAAAGGATGCTTTTGCCTTAATTAACAAAAAAACTCTTACTGATAAATATGCACATTTTCAACCTTCTAGTAACAATGCTTATGATTTTCAGATGCAAGATAAAAATAAATGGAAGCCATTTTGCCACACACACCATAAACACTTAAAACTGATACACTTTTTATATTAATATAAACATTTCTGTATTAGTCCTGTATTAGCAGGAGTGTTGTAAACAAGACAAATAGTAATTATTCCACTGTACTCCAGCCTCAACTGGAGTATTGTGTCCAGTTCTGGTCACCACATTTCAGGAAAGATGTGGACAAATTGGAGAAAGTCGAGAAAAAAGAGCAACAAAAATGATTAAAAGCCTAGAAAACATGACCTATGAAGGAAAATTTTAAAAAATGGGTTTGTTTAGTCTGGAGAAGAGAAGACTGACGGGAGACACGATAACAGTTTTCAAGTACATAAAAGGTTGTTACGGGGAGGGGCAAAAATTGTTCTCTTTGACCTCTGAGGATAGGACAAGAAGCAATGGGCTTAAATTGCAGCAAGGACATTTAGGTTGGACTTTAGGAAAAACTTCCTGTCAGGGTGATTAAGCACTGGAATAAATTGCTTAGGGAGGTTGTGGAATCTCTGTCATTGGAGATTTTTAAGAACAGGTTAGATAAACACCTGTCAAGGGTGGTCTAAAGAATACTTAGTCCTGCCACGAATGCAGGGGATTGGACTATTCAACTTCTTGAGATCCCTTCCAGTCCTATGATTCTATGAATATCACAAGAAATATTATTGCATGTGTCCATTTCAGAGTTGGAAGTTCTATATTAGTAGGTCCCATTCATTATACATATGTTTTGCCAGTATTTGTAAACAAACCGCCTGTGTTCTGAAATGAGCTCTTGCAAAACAAAGATCTATGGCTTTCTATACCTCACTGTGAAGGCTGTGATATCTAGTGGATTGAGCACTAGGACAGCTCTAAATTAAGCTCTACCTCATTCAGAATCCAACTAGACTGCAGTAAGAAGTGTTCCAGCATCACCTCATCCGTTACAGCTCTCCCATGAAAGCTTGGCATTAACACAGAAGCCTAGTTGACTCAGATCCCTTCTTCAGCCCTTTTCACTCTCAACTTGGCAAAAGATCTGTAGACATTTACGACTCATAAAAATAATGGAACTAAAAAGATACTTTTGGGGGCACTATGCTGCCAGTAGAGACTGAAAGTGACCGCCATCTGATGGATGTTTGGTGGCCAGCTGTGTGAAATTGCAGATCTGTTTCAATAGATGTGTTGTGATGTAGACAACAAAAGGACAAGCAGAGCAATTAATCGGCAACTTTATTGACATCCTGCAAGTGTATCCAAAGAGAGTATGAAAATGGAGAGCATCTAGAGGAAATCCTCTCTAAGAAAGGGATGAGGCACATTGATGAGACAGGATGGGGAAACTTGTATTAGAACTGCCAATACTGCACCTGCAATGGGGAAATGTAATCTAGTGTTCTTAACCCAGAACCTTTTCCTAGCACTAAATTGAACACCAGAAAGAAAGAAAATCATGCAGTAGCTTTGTAATTTTTTTGGGTCAGCCAGATGGTTTAGTGACAAAGCAGCATGCCACAAAGAAAGGCCACAGTCTTTTTACATTTTCTCTACAGAACACACAACTGCATCATGATTTATCAAATTCTAAGGGAGGAAACATTATGTCCAAGATTTTCAAAACTAGTGATCTTGGGTGGCTCAACTTTTGGGTGCCCATCTTGGGGAGGCCAGATTTTTAGAGAGATCTGAGCACCTGCCCTCTGCAAATCAAGGCTCCTTTTAGTGTCATAAGTTGTATGCCTAGAAATGGATGCATTCCCAATCACTAGTCACTTTTGAAAACCTTGGACTACATACTTTCTTGGTTCTCAATCAGAAATGGTGGTAAAAGGCTCTGGTAGGTGCCAACTCCATTTTTTTGTTTAGCAAGAATATGAAGGGAGAGAAAAAGTAGAAAGAGATTTTAGTAGATTGAACACTTTCCCCACTCACAGCTCAAACAGAAAAAGAGTTTCCTTCATAAGCAACAAGAGTCGGAACACGGAAACCTTCATTCAGTTATGTCTCAATTATCCCTTTTGAGTATTACAGCAAAGAGAGGGAGCAGAGAGATTAAACAATTTGGAAAAACAATATGGAGTTCTGACTCCAATAATGGTAAGTAAACACAGTTTTCTGCTAACAAGAACTGCATGTTTCCCATTATAAAATAAAAAAAAAAGTCAAGTCTGAAGATGTTCCCTTTCAAAGGGCTAAAGAACATCTTTGCATAAAACTGAACATTTTTCATATCTGCCAGTACAAATTAGACCTGCTTTGGGGATACAAACATCTAACTTTTAATGTGCACTGACTGCTTTAAACTTTCTCTTTTCAGTAAAGATTCATAGACTCTAAGGCCAGAAAGGACAATTGTGATCCTCTAGTCTGACCTCGTATATAGCACAGGAAATTCCTCAAAATAATTCCTAGACCATATCCCCATTATCTTGCCCAGAATTGACGTCAGGCTGACAAGCCCCTAACTTCGCAAGTAATCCCATTTACCCTTTAAAAAAAAAAAATCGCACATTAGCTTTCGTCTAGTGTCCTGGAATTCCCACAGTGCTCCAAGATTTATTAAAATCAACATTAATGGTCCAACAAGTTCCTCAGCATGCTCTTTTTAAACCCTTGGACTGAGGTTATCTGGCCCTGCTGATTTAAAAATGTTTAACTTTAGTAGCTTCTGTTTAACACCCTCCAGAGATATCAGTGGAAAGGGATGCGTGTTTATCACGATATGATGAGGCCATATCATCTGGTTTTCCCCCAATACAGAAGAGAAATATTTAAACACTTCAGCCTTTTCTGCATTATTATTGGTAATTCTATCATTTTAACTAGTAATGGACCAATACCACTGTCTGGATTCTTTTCACTCCTACTATATTTTAAAAACTCAGTTTCCTTAACTCTATTGGCTATATATTTCTCCTTGTGTCCCCTTAAATCCCTTACCAATTTTCTACAATTTCTAATTTCTGATTTATATTCATTACCATCTTCCTCTTTCTTCCATTTGTTTATATATAAACAAAATAAAAATAAATAAAAATTATATAAATTTTTCACAGCTGCCTTCACTTCCCCTCTAAACTAGGTTGGTTTTTAACCAACACAGTCTTCTTCCTCAGTTGTGGGACTGTGGTTTTGGGGCATCTAGTAAGGTGTTCTTAAATGATTCCCAATTATTATTCACATTTTTCTGATTAAATTCTTCCTCACAGCTGATTTGGCTCATAATTGTTTTCAGCTTTGTGAAACTGCCCTATTAAAGCACAAAGTACATATATTACTGGTCTGGAGTTTATAAATGTAATCAATTTTTGATCACTGCTCCCATTTACTTTTAGTTCTGTGATCAGTTCCTCTTTATCTATTAGGACAAGGTCTAATACAACCCCCAAGTTGGCTGCAAGACCTTTTGAGTTAGAAAATCATCATCTATAATGTTTAGAAATTCCAAGGATTTTTTTTAGCACTAGCAGATGCCACTCAAATTGAAGTCCCCATTATCTCACAGGTTTTTTCCCCCTACATATTGCAAACAAATGTGTAAGGAGGTGATCATCCTGTTCCCTACTGTGATTTGGTGGTCTGTAGCAGACACCAATTAACACCCTACCTTGTGCTTTATCTATTCAAACACTGATCGATAAACATTCAAGATTATTTTCCTATGAGTTATCAGTGATTCAGAAACAGATAATGCCATTTTTTATGTAAAGTGCCACTTCCCCTTCCCTTTTTTCTACTTGATCCTTCTTTAATAGGTTATAACCATTGACTTTAACATTCCAAGAGTACAGCTCATTCCACAAGGTTTGAAGAGGAGTGGTACTATATGTTAAAAAATATCAAGTCAAATAAGGTGAAATCTTAAGTGATTGAAACTGTACCACAGCATTTCTAGGATAGACATTGCATGCCTATATAATAAGGGTATAGCAGTAGGACTATACTACCAACAACCTCACCAGGATAGTGTGGATGCATTGAACAAAAAGGAGCAAAAACTATTTCCTGTTCTTTTACACTATTTTCCTCCCACTGGGTGGAGTTTGCACAAAAATTATCGAGTTTTCATCTCTACCCAGAGAAACATCTGATTTGCAGTGTGTATTCATCCAGCAAATGATTGAGAAGTACTCTCTTAGTTACAAGATTGTTGGAATTTGTGCAGACGACACCAATACTAATTTAGGTGGTGCCAGACTTTGTGGGAAAAACAACTGTTGCAAAAGCTCCAGCCCAACTTAGGAAAAGAGATCTTTCGTAGTGGGTGTGGTGCACATATTGTGCATAACTGCCTCCAAACTGCAGGCGACTGTCTTCCTTTAGATGTGGACAGGTTCGCTGTAAAATTTTAGAAATACTTTGATAACTACACACTGTGTGTTGAAGAGCTGAAAGACTTCTGTCAATTCGTTAAAATCCAGAGCATGGCAGCACATGTATCCTCTCATTGGGATCAACAATATACAGTACAAGATTTTGTTGATTTTTTAATAGGGTTAAAGCGTATTATCTTTCTGAAGATAAATGCTCATCACTACTAAAAAAGCTCTTCGATGATCCTGCCACTCAATTGTGGCTTCTCTTTGCCAGCAAACAAACTGCATGTTCCAAAAGGTAACGGCGACGATAAGTAAAAACAATTTGTCGGTGACAGAAGTTGCACTGAAAATATGTTCCCTGCATGTTAAGTTATCAGAGAGGCTTGGAGAAAGAACCTTCTGAACACTCTTGTTGAATGCAAGCAAATGAAAGAGAAAGTTTTATAATGTAGTTGACAATTTTTACACAACATGCCTATCCTGCACTTAGAGCACTGCCTTTGAGTGCACCGAAAAGTTTGAATGGGCTCTGCTGAGGAATATGTTGCAGTTTGAGCAAATGCAATACAGCCTCGCTGCACGGTGCGCCAGAATTCCCACCTTAAATATGCTGGATGAGAATGGTCTCTTTGATGAGTGGACCAGTGCAAAATCAATTATCTCCAGTTGTTCTTTCAGACTGGAACCATCAGAGAACACCCGTCACCGAAAGGTGGCAGAAGATTTTTCGAGAGATAAACCGTAATGCAGTATAATACGCAAATTTAGCTAAGGCTGTGGAATTTGTGCTATGTCTTCCTCGTACTACTACAGCGCCTGTTGAACATGTCCTTTCAATTATGAATAATGTATGGTCTCCTGGGAAAAAAAAATCACGTTTCAATGTCTCCATCCTAAACACTGTCTTTTGTGTGCAAGTTAACTTTTCTCTGGACCGTACTGCATTCTACAAGTTGCTGAAAGACAAGCAAACCCTCAGAAAAAATAGCATCATCAGAGAAATACAACTGCTATCAAGCAACTTCACACCCTGAAGAACAGCAGCAAGACAAGGATTATTGCCAGTAACTACTAAATTGTAAGTAAAATGTATGAAACTATAAAATATATAAGCATATGAAACTACCTTATCTTTTTTGTGTACCACCAGTAAACTCTCTTGAGCACCGACCATCTCTTATCCGGTGTCCTGTTTTCAGTTTAGGGAAATATGGTGACCCTAGAACTGCACAAAAGTGAGGAAACTAATTAAACAGAAATTAAAAGAAATAATCACAAGAGTGAAATGCCAAGCTGCATAGAAACTTTGTAAAACACAGTAAGAGGCTCAAACAATATGCATACCCCTAATAAAAAACAAATGAACAAAAACCAGTAAGAGGACCAAAAAATGCCACCAAAGCTAAACAACAAAGCAAAAGAGGCAGATAGAGACAAAAAGACACCTTTTAAAAATTGGGAGTAAAATCCTATTGAGGAAAATAGAAATGAGCATTAAACTCTGGCAAGCCAAGTGTAAAAGCATAATTAGGCAGTCCAAAAGAGAATTTGAAGAACAGCTAACTAAAGACAAAAACTAACAGCAATTTTTTTTTTTTTTAAGTACATCAGAAGCAGGAAGCCTGTCAAACAATCAGTGGGGCCACTGGACGATTGAGGTGCCAGAGGAGTACTCAAGAAAGACAAGGCTGCTGCAGAGAAGCTAAATGAATTCTTTGCGTAGGTCGTCACTGTAGAGGACGTGAGGGAGATTCCCACGCCTGAACCATTCTTTTTAGGTGACAAACCTGACAAACTGTCCCAGATTGAGGTGTCAGTAGAGTTTTGGAACAAATGATAAATTAAACAGTAGTAATTCACAGGACCAGATGGCATTCACCCAAGAGTTTGAAGGAACTCAAATATGAAATTGCAGAACTGCTAACTGTGGTATGTAACCAATTGCTTAAATCAGTGTCTGTACCAGATGACTGGTGGATAGCTAACGTGACGCCAGTTTTTTAAAAAGGCTCCAGATGCAATCCTGTAAACCT
Source organism: Terrapene triunguis (assembly GCF_002925995.2). Taxonomy (NCBI): domain Eukaryota; kingdom Metazoa; phylum Chordata; order Testudines; family Emydidae; genus Terrapene; species Terrapene triunguis. The sequence continues at coordinate 4,869,815 of NW_020664498.1, forward strand.
AACTTCCCAGGCAAATTGTTTGAAACTGTAGTAAAGAACAGTTGATGTAGATGTAGATGAACGTGAGCCAGAAGTATTAACATGCAACAACTAGATTGAATTTATGCTCATAAATGAGCAATTCGAATTCCTCCTTTAGTACCCAGGTTTCTAGCTTTAGTGTATGGGCAATTTAAGAATTTCTGCTTTTCATGTCCTTTGGTTTCTTCATTAATTTTGTTCTCAACATCTCAATTTTGTGCGGAGTGCTCATGCCTTTCCCCTTTTGCTATTAGTTTAAACCCCTCCTGGACACACTTGCCAGCCTGTCCCCAAGGCGATTGATCCCCCTTCTACTCAGGTGGAGGGCATCCAAACTATACAGACTCCTCTTCTTGTAGAAGGTGGACCAATGTTCCACAAAACCAAAGCCCTCCAGCCACTTGCCTAGCCTGCAATTTACTTCCAGACCCTTCTGTATTCATTTGCTTTTGGAACAGGAAGCATCTGAGAAAAGATTCCTTGGACCTTCTTCAGCATGCTTCCAAGTTCCCTGAAGTCATCTACTATCTGCAAGAAATCCCTCAGTGCAATGTCATTAGTGCCAACATGAACCATCACCAATGGATCCTTGCCTGTAGCTTCAGAAGATTATCCAAACTTAGTCTTCTTTTCATGTCTTCTTTCCAGGAAGACGGCACACTCTCCTGTTGTCCACCTTCACTGGCACAATGTTCTTTAGAATCTTCGGAGTATTGACTCTCCAACAAGGATCATCTGTCTTCTTTGGATGGTTAGAGAACTCTTTGTGGGTAAGCTTGACTTTCCATACAGGTTGGGCTGAGCTGCCATCCACATGTGTATCCGCTTCCTTGGACTGCTGGATCAGGAGAGTTATCTTCCATCATTTCCAGACTGAGGATCTGATACTGATTTGTAACTTCTAGCTGTGTGAAATTCCTCCTGCTTCTCTCTTCTTTGCTAGTGACAGTCTGCCTATCCTCCTCTATCTCAAACCATGTAGAATGCTGCTGTGACCTCTTACCTCTGGTGGCTACTAGCTGGCAGGCCTCTTCTCTCACCAGTTTCTTTGTGGCAGTTCCGTTCTTCCTTGTACTTGTTGTACTGGTGTTTCCCAAATCTGGTTGTGTAGGAACTCCTCAACCTCTCTAATTCTTAATAGCTTTTCACCTTGCCCCTCCCATCCAAGAATCTTTTTCCTCCAGCATAGCCACCAACTTGCACTTCATGCACATGAAATCCCTTCTGTCTTCAGGCAGGTAAAAGAAAATGGCACATTCATTGCAGATCACTACCACTGTTCCATCGCTGGCCATCTTGATATCACATGTAGTGCTGAACCTGGAAGGAAAGCCTCTCATGCTCCCCGCTTCAAACTCCCTCTGAAACCCCTCTGTTCATGGCGCTCAAGTTCACTTCGCAAGTGACTTTTTATACTAAGTCTTCCTTGCTTAGCTCATCTCTGAACAGCTGAGCTGACCAATGGTCCAGGAGCTAGAGCCTCATGGTTTCAGCAAGGCACTGATCAAAGCTTCAAGAGTTTACTCAGGGACCCATGGCCCACTTACGCAGCCCATACATAGAGAACAAACAAACAACGCACCTACAGATGGACCAAATACACTACTCACCAAGTCCTGATACCTCCAAGCACAGAATCTGTAGTTGGAGCTATTCCATTCTTCTAGATGCAGGACGTTAGAAAGTTTAAATAGACATAAGATCCAACAATTTTGTAAACAGAAAAATTCCCCATACAATATATTTCTGATTCCTATCCATTATACACATGCAGTGAGGAAGGCTGGCTGAAACAAGTATCAATGAAAAACTTGGAATTTGATATTTTTTTTAAATAAGTATGGGTTTCACCCATTCTGATGAGTAATTCAGCACCATCTGTATTACAATAATGGGAACAGAAGTGCCCATTACAATTTAAAAAAACAAAAGTCACAAGAATGCACAATACACTTCTGACCTGTGATCTAGCAAGACACTAGAAACCACACCTGTGTGTTCTGCCCCTGGCTCTGGACAAATGTCCTCACTTCTCTGTACTTGAACTTACTCTTTAGCAAAACAGGTGCAATAACACTTATCCCTACCTCATACGAGTATTGTGAAGCTCAATCTATGTTAGTAAAAACTCTGCGAATATCAATTAAGTGCTTTAATAAAACTAAAGTTCAATTCTTCTGTAGGCATTTCTCTTAAATGTCCCCTCCCATCACCCCACACTTTCTAATATTCATTCAGTTCTCATCAAATTTTAGTTCACTGCATAACCCACAGCACCGTGTCTATCATTAGGACTTTTTCCACTCAAGAGAAACTAAAATTGCGAACTGAGCACCCCCCAAAAAAATTTCCACAATACCACAACAGTTTAATTTAGAATTATACTAGGGACAGTTTATCTAGTTCATAAATACATCTCTTTCACACACAAAAGAAAATTTGGAGGAAAACAAGGTTAAACAAATCTGTTCTCGGCCCTCCAGGTGGAGGGTAAATAAAGTACAGCATTATGAGGCACTAAGTTGGAAAGCGTGGAAGGGGTACATTTACTTTATATTAAGGGAGCAGGCTAGGCTTCCTTGCTTAGCTAATTATCAATGGTGTGTGAAAATGACATGCATTATTCTATGCAAAAACTAGAATTTTATTCAATATAATTTCCAGGCCGAGTTTTGCTTTTTATGCAAGAAGTGATTTCACAAACTTTCAAATATTCAAATTTTGACTTTTTTTTAGTAAAAAAAAAAAGTTTAACTTAAATCACACTTCAGATCTTTTAATTGAAAACAGAATCATCATGAGTGACAACAGTTGCACTTTCAAACAAACCCACAACACTTCAGACTTTCCATGAAATCAACCCATTTTCACAAATTCTCAACTAAATTCAAAAACCTCAACATTGCAGTTTCCAAATATTGTGGACAGTATTTTACACAGACCTTCTAATTGCAACCGTCTCCAAGAAATACAGCAAAAAGAGACCAAACTCTTCCAATTTCTCCTGTCATTTGGGGACAAGTATGTCAATTATTTAATGCTGTTACTATGATCAAACATTTACATCTCCTCAACTCTTTGTATCATTATGTTATCCTGTCTGAAAAATGTCAAAAAAATTAAAAGAAAAAACACGTAGTTAAATTTTTTAAAAATTAGAATTCCTTAACACTATATGTGTATATTTTGCTTATTTATTTAAACAATAAAAACAATAAATTATACTGGAGACAATCAGGCAGCATTATATGGAAATTCAACAGTGGTTAGGAGATATCTTTAGTTCTTACATTCAAAATATACATTTAATTTGCCACTGGTGTGTTGGAAGTCACTAAAATCTTGGTTAAAATATACATGTTTTGAGTTTTCGAAATGGGAGAGATTTATTTAAGTTTGTAAAATCTTTGAAAATAAGAGAATATCACCAAGTATTAGTTATTATGTCACACTGTAAAGCAACAAATAGCCCCAGAAAGCTCATTTGAAAAATCCTCAAATCTAAAAATTGGGGCTATTAGGTTTTGAGAAAACACTGAAGTTTAAAAAGTTTGATTCTCCCAAAATGTGTGTGTTTGTGGTTTGGTTTTTTTAGTACCCTCTGTGGTGCTAGCCAAGGCCAAATATAGGGAGAAATAGGTGTTTTTCCTTGACTGTATTAGGCTTAATACATGCAGTAAATAAATCCCCTCTGTAAAGGAAATGCACAGGCTAGCATTTTACAACTCCAGCAAGGAGAATATTGCAGTACTGTTAAATGTGCATCCAGACAACGGTGCAAACAATACATAATGGCACCTGAGAGGAATGAGCGCATTACAACAAGAGTTAAATAGGGCTCCATTTTGCTCCATCTGTAGTTGGATTTGGGGTCTTTTTACCTTCCCTATGAATTATTCTACTTCCTACAAGTGTTTGGCTAAAGAATTAAGACCCTACTGTTTACAGTGAACAACATGTGACCTGTTTATTAGCTATCTTGTTCTATGATGTATTTCTATTACAGGTGCAAATCTTATTATCTCTTACACAGCTGTGTTAGGCTATGCATTGTTTGTACAGTCAGCAATAAACATGGGTCACACCTGGAACTTAGAAACTGGTAGATGGACAGTGCTTGGAGAGCTTATAGTGGATGGCATGTAGTTTTTCAAGAAAAATTGTTCCAGCACAGGTTTAGTCACGTTGTGCCCAATTGAGATACAGCCTGTTATCTAGCACCGTAATAGGTTTAATGAGAATTTACAGAACACTCAGTGAAACATAGATGGATAGAAGGATAGTAGAGAGGGCAGAAGGATACAAAAGGCTAGGAAACAAGCATTGACTAAAGCAGACATGTATTGTGCATGCTTCCTCATAGCATAGCTCTGTCATGCACCTCTATTCTGAGCTGCAACTCATTGTTATCATCAGTACTTAGACAGCAATAATGCCTAAGGGCACCAGTCAAGCATCAGGGCCTCATTGTGCTAGATGCAGTAAGACAGCAGCCCTTGCCCTGAAGGCTTCACAGGCTCAACAGGTGAATGAGACAAAGAACTGAGGGGAGCACAAGGTAACAGTAGAGTGATTCAGGTATCATACACTCAGCAGAGATGTCCGCTCTTGGGGTCACCTGTACTGCCACTGAGGTCACTGCCACCATCATTGGGTTTTTGAGCACAGTACACCAAAGAAATTCTCCCACCAGGGATTAAACAGACACCAATCCAATTTGATTTGGGATCAAAGGATCAAGAAAGATGAAAGCCTAGTCCTTAAAACTACTACAGCTTTTACATCCAGTAGTAAGCGCCATTAAACAAATACTTGAAAGGTAACATATGGATATTTTACAAGTACCCCTTTTAAAGATAGCATCACTACTGCAATATTGTAGGCAGGTTAAGTGGGTAAGAAGCAATAAATAAATTACATGCAACAGATTTTCTACTGAAAGCAGAAAAATATTGTGGACCTGGCACTCATCTTAATTGTCATGGCGACTGTGGGCCACATTGTCAACTCCACTGCATGCACATGTTGCATTGCTAAACAATGCTTACAGTGAGATAGTCTGTATTCTGACACTGTTAGCAATGATCAGAGTTTTAGTTTCATGTGCAAAGTTTATGTTCTATATTTTGGATGCTGTGGTAGTTTGATAACGGAAGGATGTGCAATTGAATTAGCAGTTAGACATTGCCTGTCACAGGTAATAACTTCTTATGTCAGGGAATCTACATACTGATCAATGTGAAGCTATGGGCAATTGCTTATACCAATCATAAATCACTTTTTATCGATGGCATAGCATTCCAATTCCTTGACATAATTAGGAGCTATCGACAGGGTTACAATATAATCTTAAATACATGTTCACATGCCATGCTGTTTTCTGTATCCTTGTTGTATTGCATAACAGTCCAGCTATTTTTATTTGTAAATTAAGGATGCAACTGCCACCTGAGAAGTCCTCATGTCAGAGGTTAAAAATGGGAATTTTCCCATGCCTAGATTTGATTCCTGTATGCAAAGTCAGGTTTACCTACATGCTGATCTTAATCTGATTTATGCACCAATTTATTTTATATATTAGGCACACTGTATGCAGTCTGACTGATACATAAAAATTTCATGCAAAAAAGGACTTACTTACATACAACTGCTTTTCAGTTACTATTACCTCTTGTGGTTAGCATCTTACAGCAGGGAGGACAAATGACTCAAGACTGCACACATTTTGCCCACTATACAAACATTTTCATCAGTTTTCTATTTCACTTCACTTTCAGCAAGCTCTGAATAGCTGAACAGCTTTATCTTTAAAGTCATCAGATGTAACTTTTTTTAAAAGCCCTTGGTAAGTATAAAAAACCCCAAACATTTTCACATACACATATATATAAAAATATATTTTTTAAAATAAAATATAAGTGTCCCTCTAACCTATTAAAAGTATCCAATGGCAAATAAAGGATATTCCAATTATCCTTATACATATGTGCTTGCTGCATTATCATTAACACTAAAAAGATCTTTTTTACATGTTTTTATTTAGAAAATCAGCAAGAAAAGCATCCTTCCATATTTTCCTTTTATTAGAAATCTCCTTTCATCCAAGAAATATGAGACCTGAAATAAATTGTACTATCCTCTTTTTTTTTTATTCAAATCCTTGCCAGTGCTAGGCAGTATGCTAATGAAAACAGGTTGATAAATGACTCCCTGATATTTTCCAGACATTTTTCTCTCAGAAGTGCTCTAAACTGATGTAGCTCAAAGAGAATAAGGCACATTAAGTCATTATATCAATTTTTGTTACCCAGATACTTCAGTCCCAGTTAAGAGCTGACAGCCAATATAAAACAAGGCAAGGGCATCATACGACTCCATCGATCAAACCTTGTCGTAGATAGATTGCCTATTACACAAATAGAACCAGCAGATTCAGTTTGTAGTTTTATGCTCTCCAATTAAAGGATAACAGGGTACTTTCCCATAAATCTGCTAATTGCAACTGAATTAATTTAACAAATTTCGCCAAGCACAGAAAAAAGTGATTGGTTAAGCTAATGTAAACTAGCACAGGTTGTCACAAAGTGCATTCCATAACAGAGTTTTACTATACCTTGATTGGGCAAGGTGTCACAAGCATTTAGCGCCATTGTGGTTCTTTGGCAACAGACAGCTGACAACCATAAAACATTGCCAAATAGGAGATAATTTATTTGCTGTGCTTTTCCTTCCCCCTCCCTGCCCAAAGCATGATATAACTTGTTCTTTGCATCTAATTAATGTATCCCTCCAAGCAGGCTGTTTTTCAAAATCAGTATTATACCAGCAAAAGCACTAGATCACAGAAAGTGCTCCCATATGGGCACTCAGCAAACAATGGTAGTGATCTGCAAAAACCAGCCTATAGCATTTCTGTGAGAAGCAGCAGCAGCGCTTATTTAGTAGCACAATAATGCAGTACACCTAGGTTTGCGTATATGTCTAATGAGTTTAACTATTCATATGGAAATAGCTAGATAGAATGACAGAGAATTCAGAACTCTAAAGAAAAGGATCTCTTGTGATTGCTGTAACTGAAACTTAAGGAAATAAATAGGTTATGACTGTACAATCACCCTCGCAATCATGCATTATAGGGATACAACACATCTCTATTTTAAAGGGGAGGGATAGCTCAGTGGTTTGAGCATTGGCCTGTTAAACCCAGAGTTGTGAGTTCAATCCTTGAGGGGGCCACTTATGGATCTGGGGCAAAATCAGTACTTGGTCCTGCTAGTGAAGGCAGGGGGCTGGACTCGATGGTCCCTTCCAGTTCTAGAAGATAGAGATATCTCTATTTATTTAAAATAAAGGTTTTTTTCAAATTATTTCACAAAAAAGCTATAGTCACGTCCATAAGAGGTTTTAGAAGAAGCATTTGTTATGGGTAAGGAAACAGATGTCATTTTTAAGGAGGGCAAGTTATCTACCAATGGCAGATGCTTTTATGTATTTACATAGTTAAGTACAAAAGTCATATATTAGTGGGGTAACATATACAATGTGAAGAGGCAGAAACTGAACATTGGAAAACACGAAGTAAACATTCAGTATCCTATACAGGGATTAAGATGAAGAGCCCTACTAACGTTAGGAAGAGTCACACAGGCACAGGAACCAGGAAAAGGTGGCAGTAACAAAGCTAAGTGGCAGCTACAATTTGAGTGCATTGTGCAAAATGAATACCTAATTCAGCTAGTTTTAGCTAAACAATCCCATCCAAGTCTATTTCTTGTAACCCAGTCCATTCCCATTGTACTGGAAGTTCAGTTTCAAAAGGATGTTGAAAAGGGCAAAATGGGGAAGTCAGACTGCTTTCATGTGCCTTACCTGTACAAACTCCAGGACAATTTTTTGAACCCACAAAGAGGAGCATTTACAAGTTAACATGACAGCTGCAGAGTCCTATCTGCGTAGTGGAAGTCTGGAACCATTGTCAACAAGAATCAAGAATATATATGATGGATTCAAGAAACTGAAATATGAAAACGTTCTCCTGACTGGTTCAGGACTAAGAATAACCTCACCACTTTTGCTACTTGCACCACAATTCTAACTGGGGCAAAACTCTCTCTTAGAATTTAGGAGGGAATTGGAAAAAACATATTTGCTCCCATAATGCTAGTCTTACATCCCATGCTATTTGCTGAAGCTGCTCTCTCATTCGTTCTCAAGTTTAACATGTAGAAGGCTTCACAATGTCTGTAGAGAGGCTACAGAAAAGCCTTCTGGATCTCAGAGAGGGAGAACTCTAAGGTACTCAAGGTATTGGTACCTTCCAATATTAGCAACAAAATTCTCCCCAAATGGAGGCCCAGCAACTCAAGCAAAACAGAAGGAACTAATATAGTTAAACAAGATTTTTTGATAGATGAAATGTATATTGCCTCATTTCATGCTAAACTTCAGCTACAGGTGAAAAGAAAATAAAGCCATTTGGGATACAAAAAAAAAAAAAAAAGCAACCACCCACTTGCTCAAGATTATAATAATCAGCAAACACTCTATACAATCATTTTAGTGAGGCCAATTTCAACAAGTGAACTATTCTACCATATCACCCTGGGTTTTGGGGGGGTTTTTTGGTTGCTTACTTTTGTTTTCTGAGAACTCAATTTTTTTCTTTTGTTTTGATTCTTTACAGGCCTGCAGTACAAGATTGAATGTTTTCCTATTGACTACAACTCTTGAAGATGTATTTGTTATCTGACTGTATATTCTACAGATTTACACGAGGATTTTATGATGTTAACAAAATAGTCTTATCTAGATCATTTTTACTTACAACTACAGGCAAGAAAGGAGGCAATAACATATCTATGTTTCATTTATCCTAATTACACCTACCCAAAATTATTTCACAAGAAAGCTACAGTCACATCCATAAGAGGTTTTAGAAGAAGCATTTGTTACAGGTAAGGAAACAGATGTCATTTTTAAGGAGGGCAAGTTATCTACCAAAGGCTGGGGCGGGGCGGAGGGGGCGTTTACACACACACACACACACACACCCCTGACCAACAAAAGTTATATTGGCATAACTAGAAATGAAGACCAAGCCTCAAATACATCAGAAAGGGGGAAAATATACAGCTAGCCCTGTAATCGTGACACAAAGCGTATAAACTTAAAGACACAATCCCTGCTGTCAAAAGTTTACAATCTCAACGCTAAGGCCTAGTCTATACTTGAAAATTAGGTCAATTTAGCTACGCAAGTCAGGGGTGTGAAAAAAACACAACCCTGACCAACATAACATGACTTAACACTCAGCCCAGCATAGACTCTGCTGTGTTGTCCAAAGAAGCATTCTTTCGACATAGCTAACTTAAACTGGAAAGGTGGTGTTCTTATACTGAAAAAAAACAACAACAACAAAAAAACACCCTTCCATCAGTGTAGGCTGTGTCTACACTACAGGGTTGTGTGTCCATAGATATAGCCTGAGACAATATGGCATCAGATCTGTAACAAAGAGGAAAAAGTGGAGGAAAGGAAAAGGGGAAACAATAAGAAAATGAGGTATCTACAAAATTGTCAAGAACCACTGCAAATAACTCAGGACCTAATTTTCAGAAGTGCTCTAAGCACGGGAACTTTAGCTAAAATCAATGGCAGCAGTGTAGGCTCAGCATCTTTGGGGGGGAAAATGCTTTTAGTCTAGAGAATGCAAGCAGTATACAACTTTCCGAACAGAGAGGTCAGATCTTGTCACACCGCCTTTCCTCCTCTTGACTTGGACTGGAAAAATCATATTGCACTCCATCACAGTCCAGTTTGTCATCTGCCCAACTTTTCTCATTTTATTTCTGCTGCATCCTTCATTTTTATTTAGATGTGTATTAGAAGTGTTTATGTACCAGAACTGTCCAATTCAAACATAGCATCAGTGCCAAAATGACTTTGTGCCTTCATCCAATTATACATCTGTCCTGAATGCTGAAGGTAGCTTTGGCAAAATGCAAGAAAGAGCAACTGGTTTGAACTAACTTTGAACTCAGATTCTTCGTTATAACTGCTTTTACACACTGTAAGTGTGCAGACACACAAATGCATCTTGGTGAAAGTCTCCACCAGACATTTGTGTGGGCGGTCTAGAAAGATCATAGCTATCTTTTTGTTCAAGATTCATTTACTTGCAAGAAAAGTATATAGACTTTGGAAATGCTTTCATGTAGATACCATTTTAGTCTCTAGCAAAAATGCTTAAGAATGTCTTGATATTTATTTGCATCCTTTTGTGTACAATAATGATCCCAGAAGGACAAGACTGAACTGGTCTTAGGTCTGGCTATCTCAGTATGTGTGATTTTCAACTCCAGAAGCCTACAAAAATTAAATTTAAGTGACGGGCTTCACTAACAGATGGAAAAAAGATCTAATAGAAAGTCTAAGAACTAGTCTATTGCTAATTTTTTTTTAAAAAATGTTTTCTTTTAAATAAAATATTTTCATTATTGCAATGTAAATGGATGGGAGCTATCACCAATTTTAAATTATGATACTCTATAATCCCATCTCTGACCTTGGGGAAGTCATTTAGCCTGTCTCAATTCCTCATCTGGACAATAGGAATAAAGCTACTTCCTCCTAACTTTTGACATGGATTATAAACTCCTTGAAACAGTACTGTCTTACTATAGCTGTACAGTGCTCACTACAACAAGTCTTGATCTTGTTTGTGGCTTCTACATTCTACCATAGTCTAAATAGTGATAGTAACATCACAACCACCACAAGCTACCTCATTCTTCATTTGTCATTTGTTTATTTTTAAGCTTTCTTCTCTTATCTTAGGGTATGTCTACACTACGAGAGTAGTTCGATTTTACTTAAATCGAATATGTGGAATCGATATTACAAAGTCGAACGTGTGTGTCCACACTAAGGACAGTAATTCGACTTTGTGAGTCCACACTAACGGGGCAAGCGTCGACATTGGAAGCGGTGCACTGTGGGCAGCTATCCCACAGTTCCCGCAGTCCCCGCTGCCCATTGGAATTCTGGGTTGAGCCGCCAATGCCTTCTGGGTAAAAAAATGTGTCGAGAGTGCTTTTGGGTAACTGTCGTCATCCAACCGTCACTCCCGCCCTCCCTCCCTGAAAGCGCCGGCGGACTTTCGCGCACTTTTCTGGTCAGTGACAGCGCGGATGCTACAGCACTGCGAGCATGGAGCCCGCTGCGACCATCGCTGCAGTTATGGCTGTTGTCCACACCTCACACCTTATCATCCACCTTTCCCAGAGGCAGATGCTGAGAAATCGGGCGAGGAGGCTACGGCAGCGCGGTGAGGACCTGAAGTCTGAGAGTGGCACAGACCTGTCACAAAGCATGGGACCCCGCGCCGAGAACATCGTGGTGGCAATGGGTCATGTGGATGTTGTGGAACGGCGATTCTGGGCCCGGGAAACAAGCACGGACTGGTGGGACCGCATAGTGCTGCAGGTCTGGGATGAATCCCAGTGGCTGCGAAACTTTCGCATGCGGAAGGGGACTTTCCTGGAACTTTGTGAGTTGCTGTCCCCTGCCCTGAAGTGCAACGACACCCGGATGCGAGCAGCCCTGAGTGTCCAGAAGCGTGTGGCCATAGCCCTCTGGAAGCTTGCAACACCGGACAGCTACCGGTCAGTCGCAAACCACTTTGGCGTGGGCAAATCTACCGTGGGGGTTGTTGTCATGCAAGTAGCCAACGCAATCGTTGAGCTACTGCTCTCAAAGGTAGTGACCCTGGGAAACGCGCAGGTCATCATAGATGGCTTCGCCGCGATGGGATTCCCAAACTGCGGTGGGGCTATAGATGGAACTCACATCCCTATCCTGGGATCGGACCACCAGGCCAGCCAGTACATTAACCGAAAGGGCTACTTTTCAATGGTGCTGCAAGCACTGGTGGACCATAGGGGACGTTTTACAAACATCAACATCGGATGGCCGGGCAAGGTTCATGACGCTCGTGTTTTCAGGAACTCTGGTCTGTTTAGACGGCTGCAGGAAGGTATTTACTTCCCGGACCACAAAATAACTCTTGGGGATGTGGAGATGCCTATAGTCATCCTCGGGGACCCAGCCTACCCGCTAATGCCCTGGCTCATGAAGCCCTATACTGGCACCCTGGACACTGAAAAAGAACTCTTCAACTACCGTCTGAGCAAGTGCAGAATGGTGGTGGAGTGTGCTTTTGGACATCTCAAGGGGAGATGGAGAAGCTTACTGACTCGCTGTGATCTCAGCGAAACCAATATCTCCATTGTTATTGCAGCTTGCTGTGTGCTCCACAATCTCTGTGAGAGCAAGGGGGAGATGTTTATGGCAGGTTGGGAGGTTGAGGCAAATAGCCTGGCTGCTGATTACGCCCAGCCAGACAGCCGGGCGATTAGAAGAGCCCAGCGGGACGCGCTGTGCATCCGGGAGGCTTTGAAAGCTAGGTTCCTGAGTGAGCAGGGTAACCTGTGACTTTTAAGTTTGTGTACAGAGAAGCTGAACCTGCCCCCGTTTCTTTACCAAGTAAATATTCACTATCCTCTCCAGTTACATACCCCGTTCCCCCCCTTCCAACACACGTTTAAAAATAAAATCACTTGAATTTTGTTAATGAACACCGTTTTCTTTATTACTGTTTTCGCGGGAAAGTGTTGAACCTGGGACGCAGACTGTGGTGGGGAGCGGGTGTAGTGTAGTGATGCAAAGGACGCTTCTAAACTCCAGGAATGACAGGCTCCGCAGTGGTGGACTGGTTGTTTCAACGGAGCCTGCCACCCCTCCTGTTCGGGACTCTGTGTGTGGGGGCTATGTGACTTTGTGGCAGGGGGAGGACGGTTACAGATCCCCTGCTGCGTGGCTCTGTGATCCAGGATAAGGACCGCTGCATAAGATCTCTAACCGCCCTCCCCTGCCACAAAGTCACATAGCCCGCCCCCCACACACACATAACATGAAAACCACCTCCCAGACTGACCAGGGTAACTAGTGACTGCAATGTGTGTGTGCCCTGCTGCTGAACCTGCCCCCGCCTCTGTACCCTGGTAAAGGTGACTGTCCTGTCCAATTACCAACCCCCTTCCTCCCCTTCAGACAGACTCTCCTGTAAAAGAACATGATGGAAACAGTAATTAACAGAAACGTCTTTTTTATTAGCAACTACACATGAAACTGGGGGATGAAACTTGGACGGGGGCTTGGGTGAGGCGGGAAGGAAAGGACTTATCAAATTTTGGGGAATGAGAGCCTTCTGGTACTTGAGCAGTCTGCAGGGGTGAAGTGAGAGTTTTCACGGACTCTGCCGCCCCTCCTTCTTGGGACTTTGGGTGAGGGGGGTATGGGACTTGGTGGCGGGGGAGGGCGGTTAGAGAGAGACTGCAGCGGGGCTCTGTCCTCCTGCCTCCGGTCCTGCAGAACATCCACAAGGAGCCGGAGCATGTCCGTTTGCTCCCTCATTAGTCCAAGCAGCGTTTGAGTCGCCTGCTGGTCTTCCTGCTGCCACCTCTCCTCCCGTTCCATGTGTGATTGGTGCATTTGGGAAAAGTTCTCCCTCCACTGGGTCTGCTGGGCTGCCTGGGCTCGGGAGCAGCCCATAAGTTCCGAGAACATGTCCTCCCGTGTCCTCTTCTTCCTACGCCTCATCTGTGCTAGCCTCTGGGAGTGTGATGCCAGGCTAGGTCGGGAGACAGTCGCAGCTGTGGGATGGGAAAAAGGGAGTGAATTCCTCAGAAAGATAAATTTAGTTGTGAACAAAGAACATAGTCTCTCTCTGTGAACAAGACTATGCGCACTCAGGACAAGGTCGAATTTTCGGCCTTCGCATTCAGTGCCTGGGGTCTTGCAGTGCAGATCAGAGAAGCGGGGCAGGACACCGGAATTTGTGTAGCAGGCCGACATGGTAAGCCGTAGACTTGTGGCTGCTTAAAACTTTAATAATAGCACTGGCCTCCTTTCACGTTGAAAGCAATACCAGTCCCTGCTGCCAGCAATCCGGCAAGCATGAACTCTGCCCTTGTCCCACCCCCTCGCGGCTGTCCCAGGGAATGATCCCTGTATGCTGCCCCTCTCCCGCCTCCACCGCATGGCTGTAAACTGCCGGTTACAGTTCTGTAAAGCAACAGGCAAGCAGTCCCAATACTAACATTCCCCTACCTAATTCAAAGCAGGTCACCATGAGCGACATCACTCTGATGAGGATTTCAGAGATGGAGAAAGAAAGGATGCTTCGGGAAAGCCTGCAAAGACCAGGGCCGTATGCCGCCATGCTCTGCAAGTCAATGTTCCCAGAGTACTTGCTTGTCTCCTGGCGTGGAAACGTTTCCTACTACGGAGGACCCAATAAGGCCGCTCTCCCCAGGAACCTGATGCAAAGGCTTTCCAATTACCTACAGGAGAGCTTCGTGGAAATGTCCCTGGAGGATTTCAGCTCTATCCCCGGACATATAGACCAGATTTTACTGTAGCTGCACTGGCAGGGACTAAACAGTAGAGCGGTTAGGGCAGAACAATCATGCTAAACCGGACATTGTTCGATTTTTTTTCAGTAGTTGCACTGCCAAGGACTGAAACGTTAAGCGCCTAGGGCAAAGTAATCATGCACAACACATTGTTAATATTCTTAATATTCCTGTTCTGTTAAAAATAAATGTTTACATGTTTAAAACACTTACTGGCTGATCCTTCCCCTGATTCTGTGTCCGGGTTAACGGCTGGGGACGGTTGGTAGGGGATCTCTGTAAGGGTGATGAAGAGATCCTAGCTGTCGGGGAAATCAGCGTTGTACGCGCTGTCGACTGCCTCGTCCTCCTCATCTCCTTCCTCATCTTCCCCGTCCGCTAACATGTCCGAGGAAGCGGCCGTCGACAATATCCCATCCTCAGAGTCCACGGTCAGCGGTGGGGTAGTGGTGGCGGCCGCACCTAGGATGGAATGCAGTGCCTCGTAGAAACTGGATGTCTGGGGCTGGGATCCGGAGTGTCCGTTTGCCTCTTTGGTCTTCTGGTAGCCTTGTCTCAGCTCCTTGATTTTCACGCGGCACTGCGTTGCATCCCGGCTGTATCCTCTCTCTGCCATGGCTTTAGAGATCTTCTCGTAGATCTTTGCGTTCCGTCTTTTCGATCGCAGCTCGGAAAGCACGGACTCATCGCCCCACACAGCGATCAGCTCCAAGACTTCCCGATCAGTCCATGCTGGGGCCCTCTTTCTATTCTGAGATTGCATGGCCATCTCTGCTGGAGAGCTCTGCATCGTTGCCAGTGCTGCTGAGCTCGCCACGATGTCCAAACAGGAAATGAGATTGAAACTGCCCAGACAGGAAAAGGAATTCAAATTTTCCCGGGGCTTTTCCTGTGTGGCTGGTCAGAGCATACGAGCTCGGACTGCTGTCCAGAGCGTCAACAGAGTGGTGCACTGTAGGATAGCTCCCGGAGCTATTACCGTCGATTTCCATCCACACCTAGCCTAATTCGACATGGCCATGTCGAATTTAGCGCTACTCCCCTCGTTGGGGAGAAGTACAGAAGTCGAATTAAAGAGACCTCTATGTCGAACTAAATAGCTTCGTGGTGTGGACAGGTGCAGAGTTAACTCGATGTAACGGGGCTAAATTCGACAAACTCCTAGTGTAGACCAGGCCTTAGTTTCCTAATGTTTGTCTGTTATAGACTGTATGTTCTTCAGGGCAAGGCCTGCGTCCGTCTTTAATCTCACACACCATGCAGAGCTGTAATAGTAAATATTTAACAAATACAAAATAAAAAATTCACGGAGGACATCGTGAGCCACAAAATATTAAGGCATCTTTCTACAAGCCTGATCTACATTTTCAACCAGTGGCCTAGAGGGTGAAAGAAAAGTAATGGGACATGGAATACCTATTTTTTCTTATATTTTTGGAGGTCTCTCTTGACATGGGGCATTTAAAATAATTTCCTTCACACATTCCCCTTTGCAGGCCTCAGCTTTTCACTTTTTAAAAGAAGTCTTAATTTTAGGGGGATATTTTATTTCATCTAGTTGATCCTGTCATGTTAGTCTCTGTGACTGGACCTACAGCATAAATCTGCTGATCTGGTTTTTTAACCTTAGTGCTATTGCCACTGATCCCCTGCCCTTTATAAGCCTCCTATACAATGTTCTAGTTAAGTTTTTTTTTCTTTTAAGACTCTCAATGAAGTTTGTACTACTCTTCATCCACACATTCACTCAACCACTCATTCACTAGCATACAAAAATCCATGACCCTCATGACAGCTATGACAAATATACAGCCCTCAGCCATATCAATCTCCTGAATGTTCTTCAGTCCTTCACAATTTGCTTTGTCTTACTGGGAGCAGCAGCTGAGCATCCCATTAAAAAGAGAGTGCATTTTCTATCTTTATCCTGGGAATGACAGGAATCTGCACTGCCTGCTCCATCTACCACAATTCAAGCCACTATCCCCAGCCTCCTCGACCTGTGGGTGCCGCAGAACAGCAGTTATGCACCTTGGTGGAGATCTTGAGAGCTCCTCCTCTGGCAGAGAACTATTCTTATTTGGTCAGGAAGATTTAGTGTTCATCCTTTCCTTCTCCCTCATTTGCCAAGCAGAAAAGTAAGGGGCATAAAGCTTTGCCCTTTACATAGACACTTGACCCCCACCTTATTGAAGAGTGGGTGGGAAAATGTGTTAAAAGAAGACTGGCAGCAGAGTTTACTTTGGGTGATCTTTGGTTTCCATGTGAAGGCAACTGTGTGCTGGTATCTTCTATGCAAAGACAGACCATAGTACTATGATGTGCAGTATAAAAAAGTTTGACAACTTATTTAGCATACTCTTCACCATGAAGTCTAGAATACCTGATTACAATCAGTCTCTGTCCAACTCCACCCATCTACCTTATTTCTTCTTACCCTGTTTAATTTCTAGGCTTAAACCCTTTGAGACAAGGACCTTGTCTGACTACCTGTACTCTGAAGGGCCTTATTACACTGTATAAATACTTTTTTTCTGTACCATATGTTGAGGCTGA
This sequence comes from Terrapene triunguis, assembly GCF_002925995.2. Classification (NCBI taxonomy): domain Eukaryota; kingdom Metazoa; phylum Chordata; order Testudines; family Emydidae; genus Terrapene; species Terrapene triunguis. Next base: position 4,886,866 of record NW_020664498.1, read on the forward strand.
TCTGATACATCTTTCAGCGTTCACTTAACCATTAGGTGTGCAAGACATGACATGTCAATGTCAATCTTTTTGGGTCTAAATTTTCAAAGGTGCCCAATGAGTTTGCACAGCCAACCTAACTTGGGGCTGAGCCCCTTGGACCCAGGCTCAAGAATCAAATCCATCCCCTCAAAAAAGAGATTGGGAAGCTTTGTCTGGGCCAGCTGGGAAAAGTAAACCCTGGCCCCTTTAACAACTGTACACACACGTGGGCTTGAGAAGGGGAGCTCTGCAGCTGATATGCTGTATCCTTCTCTCCAGCCAAAGACCATTGGTTCCCCCACATCCCTGGGGAGGGTCCTGTAGGCTCTTCCCCCTGCCTGGGAATACCATTCTGTGCTGGGAAGAAAAAGCGACTTCATCCCTCTTGGGACTACAGTATGACTAGACTTTTAGGGCCTGGCTGTGGGCATCTTGCTAGTTGCCTTTTGAGACTGGGAAGGAATTTCCACCCTCACTGCCAAATTGACCTAACCAGAATGTTGTTTTTTCATCTTCCACAACAGCCCAGGGACCCAGTTAGGTTAGGGTGCAACACCCATTTTGTTGCACGTTGGCAGGTGCCCAGCACAGGTATTCGTTCATTAGGAGGTCCAGTTCCCTCGACATATAGGAATTGGAAGCTCATTAGGAGAGGGCATCTGCTAAAGATGATGCGGAATGAGGCTGGGGGTGCTAATGTCTGGTACAGAGAAGAGACAAGGCCCTTAACGCTCTTACAAGGGGAAAACAATGGGTACCCATCAACATTGCTTGGGACCAGGTGGAATGGAGCAGCAGGGGGCTGAAGGCAGCCTTCACCCTGGTAGTATGGGATACAAAGGAAGGATGACATGCACTGGATGACTTCTTGCCCAAGAGTTCCCAGACGTGTTAATAAAATTGCCATCTATTTTAACCACATTCTTGGTGTCATGTTTTGCTTCCATGATGTTCAGACCAAAAAATTAAGCAACAATTAACGATAGGACTCATCCCAACCTTCCACTAGAACACACAATATAGTCATCATTCATTTGGATTACAGTATTTCCCTGTGATTACTGTAGCACACAATGTTCCTATAAGGTTATGAACTGGTTTGCATCATTCTATTGCTAGAATTTAATGCCATACTAAGTGTGATATATCTCATCCATGATTAATCCTGTCCAGTTGCTCAGCAAGTTTCTATAAAACCAACTTGAAATATTGTACTCTTAAAGCTCCTGCCAAATCTGCAAGATACGATGGTAATATGGTTTTGCTGCAGATAGATGCGTCTATCTCATACTAAAGCAATCTCCATGTTCTGCTTTTGTGTTCTTGGGGAATATTTATCCCATCACTAAAGCCTACAAAATTCTTAAAGTACTGCTTTAGTCTAGTTTATTATAATATTATTAATACCACTTAACACAAAAGTAAAATTAGAGAAAATCTGAATAGGCCCATTATTGTTTTTAGAGAAAGCTAAATAAGCTATATATTCTTTTTCTGTCATTCAAAAAGCTTAGCATTGCACAGCAAGCAGAAAACGTGGATCCTAAGCACCTCCCATCCAAGTATCTCCTGAACCTCAGGACTATGTAAACTCCCACCATGAATGCTGTGAAATAAAAGCAGATGAGCGCTTTTAAATGTCAGGCCAGTTCCTGGGGATTTATATTCTTTAAATGTTTTTATAGAGTGAACGTAATTTCAAATGGAAAGTGAAAGCAGTACTCTAAATTCAGTTATTTTCCACATTTTCTCTAAGCTCTGTATGGCCACTTTGTGCATTATGGTCTCCCAAGAAGTTGACGACTGAGTCACAGCACTCCTTGCAACAACTCTTGGGGAAAGAGAAGACTCTGGAAAAAAAAGCAGAGGGAAGGGGGAAGCCACAAATGGAGAATGGAGAATAAAACAATATCTTAAGGTGGGATTTTTCAAAAGCATTCACTGTTGGCTTCCTCTGTTCCCTTCAAAGTCATTAAGAGTTCTCCATTGACTTCACTAGGAGCAAGGCTGGGCCAGTGCTGAATGCTTCTGAGGAAAAAAACCTGCCAAGTAATATGATAATTATTTGTATTGAAGGAGTGCTCAAAAGACTTCAAATCAGGATAGAGGCCCCATTGTGCAAGGTGCAATACATACACATAGGAAGACACAATCACTCTCCTGGAAGTCATACAATAAAAGCTACATTACTTAGCTTCCACCTAGGTCATTTGCTCAGGCAAAGATAGAGGGGAAAATATATTGCTTCTGAAGACAGTGTAGATATGAGTTATATGGATTAAAAATAATAAAATCATAAGTGGCAAACGCTAATTTTCTTATTAAAAAGATTGGGAGAAGCTAAGAGCTGACAATGTTTAAATGACATTACAGCATAGAAGTGTCTTTCACAGTCAAATCAATCATCCTGTCTAAACTCTATAGTGTTTTGTTTCATCTCCTCTCTGTTGAGGATAGCAATGCAAAATAAGTTACTCTTGATGAGGTTTGTTCAAATAACTAAGTGGCCAAGTCCCGGGCATAAGGTAAGACTAGAACACATCAACAAAAAGTTAATAATGCATTGCCTGTGTATAATATTTTCTGTGATAAATCTATAGTAGTTCCAGAGTTTCAGTATCATTTATAATACATTGAACATACTCAAAGGCAGAAATATCATGTTACAGAATTTTCAGTTTCTAGCAGCAATTTAAACAGACAATTTTATGGAAAGCTGAATTGAGTAATTAAGCTACCTGGATAAAAGGCAACAAGTGCATTTAAAAATACCTCTTTTTGTAGACACATTTTAGTATAGCACTTTGAAAAAATTCACTGCAATTTTTTTAATTGTCCTTGGTATTTATGCCTTGCACAAAAAAGTACAGTAGAGTTATTGAATAAAAGTGAACAGTAAAAAAATGATATTTTTCACTCGTTTACAATTTGGCCTATTCTTAAACATTTAATATTACCTTACCCTTCAAATACGAAATGTATCTTTTTGAATTTTTTGGACAGTATGTGAAATACCCATGCAAATGACAGAGCTGAACTTGACAAGACCCAGCATAGGCAGGTGTTCAGTCAGTTTCTCAGCCTAGCTCTACCAAGGCACTTCAGTGGTGACCCACACACATCCACACTACTCCAGTCCCAGACCTTCTCTCAAAACAGACTGCTAGCCCTGCTCAGTTGTGGGATGTCACTGTGATAAGGATAACAATTACGGAAAGACTAAGCTGAGATCCTTAAACTCAAATCTAGTTGAAAAAAGAAGTGAAAACAAATCAAGAATTAGAACAAACCAATATGATAATCCTTGTTAACCTTCAATATTTCCTAACTCAAGATATCCACATTCTTCATGGGTCCCTGAACTGTTCATTCCTTAATAACCACTCAAAATGAGCTGCACATTAAAGAAATGCAATACAAATTTGACTGGACTCGCTACATCTGAGATATCCTCCCATACAGCATAAAGCTAATTTAGCTGTCACTTACTGTAAGTAAAATGACAAATATCTGTAATATCTGTCAGGATATGACTGCTTTAAAAAGAGTTATGCAGCTGTCAACATTTTGATGACTTTAACAAGAAGAAAAATAAACGAAGAAGAACAGAAAACAGACAGCACATATTATGTATCCAGTTGCCAAACTCTTCTATTACTTATATTAATAAAAAAATCAAATTACTTCATAAAAATAGGAAACAACAAAGGCTTCTGGAGTATACTGATACAGGTAAATCTGTTAGTACTGATGAGATAGAACTGTAGCATGCACTGCTACAAATTGAATCTAGGTCTCTCTTCAGCAACTGAATATTTATAATAAAGCAAATCAAAGTATATAATTTAGAATCACTATTTAGGCATAAGAATATAAGGAATCTTACAGAACAAAGTAAAAGTATGACTTGGAGGACAAGCATACTTAGGCTTCCTACTTCTAAACAAGATTTATTCTCCACATATTTTAGGAAATCCAACATTAACTAGGACCTTTTCAGCTCCTGAAGAAAGAATGCATCCTGTTTCCAAAATTCCATAATTTTCACTAAGAAGCATCTTAAAGAATTGTTTGCACAGATATTTTAGAGTGAAGCAATCTTCTATCCCCTTTCTTGCACATCTACTGTCAGTTCATTATTATTGAGCCATCAGTTTACAGGCATTGATAAAAGCTTTCTTTTGGGAGCAGTTGTTCACTCATTGTGGTTTGGTTTGGTTTTTTTTTTTTTTTTTATCATCACTCCTCCCTTATACCTCTGTTATCAAGGATTCTTTCACAAAAGCCTTCTGCTGTTTGGTAGATTTGACGTAAAAGGGGTCAATGCAAAAGCAAATAGTTAAAAGTTTTAAAGTTGCCATTGCCAATGGGGTGGAAGTGTGGGGGGGGGGGGGCGGGAAGGGGGAAATAGACTATGTAAAGTACCACCAGAGAACTCTTCACAGCAATTTACAGCTGCACATGAGAACATACTTTAGCACTACGTACATTTTTGAGGGAAGCATAGTCTACTGGATAAGGTAACAGACCGGAGCTGATAAAACCTGCTTTCTATCCTTAGTTCTGATTTAGTCAGAACCCACATACCTTACATGGAAACAAGGATATCCACCTTTTTAAAGCTCCAGTTGAGCTACAGATGACAAGCACTATTACAAGTACTGTACCATAATCTGCTCAACTATGACCATACCTGAACTATCCCAGATAAACTGATTGGTTTGGAATCTGGAGCGCTTAAAAACAAAAACAAAAAAAACCTCATACCTGAAGTCCCACCCACTGTGAAGTGCTCTTAGACCATTTTGGTGAAAGAGGAACTAAAAATTGGTCAGTCTCTCCAGAAAGCAGGATACCAATCTAGTGCAGAAAGCAAGAACCAATCTCTGACACAGTTTGGTCAGATCACGTATGCAGAGATTTAGGAAGCCCTGAATGACATTCTGGCCACCACACATGACACAGACCCATCATCACTAGTGAAATCCAACCAAGAATAGTTTGGCCCATTCATGACTGAAATAATCAATCCCTTCCTAGACTTCCCATTGCACTGAAGCATGAAAAAGATCTGACCGGTTCACAAGAAACTGATTGTCTAGGTACTAACTGTGGTGATGAAGCCCATATATCTGAGTACTTTTAACATAAATTGAGACAGGTGAACTAACCAGACCTAGAATGCACTTTCAAAAGACTACATATATTATTGTTTGATTCCAAAACTTGTTTCCCCAGGAAACCTCATTAGAAAGGTGGTGAGAACTAGACTCCAACAGCACCTATGTTTGCCAACACTGAGGAAACTTTACAACCGGGGTTTAGAAATGCCATTCAAATTGCTCTAGTAGCATTGATGGATGAGCAGCTCTCTAAGGCAATGGAAAGATGTCAAAACCCCAATGCTCAAGTTCTCAGTATCTTTCAACAAAATCCTCCATGAGCAGCTGCCAAATCATATGGAAGATCTACTAAAAGTACATGGTAGCATAGTGTATGATCTTGGTGTAGATCAACTTCAGTCTTTCATTGTAAAGAGATGAACAGTGTGATAGGTGCCAGTTCTCATCCTTAAAAGCTTTCACAGGAATCAGTCCTTTCTCTTTTCCTTTCCAACATATATATGAATCCATGGGAGAGTTCATTCAACATCACAGGCTTTCAATGCCATCAATGCCTCAGCTTTTACATGTTAGCGGGAACATCAATTGTCTTCCCACATGTACCCTCCTTAAACGTGCCATACCAGAGTTGAAGACAGGAACAATAGCCATGTATTCTGGCAACCCTGGTGAAGTGCAGGAAATGAGAATGCTCAGGAGGAGGAAAATCCTCTTTGTGACTATTTCCCTGGTCAGCAGCCTTTCTGACCTAAGTAAAGTTCTGAATTTAGTGAAGAAGTAATTTTTATACTGATGCTGCTGCCATCGCAGCAGAGCAGAACAAAACTATCCCACTACTGGACAAGCCTACGGACCTGAGAGGCAGCACCATTTACGCTGAGATAAGGCCTGAGCCTCCCACTTGCCCCATATTGACAGCGGAAGCAACTGTGAGATGTCTAGCATAGTGACCGAGTTAGCTGGAATAGCAGCACACCTAAAAGCTCTTTATATCCATTCTGTAAGGAAGGGCTAAAAGCTGCTTCCAGAGGAGCAAACGAAGAATCAGCATGAGACAGACACATGGAAGACAAGCAAAAGTAAATCACCGAAAGCATCCCAATTAAGCAGAATTACCACACCCATTAAACAGCAGTTAGCGTTTAGAGAGATTCCCTGCAGTCATCTCAATTACGAACATTTCCCAATTAAGTATGGCCTGATAAGAGTACTGTATGTGAGAGAGAAGCAGGATTCATAAGCAGGGTTATGTAACATATTCATTGTAAAATTAGAGTTGTTTTCTGATCTCACTTCAGTTTCACAAATTTGTTCCATTTTTGCTGGAAGCCTTGAAATTTCGTGCTTTTACTCAAAAATAGGACCATTTTTGCCTTCTGTTATTTAAGACAACTTTGGATGTGCAAAATTAAATTCTAGTACAGTTTTTTTTTTAATAAAAATTGGCGGTATTTCAAAATTTTGCGTGTTAAAAATGCAAATATGGCACTTTGCACATGATTTATTAAAAGCAAAAGTTTAGAGCCACAAAGTGACCTGGGATGGAACTGACAATATTTTTTTCATTAAGTTCCACTGAATATTTTCCCCTCCCTGTCTTTGCTACTTTAGCCCTAAACCAGGGAGAAGAGATGGCTCTTTCAAGCAAGATTTGAACAAATGGTGTAAATAAAATACATGGAGGCTGTTCCAAGTGGCTTTATGGGAGAAGGTCCATTGTGGCTAGGGGTGGAGGGAGAGAGAACAAATGAAGCCCATTGATACCCTAAAAATTCACACCTTCTGTTTTGTTCACAAAACACATACAGCACCATCAATTGGTAGGACATGTATCCAGCCTACCAATACAGTGCAACCTAGTACTGAAGTGTGCATTTGTAGAGGTGAAAGGATAGCTCAATCTCCAGTCAATCACTGATCTTTCTACTAAGACTGATGGCAGGTGACCTCCCTGTAATGGTGGTTTGAGACAGAATTTTGGACCTTACACCTGTCCTCTTACCTCTAGACCAAGACTAGTTTCATGTGACTTACTGAGAAGCCATGAGACGATAAGAGCTTTCAATTATTATCTATGTGGATCTGGAAGTGAAAAGCTCTGTGCCCCATTTTTGTCCTTCCATTGAAGTCAAAGGCCATCATTCACTTCAATAAGAGAGTTAGGCCAATCCATGAATATAATTTGAAATCCCACCCTTGGTGGATATTTTAGGCTACCTGAAAATTTTCCATGTAAATTAAAACACTTTCATGTGCAAAAAAAAAAAAAAAACTCCTCAAGGAAACGAATGTTCTTTCCGATCTTTACCAGTATAATTAAGTAATATTCTGATCCTCACTCATCACAAACATCCCAAAAAAGTATGAGCTGCTAAAATTCAATGTTAAGCACAGCAACAAAGTTACAGGAGTACTTATATAATGATACTTTTAGAGATCTCTAATGAAAAACTGGCTAATATTGGTACCACAGTTTTGCTAGGTGCCATTATATCAGATTTCCCTCCTCTTGTATCACACTATTAATCTTTGCCCTGGTCTACACTATGAGTTTAGGTCAAATTTAGCAGCGTTAGATCGATTTAACCCTGCACCCGTCCACACGACTAAGCCATTTTTGTCGACTTAAAGGGCTCTTAAAATCAATTTCTGTACTCCTTCCTGACAAGGGGATTAGCACTAAAATTGACCCTGCTGGGTCGAATTTGGGGTAGTATGGACGCAATTCAATGGTATTGGCCTCCAGAAGCTATTCCAGAGTGCTCCATTGTGATCGCTCCGGACAGCACTCTCAACTCAGATGCACTGGCCAGGTAGACAGGAAAAGCCCCGTGAACTTTTGAATTTTATTTCCTGTTTGGCCAGCGTAGCGAGCTGATCAGCACAGGTGACCATGGAGTCTCAGAATCGCAAAAGAGCTCCAGCCTGGACCGAACGGGAAGTACTGCATCTGATCACTGTATGGGGAGATGAATCCGTGCTATCCGAACTCCATTCCAAAAGATGAGATGCCGGAATATTTGAAAAAATCTCGAAGGGCATGAAGGACAGAGGTTATAGCAGGGACCCGCAGCAGTGCCGCATGAAGCCTACCAAAGAACCAGAGAGGCAAATGGCCGCTCCGGATCAGAGCCCCAGACATGCCGCTTCTATGATGAGCTGCATGCCATTTTAGGGGGTGCCCCTACAACTACCCCACCACTGTGCTTCCCTCCTCCTCCACCCCTCCTGGGCTACCTTGGCAGTTATCCCCCCATTTGTGTGACGAATTAATAAAGAATGCATGAATTTGAAACAACGACTCTATTGCCTCTGCAAGTGAAGATCAAAGGGGGGAGGGGAGGGCAGTTGGCTTACAGGGAAGTAGAGTGAACCAAGGGGGCGGGTTTTCATCGAGGAGAAACAAACAGAACTTTCACATCGTAGCCTGGCCAATCATGAAACTGGTTTTCAAAGCTTCTCTGATGCACAGTGCCCCCTGCTGTGCTCTTCTAACCGCCCTGGAGTCTGGCTGCGCGTAATCAGCGGCCAGGCAATTTGCCTCAACCTCCCACCCCGCCATGAACATCTCCCCCTTACTCTCACAGATATTGTGGAGCACACAGCAAACAGTAATAACGATGGGAATATTGGTTTCGCTGAGGTCTAACTGAGTCAGTAAACTGCGCCAGCGAGCTTTTAAATGTCCAAAGGCACATTCTACCACCATTCTGCACTTGCTCAGCCTATAGTTGAACTGCTCCTTACTACTGTCCAGGCTTCATGAGCCATGGGAGCAAGGGGTAGGCTGCGGTAGGTGCGACCGCATGGTGCTGCCTACTGGGAGAGCAGCCTGAGGCAGAAGCCTCCAGCTGGCATGATATTCCAGGCAGGACTGAATCTCCATTAGACGAAACTTAAAGAAGAGAATGACATGGAGTCATTCCCATTTTTGTCCGGGCGCCCCCGACCAACCTCACCGAGGCCGGCCAGGAGTACCCACGGGACGACGATGACGGCTAGCAGTCGTATTGCACTGTCTGCCGTCCGCAAGGCAAGGCAAAGGGATGCTGCTGTGTCGCACTGCAGTACTGCATCTGCCAGCAGCACCCAGGAGACATACGGTGACAGTGAGCTGAGCGGGCTCCATGCTTGCCGTGGTATGTCGTCTGCACAGGTAACCAAGGAAAAAAGGCAAGAAACGATTTTTTGCCATTGCTTTCACAGAGGGCGAGAGGGAGGGGGGCCTGACTACATGTACAGAACCACCCGCGACAATGTTTTTGCCCCATGAGGCATTGGGAGCTCAATCCAGAATTCCAATGGGCGGCCGAGACTGCGGGAACTGTGGAATAGCTACCACAGTGCAACGCTCCGAAAGTCGACGCTAGCCTCGGTACTGTGGACGCACACCACCGACTTAATGCGCTTAGTTGGGACACACACAATTGACTGTATCTAATCGATTTCTAGAAAATCGACTATTAAATCGACCTAATTTCGTAGTGTATAATGTGAGAGAATGACAGTTCTCAAAAGAAACAAGAGTGGAAACTCAAACAGAATAGGGGCAAAGGTGGTCACTATTCTCCCTTCATTCATCACAACACGATGTTGACTGCAACGTCTACTTAGACACAATTTAGAAGCTGACAATAAGCAAGGAAATCTCAAGTAAAGAATTTCCAGGGAGGTCACATTAAAGAAAGTGGCAAATCCAAGTCCACAACCATCTTTCAAGTGTCTGAATTTTGCATTATTGCATTTGCATTATTATCTACTATCAACAAACCAAACTAATCTATCATTTCAAGGAACAACTAAAGATACCCATTACCTATCTCACTCCCATGCCACAACAGCTCATATATTTTGCTTTGTCAAGTGCAACACACAGCCTGCATGGACAGCAACATGTGCTACTGAATCAAATTAATATATGTCAGCTTTTACAGCTGTACTGTTGGATCATATAAAAAAAAAGTACAACTTTGATAAAGCCTTAATCACTGTGAATTAAATTTTACATGCAGTTTATTTGGAAGGATTAGCACACTATTGTATATGGGTAGTAGCAAGAGCCAGCCACATACTCATATTTGTATACTGTTGAAGGCATTCTTCTCTGGTGTATCTCAGCATGGCCTACAATTGTGAACTAATAGAACAGCATGCACTCAAATACCACAAGAGTCAATTTAAAAAAGGGGACAAAAGGAGTCTCTTCTACAGGACTTTTCCTCAGAATAATACAGCTGGACTCACTGTAGAATCTTGATTTCCCAAAGAAAACTCCAAAAATAAAGTTACAATATAATTAAGAAGTACACATGAAGTGAAGGGGGAGAGTAGGCATGCATGCAGCAATTCTATTTGTTTTACCAAAGACTTGAAAGAAACTCAAACTACAATAGTTTCCCTTCCTTTCTACAAGTTTTCCCTTCATTTCTACAAAGTTTTATTGTAGCACTTAGACCATCATTCACCATGCAACTACTGCATAATACAGCTGGCAACAAAGGAATTCAAGAGAGTCCATATTGTGCCAGTCATGCGATTATACGCATATTTTTCCAGTGAGACACATTCGACGATGTCACGTCATCTCTCAGTTTAAGAGCTTTTAACTCATATAATCACCGCATCTGCAAGGAACATCAAGGTGACCAAAGCTTTGGGGGAATGTCAAAATTCTTTCCAACACCTCACGTAAATAAATATCTGAACAACCACCACCACCACAACCAACCAACACAATCCACATTTATCCCATCAGCATTCAAATTTGGGCCCAAATTTTCAAAACATAATTCAAAAGTAATGATGGGCAATGAAAGCATACGTGTTAGGATTACAGCAAACTAGTGGAACCCACATGCTTATGTTACCTAATCTGTTAACAGCTCAGTGTCCATATGTTTGATGGTAACTGTGTGCCATGCTTCTTTTTTAGAAGAAATAATCTGATTTACAAATCCCCACTGGCATTTGAATTTCAACATAAATATGTTAAGGATTTTCTCCCTGTGAAATAGTTACATTTTGCTAGTGGGATTACAGTATTCTATCTGTCCTTTTTTTAAAAACTATTTCTGAACCATTTGTACAATTTTTTTCCATCTCTTGTCCAAGTGTTCAGTTCATCTTTATTAAGATGAGATTTAAAAAATAAAATTCCATAAAGTCATAAAATAATGAATGAGGGGGGCAAGTTTTAAAAAACTGCTATAGATTATTATTGGTCATCTTATTGGCTTGTATGAAGATGAATTCACACTGGTTTAGCTAAACCAGTTTAGTTAAACTGATGCAAACCCCTTTGTAAACATACTTACCAGTAAGGCTACGAGTCAGTCATGGATTCTGTGATTTTACATGACCTCTGGGACTCCAGCCCATCCTCCATCCCTTCCCCTACAGGGGGACTCAGGCTGTCAGTCCCAGGTAGTGGGGTAGGTCTCCAGTGATTTAATGTTTATTGCCCGCATCCAGTCCATGGTTTTTGTTGTTGTTGTTGTTGTTTTTTACTAAAAATACCATTGATAAAATCTGAGCCTTACTTATCAGTTTAAAACTGATTATATCTATTTAGCTTGAAGTACAGGTTTATGTACCAGGTTTTAGAGTGCCTACACATCAAATTGTACAGATTCAATTAAGTGTTTAATAAAAAAACACCCAACTTTTGTACATCCAGTACAACTACATGTGTAGACTGAGCCTATGTATATTATACCATTGCAACAATGATATTTTTAATTGTTATTTGTAAGTGTTATAAAACCATTTTGAAACAGGAGTCAACAAGCTATACTCCTCAAGGACAGTGAATATTAACAAATCTCTCACTTCATTCCCACAAACTGAATGTAGACAAACTGAAATCCATACTTAGCAACACTAAGGCCTGTATTTGTCTACCACGTGAGACAATTTCTGTTTTGTAAAATCTTTTAGGACGTTTTATTCCCCTTTCAGTTTCATGCCACAATCCTGTAAACATGTATGCACATACTTAATCTTAAACAAACGAGTAGTCCCATTGACACTGTAGGATTGGGGCCTTAAACTATAACGTTTCCTTTCTGCTATCCACCAAAGAGCCTCTTAAAGAGTTAATCTGCTTCAGGAGTCTGGCAAAGGAGACTTATTTCTTCATCGCAATACACTGGCTTAAGGATATCACACCAAACTCATTCAACTCATTTAAGAGGCTCAAGTAGTATAGGTTTTGTATCACTTATAAGAATTTGCAATGGAGTAAATTTATTGTTTAACAAATGAAAAATAAATTAAAATAACTCAGGGTGCAAAAGGATGATGTGGATAAAAATAATGTCAAGATGTACCCAACCTAAACTTGGTCTAGTATGGAAATTTGACCTTTTCACACAAAGACCAGCAAAACGCTAGATGCAACTTTCATTTCAGTCACTTTAAATCTTACAAAGTAGACATCCAACTAAAGTTACTCATTAGTGCTAACAAGATTTTTTTTTATCCTAGTGAAAGGTCATATATTCTATGTAAAATTACTGGCCAACTGTTGTCATTACAAGAGGTGAGAGTATTTTATAATAGTATTTTATCAATATGCAAATATTTTCCCAACTGCAGTTCAAGGTATTTTTAATGCCAAACAATGTTTCATTAGCTGAGAGAGAGATTCTAAGCCCAATGAATGAAAAAATATAATAAAAAAGAGTTGATATATTTTTAAAAGTAATGAATGTAATTTTTACTCTGCTTTATGCCGCTATAAAAAGGGCTCTAAGTGTACATCTCTTCTGCTCTTATTCATTTAACTGCCATAATTTATGCAGATAAATGTTTGATGAATTGCATCAAGAATAGTATTCAGACTGCCAACCATCAAAGTACTTAGCTACCATTTTTCTTTTCTCCTATTTGTGTGTGTCTTTATATTACAAAAAAATCAAGCTACTAACATTAAAAATGATCTACTGTTACCAAAAAAAGTATTGAAGCATAACACAGAATAATAAATTATTAGTCTTTGAAGGTTAAAGCCAAGTTTAACAGATATCTATGCTTTGTTACATTGGACTCTTTTCAAACTGCAGTTGACTGAGGGAGGCTTTCAAGTGACAAAACTGACACCACACTAATGCTATCATCTCCTTGGGTTTAGCTCGGGCATCAAAAGTAATGTCAAGGACAGATCAATGTTTGTGATAATCCACAAAATAATTCAACTGGTTATAACAGCTGTAAGTGGATGGTTTAAAATTCAATCCAACTTTGTATAAACAAGGGGACTTTAATCTGACCCACTTTCTTGAATTAACCTTCTATCAGTCCTATGATATGAAAATAGGGAGCACTCATTCAGAGACCTACTGAAAATGCCCCACGGAACCATATCACTCATCAGTGAAAGCACTGTATTGATCTTTATAATGATTACCCCGTACCACTGAAATTCAGGCAGTAAGAATACAGCTGAATCAAATTCACACCACAAGATGAACCCTAGGTCTATATCATGTAGACAAAGCATTACTACACCCTGTGGCAAAGTTCCTCCTCTATCTTGGTGGGTCCTGCGCTTATTGGCGGATTTTCTTGCCTCAGAGATTCACCATTTGGGTTGGGGAACAGCCCAGAGACCTTCCCCTCTGGAAGAACCCACAGTCCAGGTCAATTGGGAGGTTTAGGGGGAACTCGGGCCCGCGCTCTACTCTGGGTTCCAGCCCAGGGCCCTGTGGACTGCAGCTGTCTATAGTGCCTCCTGTAACAGCTGCATGACAGCTACAACTCCCTGGGCTACTTCCCCATGGCCTCCTCCAAACACCTTCCTTATTCTCACCACAGGACCTTCCTCTTGGTGTCTGATAATGCTTGTGCTCCTCAGTCCTCCAGCAGCACACCCTCTCACTCTCAGCTCCTTGCGCCTCTTGCTCCCAGTTCCTCACACTCGCACCACAAACTGAAGTGAGCTCCTTTTAAAACCCAAGTGTCCTAATTAGCCTGCCTGCCTTAACTGGTTCTAGCAGGTTCCTGATTACTCTAGTGCAGCCCCTTCTCTGGTCACTCAAGGAACAGAAAACTACTCATCCAGTGACCAGTATATTTGCCCTCTACCAGACTCCTGTACCCCACTGGTCTGGGTCTGTCACAACCCTTACTTTTTTCTTTAGCGTTTCCTTCTATTGTTTTGTTCTACACATCTAGTCAGACTGTTTTACATCAATTTAAAATTTAATTAGAAAAAAAAAAGTTATTCCATCTCCAACCCATGCAAAGCTGTTCAGCAAAATGTAATATACACTTGCATTGTGAACAAGATGACTATCTGGACTGCAAGGAGGGCAAGAAATGTAAAGGCAGTACCAGAATTTTTATTTTGTAATTTCTATTTTCCTTATAATCACAACCACTCAGAGATACCCACATACATAGGCTGTAATGGGCTTCTCCCCCCACCCCATGATACTGTATTGAGCTCAGTTGTGAAAAGTAACATTTAACTGAAATAAGGCTTTTTATTAGCAAAGGATTTTAGTCATAGGAAATTAGGAATCCATTTTAACACTCAGAATCCATATTTCAATATGGAATATGAAATATAAGCAATTGAGCTGTTATCTTTATGTTAGTTAAAGTGAAGTTTTCAAAACCACTTTTGTTTGGATTATCAAAAATTTAAGACTTACCAGCATTCAAGCTTTCAAAAAAGAGAATTTGAGAACAAACAATATGATTAGAAAGGGACAAATTCTAATCTCACTTACACTTTTATAAACAGCCGGAACACCACAGTAAGATGAGAACTTAGCCCATAATTTTTTTAAAATAGCTTGACATACTTTTTATGTATAATCTCTTGAAGTAATCTCTTGAAAGCTCTACCTTTTTTCACTCCTCCTATAGGATATAGACACGCATGTGTAAAGACGATTACTAGTGATCTAAGCTTGGTCTTTAATGATTTTTCATAAAAGCCACTGCTGAAGTATTGTAAGATATCATCATAACAGGCTGGCTGATCATTACTGGATCTATTGCTCCTATAATTGCTCTATGCCTGAGCCAACTAAAATTGCATGACAGCTGTGTTCTTTCATTAGCCTAGGTATAAACTGCTCTATGTATGAGGTTTCCTGCTCCTGAAGCTGGCATGGACTTTCTCCACCGATCCTTTTAAATTCCAACATACCGTGCCCTTTCAAATACCCTTTGGCAACAGAACCAAGGAGGATGGATCCTATAGGCTCAAGAAAATAAGCAGCTTCTTATGTTCTATGTCACTCACTATTACTGCATTATGAGGGGGCAGCACAGTTCAGAGGCTTGAAATTATCCAGGAGTGAAGGAGATGTAGATGGTAGAGAAAGAGAAGCTGAATACAATGCAACCCTGAGTTTCTCCCTGTGCTTCTTTGTATGTTGTGTCTATATCCCAAAATTCCTGCTAGAATTATTCTACTGTTCCCTTCTCACTACATGCCTCCCTCTCTGTACTCATGCTTCCTTCTAGCTCCTCTCATCATTGTTGAGTGTGTGTCACATTATTCAGAGTCTGGAAGCAGAGAAGGTAGTAGTGACAGCTTTTATTCCTCCCCTCCTCTCATTTCTCTCTTTCGCTATCACCACATCTTAGATGGGTGGGTTTTTTTTTAAGAGATTGTGTTATTTGATAGATCCCCATCTCACTGCAGACAGAAAGAAACAGAGTCACTGCTGGCCATCAGCAGGTTCTTCAGAGCAACACCAGAGGGTCTGCCAGCCAGGGTGGGACAGAATACCTATCAATAAGTGGAGTGAGGAGTCACTTTCCCAAATAGTTTTTCCTTTTGTGCTCACAGACAGAGCAGTATCCAACAATCCATCCACCAAGGGACAAGGTCTCACATCAGTACTGAAATTCTTCCACTCCAAGATTCACTTCACTAGACATCTCTGTTGATATCTCTGTCAACAACAACATACACCTGATCCTACAATAAAAACATTAAGCTTAATTTGCAGTATTACATATCCTTTTCATTATATGCATTCACTCAGCCTTCTCTTCACATACAACACCATTATTTTGTTTTGTATACACAGTAAGAACCTTTATTTTTTTAAGTCCATGCACTACTGAAAAAACCATACATGGAAGCCTACTCCAGTACTAGGTGCAAATACAGAGATGTGTCTGATATTGGCAAACCCAACATTTGATAGTTAAAATAAATCAAGACTTTTATTTTAAAAGATATATTCTGGTCTGACAAAGCATGTAAGGATAAATCCTACTTCCAACCCCTATTGCTAAATAGGGCCATGACCCTGCTTAACCACTCTGGTTCCTCTGCAGAAGAGAGGTATTAGGAATGAGGCCAAGAGCAATGAGTTCCCTGAACTCTATGAAAATCTGCCATAGGCCATTCGCAATCCATAGTGAGGCTGGAGAAGCAGCACTGCAGGAGACAGAGGGATGGTAGTAAATCCCCAGCTACTTGAGCTCCATGTTGGGAGTCTACGATTTGGCTCTAAGAGAGAAACTGCACATGGGCAAGGAAAATAGATAAGTATATTTCCTTCTACTGTTAGAACAAGCTCTTCAATCTGGGGAACACTGAGGCAGCTATATAATCAGGTATGTATAGTAATATAAATTCAGTGAAACAGCAAGAATGAAATCCATCTCTCCTATTGGCTACTGTCTCCTTTAACTGGCAAGAAGTGACCAGCACAATATCCATGTCACCTTGAAGTTCAACTTTTAACTTTTCAAACTGATTTTCCAAAGGTCTTGAGGGACATCTAAAACCTTGGAAATAACCCAGGGCTCAAATAACCGGACATTTCAGTTCCACAAAACTCCTGGGCATTGAACAACTAAAGGTACGATAAGCAGGAGTGTAGCTACTTCCCCCGCTTCTGTGAACTTTAAGAACTCCCCAGAAGCTGAGCTACAACTCTGGGGACCTTACAGGTTTGAGCCTGAAGCTTCTCTTGGGTGGAGCATAGGAGCTGAATGCAGGTGGAGTTTCAGTCAATGCAACATGAATGGTAAGAACAGTTTTGTTTTGTTTTGTATTTTAGCAGAGATGGGCTAGATCTGTAAAGTTCATACTCGGAGCCAAAGTTCAGGGCCATTTAGATCCAGGATATTGGTCTATAGCACATCTCTAGTTTTTACATTTAAGACACATTATTGGTACCCTTCCCCACCTCCAAGGGGAAATATTAGGTTTGGCTTATTCTATAATATTTTGTACTTACACGATACCACTCATCAGAGGATCTCACTGCACTTATGGAAATGTCAAACTTGAGAGCCTATTTAAATAATATTTACCAAAATTCAATCTGAGCAAAAATATGAGCTATTAATATAAGCACATTTAACATTAACTGCTAACACCAAATCTCACGAAGAAAATGTAAAGTGAGAAAATCAAACAATTCATCTCATCTTTCCTCCCCCACGTCAGAATAGCCAACAAACCTTCAGTGTTCAGGTTTCTGACAATTTTTTTAGTTTTACAAGGGTAAAGACACTGCCTTTTTCATCATGCTGGACGGCCTGGCTTTCTTTTAATTCAATAATACCTAGTAATTTGGCAAGAAAGAAAACTGTTTTCTGACAATTTATCTATTTGTGTCCTCCTTCTGGAGTTGCCAACAACTCTTCTATCTGTTGATCTGTCACTCCATGTATTGGCTCATACAAACAATTTGTACATACTTTTAAAGTTTTCAGTAAAGTAGCAAACTTTTTGCAACCTGAGCTGCAATACTGCTGTGCAGCTCTGAGTTGGCTGATTTGCCAAAATCTTGCACACTTCTATTAATAAACATTTAATTGATTACACACACCGGTTCTTTTTTCTTTTTGATCTAAGAACACCTGAGAAGATGTGACACCAATAAAACACTTCACAGAATCAAGACACTAAAGACATATTAGAGATAGTCGTGCAGTTAAACTTCAAGAGGGGGCAATATAGAAAGATTTCCTATGAGAATTTAACACTAGAATTGAGGAGAGGGAATTACATGAATGAAAACTCAAATGTAGAACCATGAAAACTAAGTAAAAGCAATGACTAAAACAAGCTAAAGGGGAAAGGAAGCAATAAAGCACCATTGTCTGTAATGGTGGGGCTATTGGAAACAAAATGCTTCAATTAGAAACGTGCAACAAAAACTGTTGAAGTGTAAGAATTCAAGAAAATTTTATTCCTGATGGCGGAGATAAATTCATAACAACAGGCTATCAAATGTACTGGTGGAAGGGAAATAGTAAAATTGTGTTACAGCCTAATAATGAAATTACCAGCTGCAGGACAGAAGAATGAATCTAAGCTGAGATGACAGAAAGAAGAAATCAAAAGTAAGGGGCAGTGAGTTGCCATATTTTAAAAAGGCATAGATGGGAGCCAACTGGTTGAAACTTTTTGCTTTTGATTTTTATTTACTCTAAATTAAGAGAACTTCCTTTGTAACATCATCATCTTTACAGCTGCCTGAAAATGAAAAGCTGCCGATTGGATTGAAAATTTTTGGAAATGTAGCTTCTACTGGAAAAGAGCTCCTAGCCAGACACTTAAAGGGAAAAGTTGCCTTATTAAGGCAAATTTACTCCATGCTCCCCCTCGAACAACCCCCTCCTCCTTGGGAAATTGGCAGGTACCACCACACCTCACGGCCCACGCCAGGGCATTTCATCCCAGTCAGGGTTATAATAGGATCTGCATGGAGCCACAAGTACAATTTAAGGGCACACACACCAGTGCACAGGTGGGAGGTGACCCAGCCCCCAAACCACAACACACGCTGATTAGCAGCCCCATTCGTACTCATGTCTCATTGTGTCTGCTGATAGCCAGCCATGGAAAAAGGCAACAGCCATCTATAAGTTTTCTGATGACTATCTCTTCCTCCCATCTCAGGCAGACAAGTGAGGGGAACGGGACAGGCAGCACGAAGAGAATACTCTCAGAAAGGACAAGTCTCAACCCGCATTTGGTTTATAAAGGAAATGCACGACACCAGCAGGGGAGAATCTGGGGAGCAGGGAGTGGTGGGGGATGGAAGCAGGTGAGAATCTGACAGGGAATGGTGGGGGAGGGTGAAGACCAGGAATTTGACCTGGGCAAAGGGAAGCCAGAGTTGAGTATGAATCTAAGAGGTGGAAAAATAAAGGGGATCAAGGAATTGGGGAATGAGTGATGAGCGTGAAGGGAGGGACTGTAACTGGGAGAGCGGGACATTGGCACTAGCAGCTGTTGGGTGTATGCTGCCCCTGAGAGGGAAGCCATACCTGTCAGAAATGGTTAAAGGTACAGGAGGCTGCCCAGCAGATAACTTTGTCCAAGGATAGATTGTGACCAGTTACACAGGCAGTACGCACACAGCAGCCTCCTCTTTGGAGGTCCTTAGCATCTTCCATATTACTTTATCCTGTTCACTCTGCCCCCATGTCCTGTGAAGTGGACGTACATATGGCCTTTATACTCTTGTGCAGAAGCAGCATATTGCATGGGGGAAATGTGTGTGTTTGACTTCCTTCTCCACAGTGAAGAGTGCCAACTGCCTTCAGGCCTTACAGAGCTAAAACCCCAAAGACAACATTTGGGCAGGTAAAGAAAAGGAAATAAAGCTGCCAGGACTAAAAGGAATGACTTAAAAACAATTAAAATCTAAACTTTTACATCTTCCAAAAATAATTGTAAAGACAATGAGTTGCTTACGTTACATGAAGCCTTAAGTGGAAGAGATAACCTTGATGAGTGAATATGTTCAGCTTCCTGTAGTTAAGAGACCATAGTGGATTTTGAAGCACCCTTTCAAACTCTGGGGTCAGTAAGGCCTTTATCCTTATTATATCAAATGATTCAATACAGTGAAGCGTGTCTTAAGTTGTCACTGAAAAAAACCAAACAGCAGCTGCTTAACAGAGGTAATAAATAGACCACCGCTCTATTACATATGTTTGGAGGATATTCAGAGGTGAAAGTGGGTCGATACGACGTACCAGTAAGAAGTGGCTGCCGGTACTGGCCCATACACAGCTGACGTTAAAGCGCTGCCCCTTTGACCTCCCCCCAGGGCTGCCGAGGGAGGGGGCAAAAGAACCCAGGGCCTGGTGATTTAAAAGGGCCCAGGGTTCCCAGCCGCCGCTACCACAGCAGCAGCCAGGAGCCCAAGGCAGTGCAGGCTGGGCAGCACTGAAGGGCTGGCTGGGGGAGGCTGACTCCCAGGCTCCACCCCCCTTGCCACCGGAGGCCCCGCCCCTTCCAGGGGCCCAGAACCAGACCCCCATACCGGTAAGACTTTTAAGTTACTCACCCCTGAGAATATTCCTTTTAAGACAGAAGACTACTGAATACAAGAGCGGTCTGTTTTTACAGGTTTCCCTTCAGAAGTTTCTGTCAGGTAAACAAGTGAAAACTGAAGCTAGATTTTATCTAGGTCCAGGTTTGCACTGGAGAAAAAAAAGAGGAGGAGGGAGCTTACCCCAATGGCTCCAGGGAACAGAATTAGCACCTAATAGCCCCAACTAACTGGGTTAGTTTCTGTACGTGTATGTGTACACATACACACACACATACACAACCTGAGATAGATTGTAAACTTTTTGGGTAGGAACTAAGTAAACAAGACAAAGGACAGGAGGGGAAAGAATCACAAGAACGTGAAATTACTTGACTGAAGACATGCAGCAAGTCAGCAGTAGAACTAGGAAGAAAACCAGTGTCTCCTAATTCCAAGTCCAGTGTTTTACAACACTGCTATGAAGCCTTACAGATCTAGGTTGCCTGTTCAAATCCAGGCGAGGTCAGCAGTGACCAAAAATAATTATCTAATGACTGTTGGTATCTGTCCAATAACTAAAGGACTACATAACCACATCACAAAATCCTACACCGCAACAAGCACCTGTGCTTAAAATCTCAGTGATGGCGCCATGGATTAGATATGGGGTGGCCAACCTGAGCCTGAGAAGGAGCCAGAATTTACCAATGTACGTTGCCTAAGAGCCACATAATATGTCAGCAACCTCCCCATCAGCTCCCCCCACCCTGCCCCCAGTGCCTCCCAGCCGCCGGCAGCCCCACCGATCAGCACCTCCCTCTCCCTCCCCATGCCTCCTGCCCACCAAAATGAGCTGTTTCACAGCATGTAGGAGGGCTCGGGGGGCGGGGGGGGGAGAGGAGTGAGGCCACAGCAGGCTCTGGGGAAGGAGCAGGAGCCTTGTGGGAAGGGGTGGAGTGGGGTCAGGACCTGGGGCAGAGCCAGGGGTTGAGCAGTGAAAACCACTGGCACATTGGAAAGTTGGTGCCTGTAGCTCCAGCCCCGGAGTCAGTGCCTATACAAGGAGCCGCATATTAACTTCTGAAGAGCTGCATGTGGCTCCGGAGCCACAGGTTGGCCACCCCTGGATTAGATGAACCTGAAAAATCAACCACTTTCTCACTACTAGAGAAGGGTTAAAGCATAGAGCAGTGTGAAGAAACTCCCACTGTTGTCTGCCCATGCTATAGCTGTTCTGTAGGTAAACCAAAGACCTCGCACTCCAGGACTCTCAGAACCACATCCTAACAAAAGATGTTTTCAAAGCTTTTCTTTTACTACAAATCTATTGCTCTTCACTTAGGGCTTAGCACATGGACTGCAGTACATCATGAATGCCCCCATGATTATTTATGGAAAGTGGATCCAACATAATGACATGTTAAGATCTGAATTTAGGATGTACTGAGTAAACAGTGAAGGATGTACACAAAAGGGACTATTCAAAACTACAGACCCCGCCATGGTGGGTTGAAAGCCTTTACAAGCATACAATCAGGGCATTTGGAACAGGCACTTCCAGGCCTCTCACAGGATATTCTCAACCAGCTGAGACTCTTTGAATACATGTTGTGAGAAAGGCTTTGACACAAATAAGTGTCTTCTTAACCTTCCATACATCTTACACAATGAGGTGCTCAATTATAAACACAAGTTTCTAAGAAGCATTCAAGCTTCTCCTGACTCTGACAGCATTAAGTCTACTTTACCTTGTTGAAGTGAGGGAATGGGTTGGATGGACTGATAAAGGGAATCTGTTCCTCACCTCAGCTGGTGTTGTCTACCATGGATACTCGTTCATCATTTTGGAAATGTATGATTATGGTAACAAGAATCTGTTATTTATATAGTGCTTCAAAGCGTGCCACTGTTAATGCTTTACAGACATATAGTTAAACAGGTCCCTGTGAAAACAGCCTCCAATCCAAAGGCTCAACCAATTCCCATTGAAGCAAATTTCCATCAAAATCCATCAATTTCACTTGAAAGTAAACTAGATCAAGTCCTGTTGATGCAACATGGGCACAAAGGAGTGTTAAAAAGGATACAACCCTTCCCCCATCCTCATTCCAAACTGTTCCCCTCCTCTCGGTAATTTAAGAATTACTTTCTAAAATTGTGAACCCATTTAAATCCAATCCCTGCTCATTGCTTAACCCTTTCCTAAATTTGAATTTATATTTTTCCGATAAAAATTAACCCTTGCATATTACTTGAATTTTCCCATCCCTGGCCTTTCACAATTCCAAACATGCAGTCTTGGCTGGGTTAATTCCTTCTCACCAAAGTGATTTAAAAAAAAAAAAAAAAAAAAGTGATCCTTTCTATAGGTTTTCCAAACTCATTTGTGTTTGGCAGATATATGCACAGTTTAAAGTAACATACAGTGTGATGGGCAATTATGGTAAAATGCCATTATGACAGACAGGCTATGGTGAGAGCATGTCAGAAAACCAGTTAGGGTATCAAGTTTACAGAGGAAAAGCTATAAAACTTACCTCTGACAACTATGATTAATGCAGATCAAAACCATAATGGTATTTTTCTAAACCAATATACTTTACACAGCTTACAAAATAGCGAGAGAGAGATTATGAAAGAAAAAGTTAGAATAAACATTTGAAAGGAGAATACTCTGGAAATATCCACCCAGCATTTTTCTATAAAATAGGCTCCTGGATGTTAGCAAAAGCATTTTGGAGGCCTTCCTAAATAGCTGTGCTTAAACAAAAAGAGACAAAATTCATTGCTTTCTGTGGGGCGGAAGTGAACATGTAATTTCTGCCAAGTGGGGCATTAAAATGATTACGTCACTTTTCCAGAAGTCATGGATATTTCCAAAAGCAAGCTTCCATTTGCTAATCGCTTCTAAGGCAAGTGAGGATTGCACAATCCACGCGCCAAGTGTTTCAGACCAAGTTCTCAAATTATTACTTTCTCCAATGAAGTTGGTTACGTGTTACGTTGCATTACAGCGGTCATCTGTTCAGATCTGCCAAAAGCGTGTGCCTACCTACATACCAGAACTACACAATGGCTTCGTGGAGCCCTTTTCAGAGACAAGAGAGAATTGTCACTTCATAAATCAATGAAAACAATCTCAAAGAAATGGCCAGTCAAATATACAAGCTAGACTGGATAAAACATCCAGTTCATCTCGTTCAGTGTAAACAGATTTATTTCTTTACCTCATGAACAAGTAATTTTTAATATAAATCATAAAACCCAAAAGCTATATATTCCTGTTGCATTTGGAATGGCATTTTTTTAATCTGATTTAGGTAGTTTTTCACTATGTAGATTTTCTGTTTTCTGTTGATAATTTTTCCTCCTTTACATTTTCCTGTTGCACATTAGATAGAACTGCTTTTTTTCATGTAATCACAATAAATATAAAACCAAAGTGCTCATCATCATACCATAGCTATCATTCAAGGTTAGTGAGAGCTTGCACTCTTGTTAAAGCTTCACTACGTTCACACCACTAGCGAGTGCAACAGATTAGATAGATTCAAATTCATATTAAAACATAAAATAGTGTTGTAACAAAAACAAAAATAATATAATAGGGATAAACAGAAAATGCAGGTCACATTGCAATGGAATCTTAAGTCTCTTTTTTCCACATGTACAAAAATCTAAGCCAAGTAGACAGTGCAGTTCAGATGTCTCCTTTTTTACAGTATTGATAGGATTTTCATCATACTGAATAGTTTAGGGACAGGCAAAATTACTTTTGCATACTGTAATTTGTCTAGTATATTGGAAACCAGGCGGCTTTTCTGAAATTCTAGCCATGCTCTTTCAATCTTTTTCTCCCCACTTTTTTCAATCTGTTTTTCCAATACTGCAATTTTTGGATTTTTTTTTTTCCCCTCTGAAGAAAAAATCTGGAGGAAAAAATTGCTTTGTGCATGGTGCTCCTAGTGAAAGTAATACGGTTTACTTATCAGAAATCCTCTATTTTTAAAGATGCATACACACACACACACGTTTGTTCATCTTGGAAATATTAGCAACTTTCAAAGCTATTGTTCAGAAAGAAGATCCTGAAGTTATTCTTTTTAAACCCACCCAGCTCACTCTACAAAATTTAACTAGCACATTGAGAAGGAATTCACATATATGACAACCAAAAGGGTCTATTTCCTTATCAGCTCTTATAGATTATTTGAATGTTTTTAAATGCAGAGGCATACTTCTTTATGACGGTCAGTATAATAAACTGAGTCAATGAATTCTAGATAAATACAAGCAAAGGGGGAAAATAGAATCAGGATACATGTGTGCGTACGTACAGACAAAGAAGTCATTAATTAAGATATGCCTGACTGCTAGCAATGGAGTCACTCTCATCTGCATGGCTTCCCAGGATTGGTGTGTGCGCTTTCAGAATCTGGGTAGCCTTCTCCATGGCTCTGCCCCGTTGGTGCTGATTATGTATGATTAATGATTTAAAGGAATAAAAAGAGAAAGGTCAACTTCTGAGTTCAAGACAGAGCAGCTACACAGGGAGTAATTAAGATACTTGTGTAAGCATGATTAATAAGCACAAACTGGCACACTGTGCTGTAAACAAGATGCAAGCAGATGGTTAGGATGAAACAGATTTTTCCTAAAAAGCAATTTTTCAGTGCCTTGAAAGTTGGCTTATTCCACACCCTCCCCCCCTCCAACCTTACAAAACTTATTTACACATCCTATACGAAAGAAAGAAATAGTAACCCTTTCAACATTCACCCATTGCAGGCTTTATTTATTTATTTATGTGTGTGTGTGTGTGTGTGTGTGTGTGTGTGTATATATATATATATACACACACACACACACACACACACACACACAGAGAGAGAGAGAGACACCCACACAGTCTCCATGCATCTGAAGAAATGGGCTTTTTACCCACGAAAGCTTATGCCCAAATACATCTGTTCATCTTTAAGGTGCCACCGGACTCCTCGTTGTTTGAGAGAGAGAGAGAGAGAGAGAGAGAGAGAACGAACTAACACTAGAGTTTGCATGTAAATGGATTCAACTCATCTTTGTTTAACGTTGCCTTTTATGTCGAGTTTCATGAATTGCTAAGCCTGACAAGGTTCAGTGGGAGTCTTTTAACTCCCACCCACAAGTTCTCCCTCGCTGTCATGTGACTGGCAGTACAGAGGGATCAGCAATGGCATTTATGGAGAAAGCTGGAAGACAGGTGTCAGAACGGTCCAGCAGGCAAACCTAACGAACACTAATCAGCTCTGGTGTTCTTTTACAATCCATATCTAATTCACAAGTTTCATTCTTTCTGAAAAACAATTACTAGGTTTTGAAGTTCATTGTGCATTTACTCAAGTGTCTCTTCACATTAACGTAAGTGGGAACAAGAAAAAAATAGAGTCAGCAGGGAAGGGACATCAAAAGATCTTAGAATAGATGAAGGCTTTATTTTAAAGTAATATAATTACAGATGTGTGTAATGTTTTACAATAAATTTAAATGTGAAGTTACATCTTTTATGCACCAGAAAAATATTAGCTGTGTGTGTCTCCAGCTGAAACTCTAGTACATAAAAATGATTTGAATGAGGGGGGAAAAAACGAAAACTCTCATTGTGACATCAAACAAAAGGTATGGATACTAAGCTGTTGGTGTGAACTACAAAATGATTATTGTATCTGAGATATCTGTAAACATACTGGTACAGCTCCTATCCCAGAAGCACCTCACCAAGAAATACAGGGAAAATATTCTACACATTTTAATCTCTCTATAGTCAATATCAGATATTCCCTTAAGGTAAATTTTGCCTCATCTACATCTATTTTTTAAAACTCTACATTCCATATTGACAAATCTTCTTAAAGTTGGAGTATATAATCTGGTAAAACCTCACCTAATCTTCATTGGTTGCAGTGTTACTGATGCCGATATTGGGAAATTTGCTTTTATGTTATATAATATTAGGCAGCTGCTTAAACTTAGACATATTTTTAGATAAAATGTGAATTTTGTTTAAGATACTTCATTTTCACTCTCTCACTAGTGGCTATGAGAACAAAGTACCTGTTATACAAATAATCCTGTTTCTCTCTATAATGAACTTCCTTTCTATAAACCTCTCACTGTAGGAAGTAATACTCTAAGTGAAATGGAAAAAAGAGTGGTATGTCCAAGTTCATTGTAACACCATTCCATTATTCAGGAATACTGCTTAATGTTCTAATTTAAATGTAAGAATCCTTTTCCCCAACAGACAGGCCTGTGTTAGATGTTTCAGAATGGCATTCAGGTGTCAATCTAAAAGTCCTCCAACTACGCAAATTGTGATGCTTGCAAGAGGATACTCATATCAAGAGATTCTGAGAGCATTTAGAATTTTGTGTCAAAACTCAGAGGTGAAGCAGGGGCATTGTATGTCCCCAAATAATGCAAGAGCGATTTTTGTTACCCAAAAAACAAAATTTGATGTCTAAACAGCATTGATCAAGAATTTTTCATTGGGACATTATTATAACTGCCATTAAGACAAATCCATTTTAACCCTGATTTTCACCATGGCACACTAAATCCATGGCTAACAGATGCCTTGTATTTTCATGAAATAATGTTCTGTTTTGTACTACCGAGAAAAAAAGTTGTAAGCAATGTGCAAGAGAAGGTGTTTGTTGACTTTGTTGTAAAAACAAAAACAAAAAAAATTCCACCATAGACATGGCTTGCAAACTCACTTTTAGGCAGTTAGTAGATCAGTTTAATAGGTTAAAAAAAAAAAAAAGTGGGTAAGATGGCATAGTTTTAAGCATGTCTATGAACCCATCAATTGGAAACTCTCTTACCCTGACCTGCATTACCCGTAGTGTGACAGTTAAAGGGCTCAAAATGTTCATCTCACTCAGTTTACTTACACACTTGTATATATCCTTGGAGGTATCTGGAGCTGTATTTAGGATAAGGCTCAGGAGCCCAGAACAGTATCTTTGAAATTCAGGCTCATCTGAAATACGCTTCAGTTAATAGTTGTGTCAGTAGCTTATGCGGAATGAGTCAGTAGTCTCTAGCTCCTAGCATATCCATCCCACAAATAGCCACCTTGTTGGCAGTCTCAGGAGAAAGGCCAAAAAGTAAATATGCAACTACTCTTATCCACAGAAAATACACACAGCGAACAAGGAGTGGAGGGTAGGGAGTTCTAAGTCAAGCATACAGACAAAAGAGCAAGACAAAATTACTTTTGCATGGATGAACTATGGAATTGACCCTGTAAAATGCTGAGCATCATGTCCCTGATCAGGTAATACACATGTCAGACTCACACAGTTAACTTTAAATCATTTGAGTGGTGCCACTGACTTCAATGGGACAAGTCATATCCTTGTTTTTTCTGGATCAGGGCCAGAATGCTCAACAGACCTTTGGCTATGTCTGCACTGCAACAGAGGGGTGTAATGTGTGGCTCATATAGACGTACCCACACTAACCTTAATCTAGCTAGCTCACTAAAAAATAGCAGTGAGGACGCAGTGCCTTGGGCGTGAGCACAGGCTGCACATGCTCCCCCCCGGATATGTACTCACCTGTGCAGTCCATGCTGAAGCCCACACTGCCACATCCTCACTACCATTTTTAGTAATTACACCCCTGTTGCAGCGTAGACAACCTTAGAGGACTGCATTACTAGTAAACGGTACTGTTGAAAAGCTGATCACAATTCTGTATCAAACTTTTCCAAGCCTCAGCTACTGTAAGCAGGTATTGAAGGATCCTCTGAGGCTATCTGTAAAACCTTTATTAAAGGGGGGGGGGGGAGGGAGAGAATGTATATTCATACTGATCTTAGGTGGCTAGCAATACATTTATACATCTGTGGTTTCTGAACAGCTTAAAAAGGCCTGTTAAACAGAGAAATAATTACTAACCAAAAACCAGTATGCAGGGTTGGACAAAATGGCCTGATGCAATGTTTTTCTAGAATGCCTTAGCATAGTGCATTCCATTGACAAACACATGGTAAATTTCCCAGACTGAGAAAGCAAATATCAGGTCATTGTAGTCTACTTTATCTTTCCAAACCAGTCCTGCACTGGCAGCATCTCTAGTTCAAGTTAATTCTGAGTGACTTTAGACATCAGGGCAACGCAGTTCCACACATCAACCAAATTGAGAACTGACAGGTAGGCTACAAACAATGACAGTCACCAAGCAGCAACTAGGTTAGCATTCTCTCTCTTTTCTTTCTTTCCAAGAGGCCTTAGAGGCATAGAAACTACTTAATGGACTACAATGAGACATGCAGATAGGCTCCATATGGTCAACTACCTCAATCTTTAAATAAGACAATACCATCAAGCAAAGGAATCACTATACAATATCAATAAAAATCGGTATTCACCATAGATTTTGCCAGTAACAACTTTTAATCATCTGTGTCTCACTGTTTTCAAGTGATAGATTTCAAAAGTGTCAAAACTCTTAGTGAATCGTGGTGGTAAAATGAATAGTCTGTTTGCTTTCCCTATTGATATACCGGGTTTCAGACTGTCAAAGTGCTTTTAGTTATAATAGAAAATGTACAAAGTTAGCTATGCTTGTTTTGACAACTACAAAAAGATTTTATCAGTTACATGTACCTGTGAAGTACCTAGATTTTCAAAGCGAAATTTGTTCATGAGAAGTTCTTAATACTAATGTTTTTACAGATTATGTAAAACTTTCACCTTCATAGGCATATTTCAGAAAAGCATATGAAAAGTCATACTTTAATGCACATTCCATTCTCAATAGCTACAACTTCATGTCATTTTTACTTAATTTAAAATTTTTACTATAAATGTTACAAATTTTTTACATGTGTTTTATTTCTGTCATACATAACATTTTAAAATGTATAGAAGATGGAAAAACAAACTTAAAAACATGCATGGTAAAATTAAATACTAATCATATTACAAATAATGTATGTATTCACATAAACACTGTGTGCATATACACAGAGTCTACATTACGTAATTCACCAATTAAGTTAACTCTAACCATAATAAACACACAACCAACTTAAATCATTGAAGAGATTATATTTCAACTTTATACTACTGTTTTTTCTTATTAAAGGGTTCTACTCATCCACTCTAAATTCTCTGCAAGAGAAAAGGGGAAATATTCCAATATGGTAAATTATCACACTGGTGAAATGGTAACTAAAAAACATGAAAGCCATTTCAGTTAACAATTTACTTTTAAATAGCTTGTCAGTCTAGATATACCATTATGTGTCTCCCTACAGCCTTTTTTAATTGTAATTTGGAGCCCATTATACTCTTTCCTAGCCAGTTTACCAGGATATACCTGAAAAAGTTTTAAGCAACTGCTAACCGTGTTAAATTTGCTTATATGAAGTTAAGCTGGAAATAGATTTCTAAAATAGTGTTTTCAGCAGCCATAATAATAGAAAGAGTAAAGACAAACAATAGTAAACAAATAAAATTTATACTTTAAATGCCACGTTGCATATGCTCATTTTAAACCAAAAGCATAACATGAAACTTGCAAATTGAATTGTGTAAGCAGTTGAGACATTTTTATGCATAAATATAAAAGTATAAAAAAATATAATCGTTCATCAGCTCAATATTTGTGACAGTTTATCCAAATCTGAGTTACATGCTAAAACTACAAAGAAACTCTACAACTTCAATTTAAGCTATTTTAAAAGCTTGTAACAGGATATTTTGAGACAATTATGTGGTGCATAATACACAGGAATTACATGTACATGTATAATGACTGGAGTTTCTTGTCCATAAATAGTAAATATTTTTATCACCACTCTGTATGAAATGACTCATTTATCTTTTAGGAGTAGCACCACAGAAAGATAAACATACTTTTTTAGCCCACTGATTTTTGTTTATTATATTCCCCACAAAGAGAATCAGATTTTCCTCAAGGTTTTACTCTGTCACAAATCATCGTGAGTGACAATTAGCACTTTCTGCAATACATTATGCAGCGAGGACAGCTAATAAGATGTAGAAATCCAGTGCAGGTTTTTCCCTTCACTATCCCATCTAAAGCTTGAAAGAAACTCTGTAATCTAATGAATTCTGAACTCATGTCAGCTCAATAGAGAGCTCAGTCTTTTATCTTCACCTGGAATAGTAAAAAAATTTAACTGCATTTCCCAGTATCCAAAAATAGATTCTTACATGTCTTGTTTTAGGCTGAGAGAGAGAGAGAGAGAGAGAGAGAGAGAGAGAGAGACCTACCTATTAATTCTGGAAAAGTTTGGTATTGTGACCAGTAACACAACCTTAAAAAAAAAAAAAAAAAAAATCAGCTGACAGTTTCTCCAAAATCTACAGTGTTTCAATTATCCAACAGATCAACATTGATTGACCACTAAAAACCCTCAGATTTTGTGACGCCTCAATGACTCAGTCTCCAAAATGTGTTATTACATAGCTTGGAAAATCAGCAACAGTTACAGAGGAGACTTTCCTCTTATGTAAACTATCTAACCCACTCACTAAAAATTGTTACTATCTGATGGTACCTTGATGCCATGCGCAAAATGAATTCAGTATGCAGACACCCATCACAACCACAAAAACCTCCTTCACAACTTGCCCTAACAGGCACTTTTGTTGACGGCCTCAGCAGAGAAGGCAAAGATTGAATAGGCCTGGAGACTGAACCTGAGATGACCCCTCCAGAACATGGCTGAGGCCCATTAGTGAGGTAGAAAAACTTCCAAAGCTATTGTCTTGTTCTGTGGACAACTTCAGTCTCCAGGGCATTCAAACCAGTTCCTTTCATAAACACTAAATATACTATTTTAAAAAAATACATTTTGTTAGAATTCATTCTATTCCCCTAAAACATTGTAGAGGACAATACAAAAGACTAATCTTTGTTTAGGTTTTGTTTCTTCCCCCCACCCCTTTTCCAACTACACTATTCATAGCTACAGCTATGATTTATGTCAAATGTTTTGGGGGTACAGTGCAGCTATGCCACACCTGACCAAAACATGGCTAACATGCAAAGTGAGAAAGCTAACTGTTTCAGCTCTAGCAGTGGTACAGTTGCAAAGCCCCTGCTTGATGCCTCCTTTCTTCTTAAGGATTAAGTAGTGGTTTTGAGGTCCTATCCAACGGATAGGGAGAAGAGAAATATGAAACAACTAAAATCTACCATGTAAAACAGGGCTTAAGAACTGATTTTGTTGACAAGGTAAATACCTCAATACCGGTCTCCCAATCTGTTGCTTACTACCCATCATAAACATATAGGAGCCTATACTGATGTTTGAAAAAAGAGTGGGATCTTACAAAATCCGGAATTGCATATCCTGAGCAAAAGCAGTAATCAATTATTTGTCTTGTATGGTGGGAGAATATCCTTCAAAATTACTCTTGGAACCGAGGGTATCCCTTGCACCCCCTCCTCACTTTATTTCCACCCCATGATCTAAGACTATCCTATGCAGAAACTCTCCTCACAACCAATGTAAGCAGCTTTCACAAACTATTGATCTGAACTGCATAGCTATATAATTTACCCAAATTTGGGAGAAGTAGAGTAGAAGATCAGAGATGACAACCTTTATAGCTGTGCCATCCTTGTACAACTCTTGTATCATCTGATATCAGCACAACTTCTATTAAAAAAAATTAATTAGCTAAGTTACAGGGGGAAATGTTTTGCCTCTGGATGTCAGAAGAGATAGTAATACTCTTGGACTCTGCCATGCTGTGTAGGTAAGCAACACAATTCACATAAAGATAATGAATGTACATGCCGTGGGTTTTTCATCAGACATGGAGGCCAAAGGCTAAGTGCCTTCAGCAACGGAAGTGTAGGTATCTCTCTTCATGAGTTAAAAACACGGAATATGTTACCCACATTAAACACACTAGATATGTACAAGTAAAGATGTATAGCAGCAAAGCTAATTAAAAAAATAATCCAGGAATAAACTGCACCGATTTATGTGACAGGAGCTGTTAAAGTCTCTATGGATGGAAGCAGCCATTAGTGCCACATTGCACACCCAGGCATAGGTGCTGGAACAATTTTTATAGTGGGGGTGCGGAAAGCCATTTAACACAACTGTAAACCCTGTATATGACGAAAACCACTTCAAACCAGAGAGCGCTGCCACACCCCTACCACCGCACGTTCCAGCGCCTATGCACCTAGGAGGCTTCTCCCAACCTTTGAAAACAAAACTAAAAATGGTGATTTCCCCCACTTTTTTGCTTCTCACACTCAGCTGTAAATCTAGAGGAGGAGGCAGAGAGAAAGAAAAGAGCTCAAACTGTATTGACCTGGGGAATAAATGGCAGTAAGGAAGCAGGTTGGAGCATGAAAATACATTGAAAGCGAGAGATTATGGATATATTAATAACCGACAATCAGCCACTATGCCTGTCCCTTCAAACATTTAACTATTTTGCTTATTCCCTTCCCCACGTCCTTGGTCTGGTCTATTTAAGAAACTCTCATCACATGTGTTTTTACACTATGAAAGCACTTGGGGTATTAATGTAATGTAACGCTTTGACTGTAGGCAACAGTTCACAGACTCTAAATTACAACTGGCACATTGCACCGTGTTTAAAAAATTTGGGCCTTTCATTCTACTGTACTTTACTATAAATAGTTCTGCATTATAACCAATGTAGTGTAAATAGGTTCCACTCTTGTTTTGGTTTTTAAATAAACACTGGGGCTTGTACTATCCTTTAATGCAAGTAGTTTTTACAACAATCCTTTTTTCTTTCTTTGTTAATTACCTGGGTACTTCACTCATGCGCACACACACAGACATTCCCTGTTGTGAAAAGCTTGTAGTCAAAGCTATTGTTTTATTTCTGTTCTCAGATTTCTCTTTTTAATACAGAAAGATATGCAATACTGGGAAGGTAAAGATATCCTACAATGTCTGCAATAAAAAAAATTAAAACACCCAGTACTGCTAAACATTCAGTATTTTGCTTCAGCTTTTCCACCAATCCACAGACATGCCTGTCTGCTTGCAGTTTCACACCATAGTGTACGGATTTAATTTAGCAAAGGATGTCAGACTTGCTTAGTCAGAATTTGGTGAATACTGGTAAAAGGGTGAATATGATTCAGATAGTAATTATTACAGTAAAGGAAAAAGTATCTAATTTAAGATTTCAAGGAGAAAAAAAAATGAAAATTCTCCATTGCCCAAAGCCAGTGCAACATTGTTACCATTCTGATTGAGTAGCGTTTTATACTTTGCCCCAGTGTAAATGAGTACACAAGGCATAAAGCAACAGATGGTCTTGACCATAAAGGCAACTTCCAAACACGCTCTGAGAAATAAAGAATACACAGCAAAATGCTGAGAAATCATATGATGACCCGAACAAAATTAGCTTCTCTTAAAAATTATCAGTACATTTTTCCAAATACATGGAGACTTGCAAACCTAAGGTGATATTAATGTTTTGCAACTCGTCATTATGACATCAGTTTCTCTATCAATTTTGAGCTGCACCGCAACATTGAAATGGCCAATTGTGCTAACTCTCAATAATACTTTCCAAGTATATCACACGTGAATGCTCTCAAAATTGAAGATTTGGCATGTCAAACCAGAACAAATTTAAGATTCAAGAATTTAATTTAAAAAGCTAGATGACAGATCTCCAGGTCAGTAGTCCAAAAAACAGAATGGCAACTGTGACAAAGTCAAATAGTCCTCCTTGAAATGTGCCTATCTTGTGTCAGATTAGGGGTAGATTAAGAAGGCCTTATCCTATAAATACTTCAGTGTTTCTAGATAGTTAACAACCAAACCATGCCTAGACAGTGTAGGGATAATTGGATAGAGAGGACATTTTCACAGTTTTCCCATTTCAAGGCAAGTTTTATTTGGTCTCTTTCTTAAAATTTAATGCCACTGAGTGTTCAGCATTGTTTAATATGATGTTCTAAGTATTATCACTTATTATTGTAATTATCATCTGATTAATCCTATTACAGTGGGAAGCTAGAGGGGATGTCTAAGTTTCTGTGTTATCCATGCATAATGCAAGTTGACAAGAACTATAGTTGAGGGGAGGAAAAAGAATGAGTGCTCTTTGACTAAACGCATTTTTTTATGACAGACAAGATTGGTTGGAATTGTTTTTTTGGCAGGGTCAAATCTCACTGTTCTGAGGTCACAGCTGACAAATTTGGTGGGGTTTAGGGAAGTCATCTATAATGGGCATACCAGACCTGAAGTCTTCTGTGATGGAAACCACTCAAGTTCTGTCTCCTTTCTATGGAACCAAGTGCCTCTACTATAGGTGAAAGGTCTTGTAAAAAATTGTGTCTTTTTGTTATGTGATCCTTACATGTAGTTATTTCAATAGGAAATAA
Source organism: Terrapene triunguis (assembly GCF_002925995.2). Classification (NCBI taxonomy): domain Eukaryota; kingdom Metazoa; phylum Chordata; order Testudines; family Emydidae; genus Terrapene; species Terrapene triunguis. The sequence goes on from NW_020664498.1 coordinate 4,921,691, forward strand.
TGTACATCTTCATTGAAGCTTATATATTAAGGCCTACATTTTCAGAAGTGGCACTTTAAATGACACTGATTGTCAGAAAGTGCTAAGCAGCTAAGGTCTGAAAATCAGGCCTCTGTAGTTTGTCTCAAATTGGGTACCAAAACTTCAGAAACTTTCTAATCACTAGTTACTTTTGAAAATTTAGGACTAAGGCTCCCAGTATTTCTGCAAATATGCCAGATTTCTGGGAATGTGAATATGAATCAATTACTTTGCCAAAATATTACATTCCAAGAAATGGCATTTGCTGGCTTCTTGAATTTTATTAAATATTGGAATGATTTTATATTTATATGATTTTGATACAATATACAGTACACCTCTCCCAATATAAGGCTGTCCTCGGGAGCCAAAAAATCTTACCATGTTAGAGGTGAAACCGCGTTATAGCGAACTTGCTTTGAGCCGCTGGAGTGCGCAGCCCTGCCCCCCCCAGAGCACTGCTTTACCGCGTTATATCTGAATTCGTGTTATATCGGGTCGCGTTATATCGGGGTAGAGGTGTATATTATAAACGATTTGATATGTCAGGCTATGGTTCAGTTATAAACCCAACATGTTTTGATTTTATGTATGATGAAAGCTTGTATGTTAGATGGTATATTATGTAATATTTTATTCCCTTATTCCCAATTTTGCGTATATAAAATATATAGCATAAAATACTTAAGAGCAGTGAGAAATTAGCATAATAAATTGACATTGCACCAAATCAGAATAGTTTTACCTGCCCATAAAAAATATGCAGTTTATTTCCTCAGGAAGAAAAAATAGCCTCAAAAAGCAATACAATATACAGTTACTTCAAAAAAATTAATACAGTAAACATCTACGTTCTCAAAGCAAAGCTACTGCCAAAAGCAGCACTCTGAGCACAGCTATTGTTCTCTGATGATGGGCGACCACTTGTAATGTCTATATTACAATATATACCTTCAAGTCAGCGGCACTGCTATGGGTACCCGCATGGCCCCACAGTATGCCAACATTTTTATGGCGGACTTAGAACAACGCTTCCTTAGCTCTCGTCCCCTAACGCCCCTACTCTACTTGCGCTACATTGATGACATCTTCATCATCTGGACCCATGGAAAAGAAGCCCTTGAGGAATTCCACCATGATTTCAATAATTTCCATCCTACCATCAACCTCAGCCTAGATCAATCCACACAAGCGGTCCATTTCCTGGACACTACTGTGCTAATAAGCGATGGTCACATAAATACCACCCTGTACCGGAAACCTACTGACCGCTACACTTACCTACATGCCTCCAGCTTCCATCCAGGACACACCACACGATCCATTGTCTACAGCCAAGCTCTAAGATATAACCGCATTTGCTCCAATCCCTCAGATAGAGACAAGCACCTACAAGATCTCTATCAAGCATTCTTAAAACTACAATACCCACCTGCTGAAGTGAAAAAACAGATTGACAGAGCCAGACGAGTACCCAGAAGTCACCTCCTACAAGACAGGGCCAACAAAGAAAATAACAGAACACCACTAGCTGTCACCTTCAGCCCCCAACTAAAACCTCTCCAGCGCATCATTAGAGATCTACAACCTATCCTGAAAGATGATCCTTTACTCTCACAGATCTTGGGAGACAGACCTGTCCTTGCTTACAGACAACCCCCCAACCTAAAGCAAATACTCACCAGCAACCACACATCACTGAACAAAAACACTGACCCAGGAACCTATCCTTGTAACAAAGCCCGATGCCAACTCTGTCCACATATCTATTCAAGTGACACCATCATAGGGCCTAATCACATCAGCCATACCATCAGGGGCTCGTTCACCTGCACATCTACCAATGTGATATATGCCATCATGTGCCAGCAATGCCCCTCTGCCATGTACATTGGCCAAACTGGACAGTCTCTACGCAAAAGAATTAATGGACACAAATCTGACATCAGGAATCATAATACTCAAAAACCAGTGGGAGAACACTTTAACCTGTCTGGCCATTCTATGACAGACCTGCGGGTGGCTATCTTAAAACAGAAAAACTTCAAAAACAGACTCCAACGAGAGACTGCTGAGCTGGAATTGATATGCAAACTAGACACAATCAACTCAGGGCTAAATAGGGATTGGGAATGGCTGAGCCATTACAAACATTGAATCTATCTCCCCTTGTAAGTATTCTCACACTTGCTTCTTATCAAACTGTCTGTACTTGGCTACCTTGATTATCACTTCAAAAGTTTTTTTTCTCTTACTTAATTGGCCTCTCAGAGTTGGTAAGACAACTCCCACCTGTTCATGCTCTCTGTATGTGTGTATATATATCTCCTCGATATGTTTCACTCAATATGCATCCGAAGAAGTGGGTTGTAGCCCACGAAAGCTTATGCTCTAATAAATTTGTTAGTCTCTAAGGTGCCACAAGTACTCCTGCTCTTCTTATGTAAACTATCTATACCTACTGTTTGGACACAGCATGGGGTCATCCTGTGAACTGCATAGCACCTCAAATGTGGCCCTGCACATCTCATCAACAATCACCCATTCTTTATCTGAATCGGAGTCCTGTCCCCACTGTCAAATGTTGCTTAAAGGCACAGACAAGGCTCTGCAATTCCTGCAAAGTTTAGCCTCAGGTCAAAAAAAGTAGACCCTCTTTCACAACAGGAACTTGCAGACCTCTAGATCAGATGCATTTTTTTTTCTCCTTACCATTATATCTCAAGGAAGTAGCAAAATCATTATTGACTCAAAAAAATCAAGTCAAACTCTATGTTATCAAAAGACCACCATGTAAAAAAAAAAAATAAGAATTCTCAAAAGTGATCAAAAAGATGTAATATTAAAAATCTTGCCAGCCTAGAAAAAAGGAAATGTGATAGCTACATTTAAATTATGGAAGGTGGTTTTGTATGCGTGATTTTGAACTAGAAGACTTTGTAACTGAACATTTTTGATAGTTTAACTTGTTTTGGTCTGTTCCTGGGTAAGTAAATGGGATTGGCATCTAAGATCCGGACAGAACTTGGGTTCAGTCTAGTTAAATACCTCTCACATTTAACTGTGAAGGTAGGGATTAGCTTCTGAGATAGAACAGAAAACTTGTCCTTGAGAAGAAAAAAAAGTAAAGTTACTTATCTGTGCAGTAATGGGAGTTCAAATCCATATTCATATCCCACTAATGATGTGCATGCACCCAGGCAATATTGAGAGTCTTTTGGCCAGCAGTGTCCATTATGGGTATGCATGCATCCTAAGTGTGCTCGGGCCCTAGGTCGAGAGAATAAAAAGGCAGTTTGCCAACCATGATTCAGTTTCCTCCCCACCACAGAATCTTGATAAGCAAAAAAGACTAGAAGGTAGAGAGAATGGATGGTGAGTTGTGGAATGTGCATATGGAGAACACTTCAAAGAACTCCAGCTATTGTACAGGTAAGTAACTTTTCTTTCTCCTTCAAGTGATTGTCCATGGGTACATTCCACTAATGGTGACTCCCATGCAGCAGGCTGATACAGTAGAGATGTAAAAAGCAACATAGAGTCCTGTGGCACCTTATAGACTAACAGATGTATTGGAGTATAAGCTTTCGTGGGTGAATACTCACTTCGTCAGACGCACGTAATGGAAATTTTTATACCTGCCTCTGGACATTTCCATTACATGCGTCTGACGAAGCGGGTATTCACCCACGAAAGCTTATGCTCCAATACATCTGTTAGTCTATAAGGTGCCAAAGGACTCTCTGTTGCTTTTTACAGATCCAGACTAACACGGCTACTCCTCTGATACAGTAGAGATGGAAGCTCTGATTTTTAAGAAAATAAAAGATTGCAAATAGCCTTCCTAAATGCAGCATCCGATATTGACACTTCAGTAACAGCATTATGTCTCAAATGTAGGAACAGAACCCTAGGCTGCTGCTTTACATATGTCCTAAATACACAGGTTCTTCAGTGTTGCTGCTGAGGGTTCATGAGTTCTGGTGGAGTGAGCTCAGAGTAGTAAGAGAAACAGCTTTGGTCACTTCATCACAGATTCTCACAGTCCAATAATCATCAATCGTCTCTGAGATGACATGAGTCTGACTTATCTTCTTCACGAGGGAGATGAGTCTGAGTGAAAATCTGAAAAGCTTAGTTATTTGCAAATAAAATGCGAGGGCATATCTGACATCTATGGTAAGCAGCATAGCCTCTGTTTTAAAAGGTGAGGCTTAGAGGAAAAAATATAGGTGGGTGAATTTGCTGGTTTAGATTAAACTCTTTAATGACCTTTGGCAAAAACTAAAGACTTGTCCTGAGACACTTTGTCTGGATAAAAAAAATAGTATAAGGAGAGTCAGCAATTAATGCTTAGATTTCTCCTGCCCTCCTTAAAAAAAAAAAAAAAAAAAAAACATGTTTTCACTGATAAGTATAACAATGAACAGATCACCGTTGGCAAAAAGGATGAGCTCACCAGAGCCAAGAGAACTAAGTTATGGTCCTCTGGTGAAATTGGTTCTTTAACAGGTGGAAACACTTTAACAAGACATTTCAAAAACCCAATCACAGCTGAGTGAGAAAACAAACAAACGTGTGTTCATGTACTAGAGGCTGTTGTGCAGAACTTGAAGCCAGATGAATCCTGACTGAGCTAAGTGACACGTTCAACTATTTCAAATCAAGCAGGTAGTCCAAGATTTCTGGGTCGTCTTGTGGATTCAGTACTCTGGGTACATCAGGAAGAAAACTTTGTCTATTTCACAGGTACATCTGCCTTGTAGAATCTTTCTACTGTTCACTGGACAGTTGAGGAGGATGACTGCTCTACATTCAACATTCATCCAGTAACCAAGCCATGAGATGAAGGGGCTTCAGTTCTGGATGCAGGAGTTTCCCTTCACTTTGTGACAGTAGATCCAGTAGCAGAGGCAAGGTCTTTGGCTGGGAGATGGAAACATTCAGGATGTCTCGGAACTGAAACGGTCTCAATTATGCTTGTACTAACAATATCAGTTTGGTCAAGTCCTGTCTGATCTTGCAGAGTGACTTCGTGAACTTAGAGTTTATGAAAGATACCCAATTGACAACCTTGGAAAATGAGATCTCTACAATACTTAGCTTGATCATAGTGCTTTAATCCAGAGATGTCAAAATATTTTACAAAGGAAGGTAAGCACACATCATTCCCATTTTACAGATGAGGAAACTGACCCATCAATTGTAAAGTGCCTTGCTCAAGATCACACAGAATGTCAATGGCACAGCTTGGAATAAAATGTAGCTAACTTCTAGTCGAGTGACTTCTCTAGATCATGATGCATTTAAATAGCTGGATAACCAGGATAGCACAAACAATGGCATCGCAAGCTTCCACACACCCACTTCTGCCAATATGCTTCAATCCTGAAGTACAACCACCACTGCTAGGAATTGGAGGCTAATCTACATCATGCCTATTCAAATATGCCTCTACTGAAATGGCAAAGAAAAGTATCAATTAGTGCCACTTTGGGGTATTGGTTTTGGGATGTGGACACCTGGCCCACCCAAAAAAAAAAAAAAAAAAAAAAAAGTTGAATTGGGTCCTCCACATTAACACATATAGGGTAGCCAAAAGCTATCACATAGCAACACTTTCAGTCACTACAGATATAGGCCAAACACAAACTGATGACTTAGAAATGGAAGCCTCCACATGTAACAGAGATCGTCGTCTATTAAGTTCGAGAGTATTTTCCTATTCTGAAGGCATTATATGTTTGTATAGAACAATAATTTTCATTAGCTCTTTACACAGATGTATATTTGGAAAATATATAGTGGTCCCTGCTCTAAAGACCTTACAATCTTTACAGCATAGCACATGATGACAAAGGAAGGACGTAGGGAAAGGAAAGACAAGGGTTAAAAACAAGAATAAAATGAGGGACTGAATTATATACAATAGAACGTGAGTTAAACACCTTGGGAATGGAGGTTGTTTGTAACTCTGAAATGTTTGTAACTCTGAACAAAAATGTTATGGTTGTTCTTTCAAAATTTTACAACTGAACATTGACTTAACACAGCTTTGAAATTTTATTGTGCAGAAGAAAAATGCTGCTTTTAACCATCTTAATTTAAATTAAACAAGCACAGAAACAGTTTCCTTATTTGGTTAAAAAAAAAATTTAACTTTCCCTTAATTTTTTTCTGTAGTTTATATTGAACATGGTATTGTACTGTATTTGGGGTTTTTTTGGGGGGTGGGGGTGGGCGGGATCTCTGCTGCTGTCTGATTCCATACTTCTAGTTCCAAATGAGGTATGTGGTTGACTGGTCAGTTCATAACACTGATGTTTGTAACTCTGAGGTTCTATTGTAAATTCTAACATTCAACTGGAGACTAATATAGGTTGGAGAAAGAACAAAGGAAACAGCATGATGTTTCAAGTCAATGATGAAAAGCAAGGCATTTTGAGGAAGGATTGGAAAATGAGGTCAAGGATGTTCAGTGTATAGAAGGAAATTGTTCCAGGCAGCATGAAAACGCATGCATGAAAAATGGTATGAAGGCAAGAGTCATAGTAGCTACCAAACTGAGCAACAAGGCAAGAAGAATAGGGAACAAGAGGACGGGTGATGAAAGATGTTAGCAGGCAGTGTGTTATACAGAACCTTAAAAGCGAGGAGAGATTTGACCTTTATGCAGAAAGATACAGGGAATGGTGAAGGGAATTGAAGGTGTATTTCTGAATGTTAGAAATGTTGAAGAGTTAGCAAGAGTTGAGGTCAAAGGCAAAAGCTTGTTTCAGCAGTCCAGTCAAGACAGAGTATGAATCAGAGGTTTGGCAGCAGAAAAACAGAGGCAGAAGTGATGGAATTTACTGAAAGAGCCTGTATGTAGAATTTTGCTTGTAGAATCAAGAGATGTTCTCAAGGGTACTCTTGCTACTTGCAAGCAATCTAACTGGAAATATGGGATTCAACTTGTGGTGCAACAAAAACCTTTAGCTAGGTCTATAAGGTAAAAGAAAGATAATGAAACCAGACTTCAAGCTGAATATATGTACATCCTAGCTTCAAGTTGGTTTTCCTTGTCTATTTGGCCAAGGATTGTGCGCTCCATCACAAGGGAATTTTGACACTCTGGATCCTGTATGTTTTGTTTTAAAGATATACATTCCAGTCAAAAACATACTTGCACTACATTCAAAATAAAGGTATCCTTTGATAGAGCTGGTAAAAACCATGTACATGCTTCTTATTCATAATATTAAAGGCCACAGATCTAAGATGAGATTTTATCCACAATGTGTAACTAACATCAAGTTGAAAATCTTGGTCATAACTACCACCAAGTGGATGACTAGTATTACTAATTTCAGCTGCATGGTTGTATCTAGTGAAATGGGTACGGACCAATAGGTGTGATGACTGTACAAGCCATTAATTAGAGCAAGCAACTGGAAAGTCAGGGAAGTACACAACCCATCTTTGGGTGATAGTGGGGAACAGGGGACACGACATATTTGGTCAGGCTGCAAGGAGAATGTATTGTCCCTGGAAGGGAAATGGGTAGGGGAGGAAAGCCCCTGACCCGAAATGCCTGCCCCAGCCTCATCAGGTCACTGGAATGTTGCTGGCTAGACTAAGGAAGGGTATACACTGCTGCCAGAGGGAGGAAGAAGCGACAGAAGAAGAGCACATTCTGGATTCATCAGCCCCCCTCAGGTTCGCTGCATCCCATTGGACAGTCAAGGGAGGAGGGTGGTAGCTGATTGGGGGGGGGGGGGGGGAGAAGAGAGACATCCAAACCAAACAATTTAAACTTTTCCCCATCCTGCTTGAGCCTCTTTCCTCTTCAAGCTGCTCCACCATCCCTGCCTGTAGTTGAACACACTCAGCTGTGTTTCCAGGATGGTGTGGGTCTGACTAAGCACCTGCTTTTTGGGTATCAGGAAAGAATTTTTCCTGGTGGGCCAAACTGGCTGAGGTACCGTGGGTTCTCTCTCTTTTCTCACAGTATTGTGTAAGCAATTGGGATAACGAAGATCATGATTTAGAAATCTAACATTTAAAGAAAATATAGGAATGTGTAGTTTGTCGCAACTTGCAGCTGGCTTCCATTGTAGCTAACAGCCAGTTCCCAGAAATAGATGCTTGGAAAGGAGACAACTAAGGTAGGATATGATAGAGGTCTACAAAATCATGACTGGTGTAGACAAAGTAAATAAGGAAGTGTTATTTACTCCTTCTAATAACACAAGAACTAGGGGTCACCCAATGAAATTAATAGGCAGTAGGTTTAAAACAAACAAAAGGAAGTATTTCTTCCCACAACACCCAGTCAACCTGTGGGACTCTTTGCCAGAAGATGTTGTGAAGGCCAAGACTGTAACAGGGTTCAACAAAGAACTAGATATGTTCATGGAGGATAGGTCCAACAATATCCAATAGTATGGGCAGGGATGGTGTCCCTACCTTTTGTTTGCCAGAAGCTGGGATTGGGTGCTGGGATGGATCACTTGATGATGACCTGTTCTATTAATTTCCTCTGGGGCACCAGGCATTGGCCACTGTCAGAAGACAGGATACTGGGCTAGATGGACCTTAGGTCTGACCCAGTATGGCCATTCTTATGAGATTTAGGATTTTAGCTGGGAGATCTGTCTCTGTAAGGAGAACGGCATGCCTGAAGTCTTTGCAGATACTGGTCCTCCATAGACTTTGGCATTCTCAACTCTTTAGAATAATTACTCATACCTCCCTTGTTGAAACGGATCTTTTAATGGCCCACAGCTGGGCAGATGTTAACAGTACCAGTGAGAATTTGGACACCAATATGCTTAATGCTCAGTCATTTATTTGAAAGAATCACATGAGCAGTTAAAGTTACATAGTATACACTCTTTCCGATAAGCCTTAGCTCCCCAAGCATAATCCCTCAGTAACTATGTTAGGTCTACACAGTATCCTGATTAGCAAACAAAGCAGGCATATCTACTAGCTCTAGATGCAGACTACTACTTTCTTCTTTCCCATCTCAGGCACTTGGTCTGTCCCTCGAAGCAGGGCCTTGGTTATCCTGACAACCTCTGGTTGTAAAGTCCCACGAGCCGGGGTCTCAGTTACCCCGACAACTTCTGTCTCTCAGTCTTGAACCTCTTCGGATGTTAATTGGGGAACCACTCTGACATTTACTTTGCTTAGCATTTATATACCTTTTTGTTCTCAAAGGAGTCACAGGTTCCAGAAATATGCCTCGTAGGTGTTTATTATTGGTATATTCTAATTCATATTTTGGAAGGAGGCACTACAGAACAGACCCAGACCAAAGCTCAATCAACATTTACCCTCTCATCAATCATTCACTTAAGCTCTTATGTGATACCATGCAGAGGGGTCACTTTGGCCCATGTCAGCCTGTTCCAAGCCCACTGATCGCATGATTTTGTGTGTTTTTTTTACCTTGTGGGCTGATCCCCCTTGGCTGATATTCCAAAGTTCGATGTTGAAACATACACGTCCATTGAGCCGTTGTTAACTATTCCAGTGCAATTTCAGCACCTCCAGTAGTTTTCCACTCCATCTATCTAATGCTAAGAGAATCCTGCTCCCAGAATCCTCTAGCAAATTCAGGCATACCAAGCCATGCCAAACTCATGCTTGCCACATTTATCCCTATCAATCACAGCAATTCATAATAATTTGGCAATGTCTCAACATCCCTTACTGTAGACCGTGGAATAACAACGAAATACTCCACATTTACCCCCTGTTCTGGTCTTACATGCAGAAGCAGCAAGCATAGGTTTGATAGCTATGCTTTGGCATTGGCGTCAATCTCAATTAATAGACAGGAGTATTAATTCCCATACCCACCAAACTCAACCCAGATTGCCATTACTTACTTTAGTCAAATGTGAAGCCTCATGCAACAGTAAATGAAGGCAACCCAGCAAGAAGCAAAGCATCACCCCTCCCCATCTCACAAAGACCCCTGTGACTCTATACATCTCATTTAGCATGTCTAGAATTGGTCTATTCTAACCCATGAGCTTTCACTCTTCAGCCATTTCTGCCTATCTTCAGTAGGGCCATTCTTAGCCACCAATCTGCTTTCACACTTCCTTACATAACAAAGTTGATGGCTTTTCATAATTAACTCAACTATCGTTAGTCATTGCTTTGGCAACGCAAAGCATTTTGTTTTACAAGGCTGTAAACATTTCCAGAAAAAAACTACCATTTTATGAGCACTGCCCCCTTAAGCAGTTAGCTTGTGGTGTGGGTGAAGGTGGATTACAGAGAGGGAAGGGAGTGGGTCGAGTGAGGGGAGAGTTGGTCACTTCATTTATTTACCTAATCTGCTTGGCTATTGCTGGCCAAGTTTGCTCTTGGAACAATGAGAAAGACCAATTAATTTATCAATCTGTACTCCTCTCTGCCATAACATATTTTCCTCTTGCCAACAAAAAATGTGTCCATTATCAGCTAGGTCCCTGTCCTCCCAGGCAGCTCGTGCAGCTGTATAATTACACTTCTTCCCTTGACAACTTGCATGATTGTTTTCCTAACAGTATATTACTTCGTTAGTACTTTCCAATATACGTTATTTTTAAACTGTCACTTTTGCCCAACTCATCCCAATTCGCACTCGTCTGTTTATCATAACAATCATTAATAACTGTCACTCCACGCCATCAATTTAACGAACTCACTCCCTCATTAGCATGTGCTAGCATTTGTTCCATAGAAAGCCTGATTATTTTCTACAACAGGCCAAGCCAATTACTTTAGTGAAATGGAATCACATTAATCAAAACTTAACAAGGTGGCAAATTTAAAGATATCAGATTGCAAAAGACAGCATAACTAATATGTCAATGTCAGAGGTACTATGTAGGTATGCAGCAGCTGTACTAAATATATCTCTTCACGGAGGCCACATGAATTTTGACGTTTCATATGATCTGACAACTACCAAAGTGATATGAGAAAGCTAGAGGCTGGGCTGAACTGCTCCCGATGACTTTTGTAGATTCTGGCAAGGACAGCACAGAAAGGAAGAGGGGGGTGGGGGAAGAGAAAAGAAAATGGTGACCATGTAACATCTATGGTGTCTGGCAGACAGCAGTTCAACACATCCCTGTATGCCAAGACATTTTCTTTTACACTTTAAATGATGATACTCATCAATCACAGCCTGACAGCTGCGTCAGAACCAGCTGCACACATGCAAAGCCCAGCAGTCTAAAATATGCTGACAACTAACAGAAATACATATAACATGTTTCTTTCCATCTATATTGCATGGAGAGGGTAGAAACATTCTTAATATAGTGGTGGATTTTTTTAAAACAAACATAAAAGTTTGTGTCTCAACTGTTATTGCTTGAAACCCTTTTTATGTTAAGCAACTACACACCTGTATCCTCAATCCTCACACTACTCACTGGCTCAGCTATTTTAAAATACCCTGTTCTTGATACATCAGCAGAAGGTAAACACTCAACATTAGTCTCTACTGGTTTGGACAGGAAATTACAGCTTTATCGAACACACCTGAATGCTCTCTAGTTTTTCCATACAAAGAGTGGCAAATACTCATGGCTAATATTTATTATTTTATTTAATTATTATTTTAAAGTGGGACAAAGAATCCTAGAGCTTATAAGTTCTGCTATATAATGTTATTAGGCTCGGTTATAACATACAGTTCATGAAATTGTGCTATGATTCATTTTTACAACTTAAATAGCTATTTGGTTGGGTTGCGAGGTTGAACATGATTAATGTATATGATAAAAAAGAACAAAGAGAAGGGCCAGTGCTTGTAAACCTACATTAGTCAGGGTCTTAACCCATTCTACTCTGAATTGCTGGCATTTTAAAATTCATCCTGATCAAGTTTGCTCACTTCATCCTGTAACATCATGTTAAAGATTTAGATTTTCATTAATCCTAGAAGTTACAATAACATACTAAGGTTTTTTTTAAATCTCCCATCACGATCATACACACACAAAAAACAAACACCCCAAAAGTTTTTATAGGCCATGCATTTTTTAGAGTCAGTCCCCAACTTTACCATGAAACTTGAGGAATTGTTTCAGATTCAAAGTAAAAAATGCACTTCTCTGTACCATATGATATACCTATAAATCTTAATTTCTCAGCTGATATTTTTGAACGAGTTTGCTATCTAAAATGTCTAGACATTTAGGTTTCTCTCTCAAACACATATTGTGGACCTTATGAACATATCTGTGCCATAATATATACATATGCTATACTGTGGTTAAATTGTAGTTTAATGCGATTGAAGCACAAAACATCTGTCAATTCCTATTATAACCAAAGTGTTAACTGTCTAAGATTAATCAAGCCACACCAGTCACCAATAGCAATACAACTATTATCTCTGATCAATTAGCATCACATAATTCACAAAATGGAATGCAACCTCATGATAGGCTTCAAGTTTATTTTGACTAATGTAACCAAAACTATTGTCTTCTAACAATGAAATGTTCTTCTGTGTTTTAATTAAAAATATGTATTACAATAGGAATACAAATAAGCACACAAACTAATGAAGTATCTCTCACCAGCACACCTGAGAACAATCTATGCCACCTGAGAATTTCAGATTTTGGACAACCTATATGCATCACATTTATTTATATAGCACCTTCCGCCCCAAATAACTTCAGAAGATACAACTCACTGAAAACACCAATGAAATGCAGCTACTTCTGGGAAGGAACAAGCAGCTATTTCACAGTGCAAGACATCATTACTAATGGTTTAGGATACAGAGAAATATTGAGCACTAACAAACTGCAAGGCAAGTTTGGGTTAGTAAAATGCAGTTACTGGCCTTAAAGTACGCCCTTGTCCATGATACCAGGACTTAACACTCCAAATGTTAAGGGTGAGATCTTTTCAAAGGCACAAATGTCAGTTAGGCACCTAAATCTTTAACATTAGCCTCCCACATAATAGAAACCTAGATGCCTAACCTTAAACTCTCACTCTAAAATTAAATACCACTCTAATAAAGCCTTCTTATAGCACCCAGTTTCTTCTGTTATAGTGCCAACAGGACACCAAGGGAATCTGCCCCAAGACAGGGTGAGAGCAGTAATTACAAATGTTGTAATTACCAATGTTAATATGACTGATAGAATATTACATGTAAACACAGCGAAGACTAAATTTAAAATGGAGTGAAGCCACAAGAATTCTGCTCAACTTCACTATGCCTGGATAAAAACAAAGTTGAAACACTAGATAGTGGGTATTAGCAGTACTACAGTCACACATCTAGAAGAGATTTCATCCAGATACTCAATATGCTTTATAACCAAGAATTAAGCCTCAACACTATTGCAAAGTAGATTATAGCCATTGTTCAGGTAGAGAAACTGAGGCACAGAGGTTAAGCAGACTACATGAAGTCACAGTGAATCATTAGCAGATGCAAAAACAAGAAGGAGTCTGGTGGCACCTTAAAGACTAACAGATTTATTTGGGCATGATGCAGGAATAGAAGCAACAAGCCGAGGCCCCCAGAATCCTGCTCTAACCAACAATGTTCCCTCCCTACCTATTAGGCAGGCTGTAATAGAAAATTTGGGGAGGTGCCCTTCCAGTAAAGTTTAATCTGCAAGAGGTCCCCCCAAAAAACTGTTTTTATGAAGCTTTCATTTTGGACAATTGGTGACGGTTACTGCAATAACTATATATTTTACCTCTCCTTTCCCGCACAATACAACGCACATCTGTGTGGAATAAAATGAAGTTTAAAACCATTGTTAGTTCAAAATGTAATCCTATATTAGTGCACGGGATCAATTGACTTTGTTTCTTCTTATAAATGTTGATTCTGAATTGAAAGTGCTATATTAATTTGATTACTGCTAACAGAAGTAACCCCTAATATCAAGTGATACATTTCATAGAATTTTTTTCTTGTCTTGATCTTTCATATAACATAATTTTCAAAAAGACTAATTTATCCATCTGGTCTTTGTAATGTTTCTCACTTTGTTATGAATAATAATCTGTGTAATATAGCTGCCTTGAAACATATTTTTGTCTAACGCTTGTGATAAACCTGCTAAACATCACACAGTAATTAGCAAAGTTCTTTGCCAAAGATTATGCTAAACCCTTCACTGTCCACTCCTGTGTTTCAGCCACAAATGCAGTATTAACAGTAAGTGTCCTTTTAAAATTTACACTATATAACAGCATTCTTGAACTACTAGGAAAGATACAACATGCATCTTAAATGAGTCTCGTGAATAAGAGCATTAAAAAAAATTAAATAACATTAAATCAATCTGAATGAGTCCAGTTTCTTTAAAATACATGTAAAAATTTAGCTCCTGCCTTTTCACTGTGTGCTGCATACTGTGTCTAAGATTAATCCCTCAGGAGTTTTTTATTTCCTATTCTGCCTATCTTTCATCTTCACCCCAGACTAAGCAGATGGATGTGAATTCAAAGTTTTCTGATCTTTAGCACAAGTTATGGAGGGTTATCTTTGGCTGTATATCTTTCTGCTGGCAGCACTCCCTTGGTGATGAAGGATTAACCACCACAGCTGTCTCTTCCCAGAATGATGCAGTGCAGCGCTCCTCAACACGACAGCATCACTTAATCTTAATGTCCGCTCTTCCAGCGCAGCCGCGCAGGACAAAGCCAATCAACATCAGATGCCACCAAGATGGACCTACTGCTTGGCCCTGGAGTCTTTCACCCTCATACACCTATTAATCAACATCATCCAGCCCAATCCCACAGTTCACTTCTCTCAAACCACAATTAAACTAAACTAGGGTTTATGTTAACAGTCTGAGGCATATAAAAATCTATTTGTAGAGCAAGCATGCATATGCAAAACCATAATGCACGTTCAAATTATTGTTTGTTTAGCACGTTTCATCTGGATAAGCTTTAGGTCTATCAAGTTTTAAAAGTTAATGATATTTGTCTGAATTCCTAATTTGGGTCATTTGCTTTTTTTAAACAAAGAAAGCTACCACATCTTTTATCACTGACTACCTCATGCCTGGAAAGGCTTAAGAGGACATAACTACTGCATCGTAGGCTGTGAAATTTTTATTAGGAACTGCACCAGCCCACAAATAGTAAATACATCTTTATATTGCTGAAAATTGCTTGGTCTCAAATCACATACTTTCACAACAGTATATTATCTTGTCAAGACTTATTTTTGCAACTTTAAACTTACCATATGCAGACTGTTTAGTCCTCTCTTTTTTCCCCTGGTTGCACAGCAATTATAATATAGTACCTTCTTTTTTATATATATTATATATAAAGGCTAGCAAAGTTTTCAAAAGCAAATGCAATAAAACAGTAAATTATAGATAGAGTTTACTAAACAAATGCAACCTAGTTAAATTTACAAAAATCTTCACTTTTGCTTACATTTGCAATTTTACTGCTGAACTACTGGTATTTCTTACTTATGCAACATTAAAATGTATAAGAAATCCTCTTGTGTGCTATATGCAGCAACTACTCTTGATTTATAATACCCAATTTAGAAAAAAAAACCACAACTAAACCGGATTTAAATCACAGATTATTCTGTAAAACACAAGCAAGGAACTATTCCAAATCCTAAATGTAATTTAAACATATTTATATTTTACAGTGATATATTTTCCCCATTCCTTGTCTTACTACTGTAAACTTTCTGTAATTATATAAGCAGTTTCCCTGAGGTCACAACATTGATCACAGTTATATATTGCTCAAGTATTACAAAACACAGCTACCAGTAAAATATTGCTGGACATCACTTATTTTGTATATAAAAAAAACGCAAAAAACTGAGGTGCATAAGCGGCAAGTTTTGCAATAAAGTCTTTTCAATAGATTAGTCATTTCCTGGCTACCTCACCCTTTGCTGATTATTGTTAATTCCACCCAAAAGAGTTCTTGTATTTTCACACAGGAAAATTTCTAAGAAATAGAATAGTGTGAGAGTTAAAACATAGGAAATAACTTAAATGGCAGCAAAAAACTTTGCCAAAACATCACATCCATTTATATTATTCTTTACCTGCACTGAGATCATACTATCTTTGTTCCCTCAGAAACTGTCACTGTGGCCAGGGGCTCACAGTATTAAAATACCCCACTGGAGCTCAGCTCAATTTTTAATGCTTCTGGTTAAGCTGGAGTTCTCACACACTTAATGAGAGGCGAGTTCGTAGCTCTCAATGCACTATGCAAATAGACGTTATTTAGGAGCAGTTAGTGTTGGCATGTTACATAGCTGAGCTGATGCACTAGTCACTGTACGTTTGTTAACAAATGCAAGACTCCCCTTTGCGCAGATGCTTATAAAAAGAGATGACCGGGAAATGCAGAGGTGAAAATAGGGAGAAGGCTGCAAAAATGATACGCATTTAACAGAGTTTCACCAAGAGCTGTAATAAAGGGTGGAAAGAAGCCATTCACTGGACTCAGCATACACTTCAGGAGTGGGAGATCATACAGCCTTCAGCATGTGTTTTGGAGTTAATCTCAAAACAGCGTTTCCCAAACTGTATTTTACAACCCCAGAGTAGGTTTGGGGAGATTGCAAGAGGTTACGAAAAAATGTAACGTTTTACTAAAAGAATTAATTTTAAAAAGGGATAAAACATGGTTACTCACAAGCCCTGTCATAGCAAGTGCCTTTAAGACCACCATATTATTGTAACCCAAGAACTCCAGCTAGTTAATTGTGGCTTATAGCAGAATGTGACCATCTGCAGCAAGCTGCTAGAGCCCCTGGTCCTGATTTTCTGATGTGCTGAGTGCACCTGCAGTCCCCACTGCAGTCATGGATGCTCAGCACTTTTGGAAAATTATGCCACTAAATTGGAACACCACAAGTGGCGGCTTTAAATTGCAGAGCCCACAGAGCATTGCTGTACCATTTTGTTCAGTCTATTTTAGCTCAGTTCTGGGGAGAGTGATTTAGAGAGATGGATCTTTTCACATAAATGACAGTGGCAAGTTGTTCCATTGACTTCTCTGAAACAAAATGTGGAAATATAAGTATATGACAGTTTTAGGTCAAATAATTCAAAAAAACTCTGTGCAATGTGTAGCGTATTCTGAAGTGCTTTGTCATTGGCAGTATGATGCCTTTGAAGCTTTGGGGACACAGATACAAAATTCCATCAATGAAAGATATGCATGAGAATTTTTTCCTCAAAGAAAATTGGAATTCTTGCAAAATCAAGATGGCTTGATTGCTCAAACCAGCAGTGTCAACATGAATACGCTTCTGGTATCGTATTTGGCATCTCTACAAATCACACACTGGGCAAGGTGCATATCTTTGCAGAAAATCAGATCTTACTCTGTGCAAGAGACATGGTTTCAATAGTTATAGGGCCTGAAGCAGCTATCCAATTGAACTGTGCATGTCAGATAGTGCATGCCGTTTCATAATGTATTAGTGACTTGGGTGAGAACATCCACCAGCAATTGCTTTTAAAAATTCAGGAGAAGCAACTAATTGGCAGTTCAACTTGATGAGTCAACCAGTGTCTGAATGCTACACCGCTTCCAGAGTTGGTCAAGTTTTTAGAAAGAAAACTTGCTCCTTTGTAAAGCTATGACCAATCACACAGAAGGAGAATGCTTATGCAAGATGTTTTAGAAAGCACTCAGATTTCCAGATTCATTGTGAGTGATGTACTATAACCTGCATAGATGATAACAGGGCACTAATAAGAAAGCATAGCAGCCTGGTCTCATGAATCCAAAATATAAGAACTATTGCTTCATGGCTTCACTTACGTGAATTATCACACTCTTGCTGCTAAGTAAGTTCTTCACAAAAAAGTCTATTTTACTGAAGGCATCCAATAAATTCTCGACTTTGGACTCCGCTATACAATGACATAGGCCCCCTGCACCAGCAACTGTCTTCACACTGCAATGTGGTGGTTGTCATAGGTGAAGTGTTGGCACCTCTCTTCAAGCAAGGCAGTGAAGTGATTTTGGGTGCCATTTACTGCCTTTCTGATATCCTTAGGCACCTAAATGAAATGGACTCTTCTCTTCAGGGATGGAGCCTTAGCTGGTGCCAGCCCTGCCCTCAGTTGCTGTGAGAGAGGCCTGCACACCCCTTTTTGACTGATGTAAGGAACATCACCAACCAGGAAGGAGCCAAAGATCTGGTTTCAGCAGCTGGAAATGAGGCGTACACACCTGCAATTATGGTCAATAGATATCCAACATCTATGAACAGGGCTCTAGCTGAAAGTTTAATGGCCAGGGGACGAAAGCTGCCATTCATGAAAGCCTATCTTATATTGTATAGGCTAGCGATTCTGTTTCAAGGAAAAAATTGTGTATGTTCATGGGGTGCAATGGGGATAGAAGGAAGACAAACTACAGAGAATGCCCAAAGGGTATGTAGGTTGGATTGCTCCCATAATGAAAAGGGTGGCCACACAAGTTTGTGCTTGAGTTCACACCATTGTAGTAGTAACTGCTGATCAAATTGATTAGTGCATAACAGGTACTTTTTTGAAAATTTTACCTACGTCACTAGCGGTTAAAGTGCTTAAAACATTACGTAAATCCCAGCCTGAACACTGAATTTGTTTAAACTCACACAAGATAGTACACTGCCTGCTAAATGACAATATCTGGTTGGTGCCTCTCTTAGCCAGAGCTGTATCATTGCCCTAGTACAGCGTTTGAATGCGTTGTCTTTTAGATGAGATATCAAATCAAAATCCAGGCCATTTGTGGCTATTCAAGTGTCTAGGAGGGGTATTTTTTGGTAACGTTAGGGATTTTTTAACTCTAGTGACCTGGACAAACTCCAGCTTGGGTAGTTATGCATTTACTCTATAATCCTATGAGCTTCCAATTGCAGACAACTTTCACCACTTTTTGTTCTTAGGGGCTCCAGCACCAACCTCTAAGCTGCTTATTGCTGTCTCAAACACAGAGAAAACACAACTTTGTACAATCAGTAAAACTGCAAAAAGCAAGTTTGCATCCATCTTAATTAATATAAAATATGATCATTAATAAAGGAAATAAAGGCAGGCAGTTGCAACCTGCTGTGGCCAGCAGCAAAAATAAGTGTCATGAGGCATCTGCTGATTGTATCTTCCAGTTTTCAAGGACCACCTACCACAAAACCATACTGGGAAAGTCTCCTTTAAAAAGAGTAAACCCACGCTGGGTAGTAATTCAGTGAGCAGCCAGAAAGCAGGGAGGACTTAGCCAAAAGGGGGCTGAATTCCCATCTCTCTGGGGACATTGGAGCTGGGTGAAAGCCTGAGACTAAACTGGAAACTTGTGTGTCACAGGAGAGAGATGACACCCAACTCTGTCTTTATTGTGTTCGACTCAGATAATGCATCAGGGGCCTTAACCTATGTCCAGTGAATACTGGGATATTGATGAAAGCCAGCTGGATGAAGATCAATCCAAACATGGTTGCTGTGATAATGATAGGTTAGGGGAAGCAGCCTTAGGAGATGGCAGGGATAATTTCAACCCCTCTATTTGAGGGTGCTGCCCACCAGGGGTAACTTGGTTTTGCAACCTCAGGGGTTTTTTTTGGTGGGGAAGGAGCATGGAGAGTGGTGATTAGACTTCCCCCAGCATTTGTTTTATGATCCTAGTAAATAGAGCAGGAATATTTTTCCAGCTGTTCTAGGAACCAGGGTTGAACAGTGGGAGCCCCTAGTCATTACTGACTAACAGGTACCAAACCACCACCCAAAGGGACATGGTCCACTCCTCAATCTCCTCCAGTATTACTTTTATTTGTTTGTCCTGTTTTCGGGGGATGAGAGGGGTTCATTTGTTTCTTCTTTGTTTTCCTTTCTCCTTTGTAAAAAGGTGTTACATATTTGTTTCATCTGAGCCACTACTGCATGACACTATGTCTTATACACCAGTTAACACACCTAATTAAACTGTTCTTCTCCTACCATGGCACAAACTCAGGATAACACTTTTCTAAGGCAGCCCAACTGTAATCCAGAAATGGCACAAGTTCAGGCTAACCTGGTAGGATGATTCTATTAGCATACCTTTTCCTATGTTGTAAAATTCCTTACCTACTTTTCCACTGCTTATTTAACTTTAAGTCCTAATTTAAGGTTTTATTTAAAGTGTATCCTGTGTATGTTACCCCCTCAGTGCAGGGCAAAAAGTTTTCCTGCCAATAATTATAATTATATATATATATAGGGAGATATCCTATCTCATAGAACTGAAAGGGACCCTGAAAGGTCACTGAGTCCAGCCCCCTGCCTTCACTAGCAGGACCAAGTACTGATTTTGCCCCAGATCCCTAAGTGGCCCCCTCAAGGATTGAACTCACAACCCTGGGTTTAGCAGGCCAATGCTCAAACCACTGAGCTATCCCTCCCCCCGAAAGAAAGAAAGAAAGAAAGAAAGATTAGTTGTGCAAACAAAACTAAGAGCCTCAACATTTTGATGCTATAGTTTAATCCAAACTATCTTACTTTTGACTCCCGTACACCTATTATGTTCCTCATATTCCAATTCACATGAACATGTAATACCATCATTTCAAGACAAAATCTCAAGAAGAAATTAAAGCCTTGATCTTGCAAAGATTTATCCATGTGTTTAATTTCAATGGAACTATTCAAAGTGTGTGAAGATAAGCATGTACGTAAATCTTTATAGAATCAGGGCCTACATGGTATTTAAGATTAACAGAAATTACTGTCCACTCCCACAACACACTTATGAGGTGGCATGCTTACAAAAAACAAATGTGCTATTACTCTGCAAGTAGTCCACTTACTTCCAACTTTCCTGTCAGTAAGACTACGCATAGTAGCAAGAACTAGTCCTGGTAGATGTTTGCAGAATCAGGTGCTTAGCCACTAATATATTGAAGAGACAGTATGAGAGTACTGAGTCTAGAAATGGTACTTTAAATCATGTGTGTTACTTTTAATATTAAAACAAATAAACAAGAGTAGGTTAAGAAAAAAGTTAAATTAATATGCAAGATTATACAGCACTAATCTTGTTTTACAAAATTATTATTTGTGTATTGTTGACACTAAAATAACACTGGCAGCTGTGTTTTTGTTCAAGTTTTTAAGCACACACCTTTCAGATTTGACAGCTTTTGCAGCAGTCCAACACATACCAAAATTGTGACACCAGAAGAACATGAAAGTCAGCTATAGAAGGAAACCATCACCACAAAAAAGAAAAAAAAAATGGTAGCCACCTCATGACACCCACTTGGCACACATGTAGGCCAAATCTGACACCTCATCAGCTCACTTGTTCATGCCACCTGCTCAGAAAGTGGCAGTTCCAAAACATTTCCTGATCTAAAAAGAAGGCCGACTGTGTCAACTGTCCCAGCAACACACTAATTTATGGAATTGCATTGCCATAGATCAGAGAGAGAAGTACTCATCTCAACTTTTGGCTGGAGATACGTGCATTGCTGGGAAAGGCTAAACACTAACCTGGAAATGAATGGGTGATCCTACGTAATAAAAAAGTTGGACTCTTCTGCCAACCAAAGCAAGGGGGCGGGGGGGGGGGGGGGGCGGGAAGTCTCAAACCAACTTTCTTTTAAAATTAAACTTAATCTAATAAAAACATAAAAAAGGAACAAGTCTGCCCTCATTCTGAAGGCATGGTGGGGAAAGGTGAATAGATAAGAAAGGAGAAAGTAGTTTATATCACAGTAAAGAGTTTAAATAAGGAAGATAGCAGAACAGCAATAGTAGAAAAAATAGTAATACAATGATTGCCGAACTTTTAGGTGCATTTTTTAGTCAAAGGCTTAAACATACTACTTAGTCTTTGTAAGGCATTTCTTTGGACTTTTAGGAAAAGGTGATATTTATATAGTCCTACTGTTACTTTTGATCATTTCCTTTGCAAGAAGAAATGTTCACTATTTTAAAACTTTACTTGCCATGACAAAAAAATTTAAAAGTTTTTAAAAAATGAAAATCCATTCTTCATTCAAAAACCTCCTCAGTTTCTGTTCTTAGTGATTTATTTCAAGAAAATGTTCAAGTGTAGGCATTAATAAAATTACACGTGATAAAGTGACTATTCTTTTAAAATCTGACCTGTCATAAATTTTATAAATTCTGATTGCTGGTTATTGAAGCCATCAAAGCTTTGCCAACAATAGCCAGCAGAGGTCTATTACTGAAGTGGTATTAATATAGACATCATCACCAATTCAAAGCAGATAATAAAGGACTGACACATTTATTATCATTATTAATTAACAGTTTTCTGAGATGGAATTAAATCAATATGCTGCTCTGATATCATTTTAACTAGTTATGCAAATCAAACATTTAGAGCCCATGAATGGATATAAATGCCACTCAAAATTCACTTCACACTTATTACTGTAATATCAGAACTTTCAGGCTTTGCTAGTAAAAAAAGGACTTAATGCTCATTTAATTACACTCAGACATAAAGCTTATGGAATGAAAGTTGAAATAGCTGATTAGTTAGGAAGTCAGAGTAAGGCTATAACACTAGGGATAGACAATGAGATAATGTGAAAATGCAGAGCTTTTGCTCAGAGTTGTTCTGGCAGATCCTATTAAAAAAGAACAATGACATATGTAGGAGAAAATGTTTTAAAATTACAAAGTTGAGGAATCTTTGTTAAAGCTAGGCAGAAAAAGAAACCATTAGCTGTCATCTGTATAAACAGAAAAATGCTAGGTTAAATCACGTAATATTTTTTCTAATTACACAATTATGATATTTAAACTTTTACATGTGAAATTTTAACTATTTGTCTGCATAAATAATAAGTAAAATCCTGTTTGTCAGGATCACATTTTTGAGTATATTCAGCGATAGAGACTGCCACAGTCAGAGGATTAGCAACAACTGGCCTGGTGAAGGGCTTCTGACTGATGCCACTGGAGGCGACAGTCTGACAGACGAAGGACCTACGGTAAGGTCAGTGCTTAGACTGACTTGGCCAGTCATGTCAAGCCGTTGGCAACCCACACTGGCCAAATGTGGTGTGGTTTCAGCCAAACCCTTCAGCATTATGGAAAAGAGCATCTCTAAAAGGCCTTCACTATGATGAGCTGAGAATGGCTGATAAAGGAAGATTATAGACTCGGGGGTTAGCAGTACATAAGCCTATTTATGAACATTTTGTAAAACGATCAAATTGCCAGTGAGAGACACTCTATAGATTAATTTAGGAGGCAAGCTCCAAATACGTAGAATCCCAGCAACACAGTGCTCCTGAGTGCCATGTGTGTAAGGAAGTGGGGAGGAGGGACAGGGACATGGAGGTTTTTCAGATGAGCCTTTAAAAGCTGATGTCCTGCCTGATCTACATAAATATTCAAGGTCCAATGGCACATTTTGTAAGAGGGTTGTAGTGGCTTTACCCCAAATTTAACCTATCATAACTGCTGTACCCTTTGGTGCATTACTGGTTATATGCCTGGTTGCAGCTTCCTCTCGCCCCCGACCCAAAGGTGACCAAATATCAGCAGTACATTAGGCTCATAGAGAGCCGAGACTGGCTGTAAAGCACTCATATTTGCTCCACCAGCATTCAAGAGGGATGAAGACCTGTCACCTCAAAATAGTACCTAATTTTATAATGCTTGCAATTTGTTCCTTCATAATGGGACAATATGCTGCATACTTCTGGGACAAAGTGCACCAAAATCTCAAAAGGAGGCTCCCAGAAAGCAGACTTATCTGTCTGGGAAAAGAGATCATTTGCTCATTCTGGCAAAGTAGAACTTACAGATTGATGTAACCTTTTCATGAGACTATTAAGCTACAGTAGAAAGGCATCAGACTTCAACAGACTAGCATGGTTTAGACAGATTCTATTGTCCAAGTTATTTCCAAGAAAGATCGTTAGATAGTTAGTTTAACAAACTGTTTTCTAATTTAGATGGAATTTCATGGTGGTCTGGAGACCACCTTATCTAGAGAATTGAAAATACCAGCTTCACTATATTTGGCATCTGACATGTATGATCAAATAGGAACAACAGTTCAATTACGATCTATAGAAAGCTAGTAGTATGACTGAAGTTTAGCATTTGGACAGTTTCCTGACCATTTTTACAGTCTCTGGGAAGAAGCACCCCTCTATACACAGGCACTGGAAAATGATAAAGAGATCCTAGTTGATGCCTGTAGATAGCCAAAAGGTGAGTAGAACCTATGAAATTTATCAAAGGTGAGACAGGTGAACTAATTCCCTTCTAGGTGAAAACAATTTTATTGAGATGTGTTAGAGAATCTCCAAGATAGGATCCCACTGCTTGTTAGATTCCTTTGACTTAGCCAGCCTGCTTGAAAAAAGTTGCCTGCTCAGGCTGTATGTGGTTCAAAAGAGGAAATGCATTTCTCTGACAGGACAGATGCTAGGTGATGGCCTCTCAGTGATGAAATTGCTGTAGGTCCCCTTTTTTGCCCTCTTCTCGACCCACGTGTGTTTGAAATGTTGACGGACAATCTGAATTGAAGAACCAAAGTGCAACCATAGCTCTAGAATAACTAGGTTGCTTAAAGGAATAGGAGATAGAACTGTCCTGACAAGATACCGGGAGACCATACGTAAATCCTGTACAGACAGAAGAGTGGGCTGATATAAAAAAGTCTGATTTAACACAGGATCCATCCTTGAGAAGTTTCTCCAAGGAAGCTTCACTGAATAACTTGACTCCTAAAAAAATGTTTTTGTTGTTGTTTTTAAAACACGAGTATTAAAGCATTGTAAATATAATTGCTGCTCGTCAAAGGACTATGGGTATACCTGCACTTTGGACTACAACTAACACCTTTAGGGACTCATATAGCCCTTTTTGATATTTGGTCATTTGAAAGGTAATATACTAGGTTTAAAATGGAGGCAAGAGCTGGCAGCAAGAAACAGATTTCTGCAGCATATAGTTATAGTATTGCATTTACCCATGATCCTAGTCTTGGTGAAGTTACAACAATGGCATTTCTGTTTTTCAGATCACTTTTGTTCCTATTTTGATTTTCAGTTTATCTACCACTATTGTCCATTCCCACAACTGCCCCATTCCTGCTACATATATTTTCTAAAATTCTTCTCATTCATGCCAAATTGTAATGTGATCAGTTTAGTTCCCTGTTCTGTGATCCCATGATCTCCATAATATCTTATGATTAGTATGGTGAGGGAAGATAGTTACTCCAATGACCAGGATGTTCATTCCTCAAAAAATCAGCAAACTTCTTACCACTTTTGTTCAGTTCAGCGAGCCCTTATTTCCCCATCATTACTTCCCTGACAGTGTTCCTGCTCCTTACTTTAGCATTCATATCTACAATTATTTGGACATTCTCTATTATGTTTTGTGGTGACTTGTAGAAGTTTTCTTTTTTCCTCTTTGCTAGCTTGATTTTCTGGAGCATATAATTGAATAATGGACATTTTCTGGAACTTTGATATAAATCACAGTGTTATAATCCTGTTATAAACTGCTGCTCATTCTATCAGGCTTTCCTTGATAGTATCAGACCCATATGTCTAGGTCACTGGGATTTGGTAGCCCAGAATACAGTAGGATGTGTCCATTTGAAAAAGTTATTTGTCTTGATGTTACCCATCTTATTTCACTTAGGCTAGTATAACTAGTTTATATCTGTCCACTTTTTATTATTGTTTAGACCATTTTACCATTCTCATACAGTGTTTGCATATTCCATATACCAATTTTGGTTAGGAATTGAGGAAAGAGCAAAATCGTTAGTAGAGTTGCTTCCTTTTGGGTTTTGCCAATTCATGTTAACATCTCTCTTCTACGTCTGTTTGAATTGAGTTGAGTTGGAGAGCAGCAATGTAGGTTAGAACATCACTAAGCTAAAGCAAATGATAACATGAAAGTTTAGAATTGCACTAGCAAACAGATGAGACGAAGAAGTCTCATATCAATGTTTATGTATGAGGATTCAGCAAACACTGAACATGTATATGCAACCTCAGATCAATTTGAGAATAATCAACACCATTATGTGTGGGACATGCAAGGTTGTCCATAACCACTGCAGGCTGTTGCATCATTGCTTTGCACTGTTCACGCTTTTCACATGAGACATTCATGCACGTTGCTTCAAAGTAGTTAACAGTGACATGACAAATCTGACGCCACTCTTGCTCTTTCAGGGGCAGTTGCTTCCCAGTTGCTGGGGCCAACCTGACGTGCTTTCAAGTTTGACTACAATGTGTTTTACACTATTTGTACTGGCCACCAAGAGATCAGGTGCTTTGCTTTAGCTGACCATAACATATGTCCTTGGATGTTCCAGAGTCGGCCATATGAATGAGATGGCCAGACCAGTGCAGCTGAGCTTTTTAAAGTATGCTTTGAATGCAAGACATCTGATAATGATTAAGAATTTCAATACTGGGAATCCTGTCCCACCATTTGACCCTGCAAACAGGCCAAAGATCAAGAGGCAAATAGGTACCAGGTGCATGTAGACAAAGTTGATGGATGACAAAGAATGCAAGTAGGTAGAGGAAACTTTCACTACAACTTGTGAAATACTGGGATTCCGAACAAAATATCCCAATAACGAATGGTTATCTGAGGATACATGGCAGAAAACAGAAAAAATATGGAAAATTAAACTGAAACTAAATCAAGCAAGAACAAGAACACAGACAAAGCAACTCCAGAAGGGATAAGTCATGAAGAATAAAGAAGCCAAAAAGAGTGCTAAGAAAAACTAACAAGACTTTATAGACAAAACAGCAAATGATGCACAGACCACTGCAGCACAAGAATGACAGGAAGACGCAGTATAGCATTAGTAGACAGCTGTCAGAAAGAAAACAAATATTCACCAACCAGTTGAAGACAACAAGGGCAACTTAGCAATGAAGACATCAAAACAATTAAATATAAGGAAGCAGTACTTTAATCAACTACTGAATGGCAAGCCAGCAGCCAATCCCCCCAACAGAGGAAAAAGAAGATCTGGACATTGAACTATGACCTATCATCAGAGACAAAGTAGAGAGAGCAATAAATAGGTTAAAAAGTGGAAAGGCACCAGATAACATTCTAACAGAGATCCTTAAGGTAGACTTGAAGACAGTAGACATTTTGATAAGACTCTTACAAAAGATATGGAAAGAAGAAAAAATACCAAGTGAAAAAATGATCAGCGTAAAGCTGCCAAGAAAGTAGATCTCAGTCAGTGTAAAAACTGTAGGGGCATTCCACTGTGTCTATCCCAAGTAAAATATTTACACGCATTATTTAGACAGAACAAAGTGGTAGATTCAAGGTTATGACAGGAACATGCATATTTCAGAGAGGAAAAAATCATATATAGATCAATAGTAACCCTATGTATCATCATAGAACTGTTGATCAAATGGCAGTCACTGCTTTTATGAATTTTACAGATTTCCAAATAGCCTTTGCTACAGTGGATAGAACAGTTCTATGGAAGCTGCTTTGCCACTATGGAATCTCTCAGAAATTTGTGACCATCATTCAGAGCTTCTATGAAAATATGACATGCCAATACATCATAGCAAGCTAACTAAGCCATTCAAGGTTACTACAGGTGTCAGACAAGGATGTCTTTGTCACCCATGATCTTTTTACTGGTAGCAAATTGGTAATAAGACCACAGAACAACCAATGGACTTTCACATAGAAGTTAGAGGACCTAACTTTGCATCAACATCAACTTGCTATCCCATACCCATAAAGACATGCAAGCCAAAACAAATGATCTCCAGGTCCACGCACAATTAGTGAGATTCAAAATCAACGAAGATAAAACTAAAACTATGAGAATCAACACAACAAAAAAATACCAAAACCACTTTCTGAAACAGACATAAAAGAGGTCCAATATTTCCCATATCTCAGCAGCATTGTAAGTACATAAGTGAAACAGACAAAGACATTTAAGCCAGAATAGCAAAATTCTAAAGCTGATCTGGAAACAGAAATCTTGCCCTCCAAACTAAGCTTTGAATATTTCATACCATTGTTACGTTGGTTTTACTATATGGTGCAGAAATTTGGAGACTTAAGACCTTACTATCTCAGCTCCAAGTTTTCATAAACAGCTCCTTTAGACAAATCCTCAATATCAGATGGACAAAAAAGGGGCAATCTAAGAACTCAAGAGGAAGACAAAACAAACTGACAGGTCAGGAAATTACAGAACAAAAATGCAGATGGCTAGGACATACACGGAGGAAAGACCAGAACAATGCAGGAGTTGGACAAACCCTAGGGCAAGAGGTCCCTTCCAGTCCTAGAATCTATGAATAAACATGGATATATACAACAAAAGCAGAATTAAAGCTATCAAAATGACATGGGAAGAAACTAAGACTGCAGCAGGAGACTTGCAAAGATGGAAGGCAGTGATGAAAGCCGTATGTTCCGCATGGAATTGACATCAGAAAAAGAAGCAGCTGCGATTTAAGCCTTTAGACTCCCAAAGATTTACACCCATTGGGAGAAGCCTGGGGAAGACTGGTGGCAACACTAGCTGGATCTGCCTCAATCCTGGGATAGGGATCAATGGAAACAGTTCTCAGAATTCATTTCTGATACCACTGTTCTGAACAGGGATAATTATCTCAGGCTTCTGAAAGCCTTAGGAGTTAGATCACTAATGGCTGCTCAACTGGATCATGACCATCTAGAAGACATAGGAGATTTTGCCGTGTATAAAACCAGAATCGCTGAGTAAGAGACTTGGGTTTAAGGACCTTGCCTTACTTTAAACTCCATCAGTCCTACAGCACATGAGTGGCAAACATTAAATTTTCATTATTCATGGTTCTTTAATGAGAGATAGCAGTTCAAGGAGGATGAACAGAATGTCATTGTCATGCTCATGGTCTGAGCTGCTAGACTGCTTTGCTCACCGTAGGATTATGAATAGATGCCAGAGACAGGAGGATACAATAGGCCACCAGAGCAGCTCAGTGCCTTTTGCTACAATAAGTTGCTCTAATTTACAATGTCAGGACTGAGCTCAGGGAACACATGGATTTTTCCTTCTAAAGCAGGAGAAGCTGCAGCTAAGAGAAAAGTGCTGTTGCTGCTGAAAACCCTCAGCTGAATGTGTTAAACTAAACTGGCTCCTGAGACTTTCTCTGGGGTTCCAGGCACCGACTAAACCCACACCAATTAGCTTCTCACCCACTCCTGCAAGTCATCTTATTTAGGAATACGGAGGCAGTTTGAAAGAAAAGGTGGTAGGAAACAAGGTCCAGAAAGAGGAGATCCCAGACTATTTGCCAACAAAGAGGAGGGCAGGCTCACAATGGAGCCATTGTTGATAATCCTGAGGGGAGACTGGCCAGCCAGTGGTTGTAGTGCTTTATTGAAATCCCCCCCAGATAGTCTCCAATTTGTGGTGCATTAAAGCTAATGTGCAGATTCAAGAGCTACCAATTTTTCCAGGGTGGGGGAAGCCTCTGGTGCTATGGGAATGTTCCCCAAAACACTGCACCCAATTATAAAATGAAAAATTCCTTTGGCAGGCCAGAAGGGAGGAGGAGAAGGGAGGCACTCAGGAAAGGCACTCTCCCTGCAATGCTAGGGTGAAAAAGGAAGCCAATTACCTAAGTCAATCTAGGGGTCTTACTACAGCCAATTCCATCTTCCCCCACTTCTGGAGAAAGCGAGGAAGTATTTTCTCAGGGGAAAGTTTCCTTAAAACCAGCTCGCTCTCACACGGAAGGAAAAAAAAAATCCAGTCTCCTCCACGGAGGCAGAGATGCTAAGGAGACCATAGCTGGTTCACATTCCTGATGGCCTCCATCCTATGTTCTTCTAACATCAGAAGCCTCCAGGGCTAAAAGCCTGAGTTTCTTCAGCTTGAGCTGAAGAGCCAGGCACTGCAGATGGGGGTAGGAAGAGTCACATCCTCGGACGGGGCACCAAGGAGGAACATACCACACTCTGTGTACTGGGTTACACATGCAAAAAAAGAATTATAATATTTGTAATACTTAAGTAGCAGCCCAATTGTGATCAGGGCCCCACTGAGCTAGGGTCTGTACAAATACAGGCAAAGAGAGTCCTTGCCCTGACAGGAGGAAAAAATAGAGCTCTGCCTCTATTAGCTGATTGAACAGCTGCCCTTCCGGAGAGTGATTTTCTTTCATGAGCACTAAATAAGAACAAAATGACTGAAGTAGGATTGGATGGATGATCATAGAAAATTTAGATAAGGGCTTAAATCTACTGTATCTAAATATGATGGTATCATGAGAAAAGTTACTTAAATCTTCAGTATTTTTCATAGTAACTAGCCTCTGAAATTAGCAAAAAGAACGAGGAGTACTTGTGGCACCTTAGAGGCTAACAAATTGTAACCATACATTGTAATATTTATTCCTGAAATCACTGAGCATACACAAGCCTCTCAGCTCCTAATGCTGACCATCCCACATGAGTCATCCTAGGGCTATGAACACTTAAAAGGACTTTACTTGTAAGGCTGCTCTGGGCCAAGGTGGGACTGACCACCAGAACTGGGAGAGTCTCTCTCTTACACTCTCAGTATCCACTCCCACTAGTACATAGAAGGCATGGAGAAGGAAGCCATCTGACTCAAATACAGAGGGCACAAAAGCTGGACTGGGAGGACGGAAAGGAGTAGATTGGAGTCTGGTGAGACTGGGACCAGTGAGGCAAGGGGATGCCGGGATTGGAGTCAGTGAGGGAAATGGGGTGGGCGCAGGACAGCAGAAGCACTAACATCAGATCAGACAGGGAAATAGGGGAAGACTTGGACTGGCTGGACAAGGAGACTTGGACTAGGAACTAGTGAGGGGAGAGAAGAGAAAGGTGCAGCGGAAGAACAGGAATTGTTGGGGCAGAGAGACTGGGATGAGGAGCCAGGAAAGGGAGGGGGAGATAGAGTGCATGAGGATCCTGGGGGAGGGGGAAGGAGAGAGAGAGAGAGAGGAGGACTGCAAGGTAGCAGAGTAAGGGGAGAGAGAGATCAAACAAGGAGCCAGAAGAGAGTACTGGAATTTGTTGGATAAAAGACAGGGCCTGGGATGAGAAGCCTGAGGAACGAAGTCTGGGACAGAAGCAAGGGGTGGAGACGAGACAAGAACTGGAACAGGAACAGGTTGGAGGCCACAGGGTTGAAGAGATCAAACCCTCGGGTAAATGGGCAGAAGAGTCAGTACCCAATAGAACACACTGCTATCTAGAGCTTGGAAAGAACCCAAGATTCTTGAGTCTCACCATTCCTCTGTTGTCAGAAAATACCCGTGTAAGCCCCTGGTAGGCATCGCATCCCACTCTAGAGCTGGTTCACATAGAGGCTAACAACCTATTGTTACTATCAGTTGCTCCAGTAGGTGAAATGGCAGAGGTCTGGGCAGTGGACCTAAAGGTTCCAAACCTGCTGACGAGTATAATGTCAAGGTAATGACACATGATGGATTTTGTCTTTTCAGTTTCCTTTTCTGAACTAGCCTAGGAAATTACCCAGAAAAACTACATTAAAACAATATTAAGGTTGCAAAGTCAGCAAAGGTTAGGCAATGCCAGAATTAAGGTACTCTGTGAGGCAGAGCTTCTGTGGAATAAATAAACAAACAAACCTGTGATTAGACACTATCATAATGCACATGCACAAGGAGGGCAAATTAACGTTGCACAGACATCCCTAGTTCTGGCATTTCCTAACCTTGACTTTTCAGCCTTAATATTCTTCTAACAGTTTTTTTTTTGTTTTTGTTTTTTTGGTGGTTGTGTGTAATATGTACAACATAGATCAGACAGTTTGGTTGCCACTACTAGAACAAAATCCCCTAACTTTTCAAAGCTGTGTTTAGGAAGTTGGTTGCTCACCTCCTACTGATAACATAAGCGGCATGGCTCAAGATCCACTGGGTTTCACACACATCATGGAATCTATTTCAAAACAGCTGTCCTTAAAAGTGTTCATAGACACACCCCAGCCCATCAGCAATCTTTCTGGTCCACCACTTTCCCATGAACAATGCTCAGCTAGCAAGAGACTATTTTTCTGTCCCTTCTTAGTCACCCCACGGTTAGTACAAGAGCCTGTATCTCCCTCTAGCTCCTTCCATATGGAATAGCTTTCCTGCATCTCCAGGCACAGACCTCTTAATTTTTCATCTTTCTTTCAAAAAATATATATATATATATTCATTCTGACGGTACTATTTAACTCTGTGATGCATTTTGAAATATTGTTTCTAAGAAAGATGCTATACAAAATGACATTATCCGTTACCTAAAATTATTCCCACCACATTGAACTCCAAAGGAATCGTATTACATTATTTTCAAAGCACAAAACCATAACAGTTACTACTTGAATATTTTATTAATTATTGAGAAGAATATCTCTGGTGCTATTCATTGTAATATCAAAGCACCTAAAACATTAATGAATGAAGAGCTCTGTGATTTACGTCAGCATTGCCATCCTGTGACAGCCTATACCCCTGTCCACCCCTTTTTCAAGGCTATGATAAATTTCGTACAAAGTATGCCTTGTGAGGTATCATTTGAAAACTCAATTTACTGATCATGATTGTCCTGGTAAAATACATGTGGCAACATTGTATGTAAAGTTATAGGATTCTACTGATGATGAGACACATTCTAAATCTTGGGAAGAGTCACAAATCAGTTCCCCAGAGACAAAAGGTTAGCTGATGCCTCAGCCAGGTGTCAACAAAAATCAAATGGTCTATCTACTTAAGTGACAGGAAAGAGGATGTAGGCAAAAATCTACATCTTGACAAAGAACCAGATGGGGGTTCCCGTGCCCACAGACTTTCCGTCTCATGAACCTCAGGTGGAGATGATTCTCAAAGAAGAGCAAAAAAGGAGAGAGGAGACACCCTAAGTTATTCCTCCTCTCTCTCTACCCATGGCATCTACAACACCTGAAGAACAAAAGAAACAGCTTTGGACTGGGGGAGGGATCCTGATTGCAAGATTCAGCCAGTAAGACTGCTGAAACATGTGGTGAAAGAGACCTTTGC
The DNA here is from genome assembly GCF_002925995.2 of Terrapene triunguis. Classification (NCBI taxonomy): domain Eukaryota; kingdom Metazoa; phylum Chordata; order Testudines; family Emydidae; genus Terrapene; species Terrapene triunguis. The sequence goes on from NW_020664498.1 coordinate 4,954,776, forward strand.
TTTGAATCACTCTAGCTTGTTAAGTTAGGTATTAGTTGCATTTTACTTTTTATTTACTTGTAACCAATTATGACTTTTATGCTTTGTTACTTGTAATCACTTAAAATCTATCTTTCTGTAGTTAATAAACTTGTCTTATTGTTTTATCTAGACCAGTGTCTTCTGATGGAAGTGTTTGGGACGATCCATTAGGGATAATAGGATTTGTGCATACCATTTTCTATTAATAAAATGATGGACTTTATACATGCTTGTATTGTCCAAGAGAGAACTGGGCAGTACAAGACATACATTTCTGGGGGAAAGTCTGGGACTGGGAATTTGCTGGTTTTTGCTCTGAAGCTTAATTCAAGGGTGGCTGGCCATAGCACTCTTGCAGTATAATAGAGAGTGACTTGCATGCTGGACGCTGTGTGTGTGTGGAAACTAGGAGTGGTAAGTCTCACAGCAAAACAGTGTAAAAGACACCCCAAGTTGGAGAACTGAGAGGACAGCTGTTCATCAGTCCAGACCAGTGGTTCCCAAACTGGGGTTCGCAAAATGTTACAGGGGGTTCTTGGGAAAAAATTCCCTAATGGCAGAAAGCTGTCCCTAGGAACCCCGGGCAGCCCGGGGCCAGCAGCCCGGAACCCCTGGACTTCCAAGAGCTAAGCAGATCAAAGCAAGCATATCTATCACACTGAGGAGATTTAAACTTCAAGAGTCCTTATAAGAAATGGAAAGGGGGGTGGATATATTTTGCTGTTTTTAAAATTAAATAGGCAGGTAGTATTGTTTTTAAAATTATTATGAATAACAAGTTTAAGCTTTGTTGTAACATGCACTGTTTGCCTGGACTGCTCAAGACCTCAATGCTTGTGTAGGAGGAACTCTTTGAATTGGCTTCTTAAATACCTTCATTCTTTCACATCTGATACTCCTTGATGAAACATAGGAGCCTAGTTTTATAACAGGCTTATTCAAAGTGATACAAGCTACGAAAGTGAGATCTTGCCATTTTCATAATGTAATAAAAATACTGTAATGATAAATAATAATTAATAATAAATAGTGTGTAATAAACATGTCAAAACAAATTTTATATTTCCAAGATCACTGCTTTTATAATTTATACTCAGGTAAAGGAGAAAATCCCTGGAAATATTCATTTTTAGGAGGAGGTTCGCGAGACTTGACATTTTCGTGAAAGGGGTTCGCAGGTTATTAAAGTTTGGGAACCACTGGTCCAGACTGTATCCTAGATAATGTGACACATCCCTATTTTGCAGATGGGGAATTCAAGCATAGAGAGATTTAGTGATTTGCCCAAGGTCACAAGTAGGGTTGCCAATTTTGGTTGGACGTATTCCTGGAGATTTAACCACATGACAAGATTAATCTTTAATTCCTGGAGACTCCAGGCCAATCCTGGGGTGTTAGCAACACTAGTCAAAAGCAGGTGTGGAACTGAACCCAAAGCAACTGACTTCCACTCTTGTGCATTCATCACAAGACAGTCTTTCCTCAATCCCAGAAAAGGAAAAGTTATTGGGGGGATGGGGAAGAATACGTGCAAACACTTAAGAATTAGATTTAATGTAGTTTAGGAATGGTTTTTAGAATGCATTTAGTCCTTTGACTCATTTATATAGCCAATTTCTAACACTATGCACTCATTTTTGAAGTCCATGACTCTGACTAGATTTTTATTAGTCCTGCTTTAGTAAGAAAGCAGCAATATGATTCTTCTCTGACAAGAAATACCAGCATAATTTATTGCATTATTACTCCTCTGAACTGAAAGCGATTAATTACCTCCAGCAGGATGCACAAGTGAAAATTCATCAGAGGAAAGTGATGAAAAATGTACCCACTGCTTTAAAATAATAGGTGCTTAATGGTTTTTTGTTTGCTGGCTAATCTAGAGCATCTTATAAATGACTCAGGATTGGTTATCAGCTGCAAAACCAGTTTCTCCCCCCCCCCTTATATTATTCTATCATCCATAATCTCCTTTGAGGACAGGAAGAAAAATCTGCAACATTCAACAAAAAGGAAAAAGGCTGTATAATTTGCCTGTCCTTGCCACATTAAAATGATCATCATAATACATTGATAAAAATATGATAAAATGTGCATACAGTTATTAGCTAGGTTGGTGGTGCTTTTTTTTATTATTGATATACCATATCCTTCTTGAAGAAATAGTAACATTTTACTTTAAAAGTTAGGAATGTGACCTGATGTCACATTGCATTTGTGCAACAGAGAAAATGACACATTCTTCTTATTGTAGGGAACTCCAATGTGTGTGACAAAGGAGGCAGTCTAATAATGTAACATGCACATCATAATGAACATCTATCAAGCTATATTTTGTAAAGCAAACACCCTCCATTGAGTACATTTCAAGCTATTATAAACAATACCTTCCAGCAAGTTCAAGGTAAAAATGAGAGAAAAGGAGAGGAACTGTATTTTTATGTTAATAAATTGTGCATGTATGTAAACGATAGGAACAGAGCTAAACTCATTACATTTATTTCTGCTTTTCAGAATTATTCACATCTGTATGATTCAGTAATTGTTTTTTCTATAAAGTTATTGGAGTAATTTTGCTCAGTATATTCCCGATCAATTCTTCCTCTCAAGGGCACAGTTGAAAAGTGATATTTGAAAATGGCCCCTGATAGATTGCATGGTTAGTCAGCAGCAGAGACAAACAACCTAATCCAGCGCAAATTAGTTCGGCTGCCAGCAATAGTTTTATACAAAGATGTAAATTATGTTGTCAAAATCAGTCGCTTTCTAGCTTGCTGCTCAGCTAACAAGAAACCACTTTGGCTGATAAAGATGAACACTAAGCTTTTCTCGCTTACAAATTTGCAAATCTGCCATTTCAGCATTCTGTTAGCCACAAACAAACAGCCCCATATAATTGCTTCCTTTTCTCTGCAATGGTATTTCTCTCATAGTACTATTTCTCTAGACTTTGGAGAAAATCCTTGCAGCCCTTTAAAAAATGCCAACCAGGACAAGACACACACCCGTATTTTTTAAACGTTTCCAACAGAACCACAACACACAATGCCCAGTTACAAATCACACCTAGTCATACCAATAATTTACAGACTTCACTGGATTCCACATACAGTGAACTACTGAACACACTGTAACTGTCTTAATAAATGGAAAAACACAAACATCTATTTTAATGTACACTAGTGTCTCTTTGGAACAGCTATGGCTTGACCATAGTCCATCTAGACATGTTATTATGGGTGGCAACTACATAGGCTGTTGTTATTCCACCAGTCTGCCTTCTTTAAATGTAAGCTATATAGATCTAACATAAGTATGAAAATAATAATGCATTATAACTGTAATTATATCCAGCGCAAGTCAAATAAATAAATTATAAATTACAATTACCCTTTAAAGTTGCTAGTCACACTATTTGCTTTAATATTAATTGCAGGTGCTCAAGTGTTTTATTACAGTCCCAAAGTTGTATATTTGAAACAACAGTACAGATGATTCCTGTTTATTTGTTAAATTAAAGCTTTGTTGGTAAAATTACAGCTTAATTAATATTATGGGTACTGTATAACAAAATAGTTTACCTTGTGCATAATTTATTTCCACATGCATATCTCAGCACAGACCCATTACAGCTCTAAGGCAACTAAAATAAAATATTCCTCCTTTGCTGGCATTTTTCTAAATAGCAGTTCACTAAATCAATATTATTCACTTGGTATTTTTAAAAGCAGTGTATCTTAATAATTACACAGCATTAGAGTAGGCAATAATTTTACTTGCTAAGCATATTAAATTTAGCAAGCCATCAGTCAAAGAGTTTGTTCTTCTTCAGAATTTGTAAGCAGTGAGTGAGAGAGTTTGGAATCATGTTACTTTGGTATAAATGTCACATATAGTTTAAGAATGTGTATGTGACTCCCTAAGCAAGCACAGTGCCATATATCTTTATTAGTTTCACTGGTCAGTGCAGTGACCAGTTGTTTATTCTCATTACTCAAGACAAGGTGAACCATTTGGCACAGACTGCAATCACAGCTAAAAACATATGACTTAGCAGAAAATAAAAATTGTAGACAAGGCTACATACACAGTGCTGTATACACTATCAGAATAAGATTTTTTTTTTCCAGTGGTGTCTCCAGCTTCCAGTTTTCCTGGTATGCCAAACCATAAACCTTTAAGCAGCTTGGTATTTTTTCTTGTTGATTTAGTATCAAACAACATCATTTCTCCTTTGCTCTTCATCATGGATTTTAAATAAAAAAAAAAAAAAAAAAGATAAACCAGATTATGCAACTGAATAATAATCCAAGAGTTAAAAGGCACCACACAGAAAACACCACCAGTCCTGATACACAAAATCAAATGTTAGTTTTTTCCTTCTGGTAAGGTTTCTCCATTATTCTCAGAGAAAACATTTCATTCAGTATATGGCAGCAGTTGCATTCCTTTAGTCCTGGGGTGGCCAACCTGCGGCTCTTCAGAAATTAATATGCGGCTCCTTTCATAGGTGCCGACTCCGGGGCTGGAGCTACAGGCGCTAACTTTCCAATGTGCCAGTGGTGCTCACTGCTCAACCCCTGGCTCTGCCCCAGGTCCTGACCCCACTCCACCCCTTCCCCCAAGGCTCCTGCCCCTTCCCCAGAGCCTCCTGCATGCTGTGAAACAGCTGATTGTGGTGGGTGGGAGGCATGGTGATGGAAAGAGAGACGCTGATGGATGGGGCTGCCGGCGGGCCGGAGGCACTGGGGATGGGAGGGGGGGAGCTGATGGGGGCTGCTGACAGATTACTGTGGCTCTTTGGCAATGTACATTGGCAAATTCTGGCTCCTTCTCAGGCTCAGGTTGGCCACCCCTGCTTTAGTCAGTGCTTGGGATCATCATCAAATTACTAGTATATTAAAAACTAAATGATTGCAATTTGTAGGTCTACAATCTATTTTGTTTTGTATCTCCAAGCATGAACTTCACCACCACAAGGCATAAGGCAACCTTCCTCTAGAGGAAACAAAGAGGAAATTCCTCTCCCCCATACCTCTTTTTGGTAAATTCCAGGATCATCCCCCATATTCTAAGCAAGTCTCATTTTTTTGTGCCTTAACGCTCACAAGAAGCAGGGCCTAAAAGAAGATGGAGAGCTGGAGACATATGAACTCAGCTTCTTCTCTCTATCTCTAACCAGATATTTAGGAGTGGAAATCTGCAATGCCAGGTTGGTGTTTACTGCAGGTCCAATGAGGAGAACAACATTTGGTAATAATTATAGATGCCTTTTAAAAAAAAAAATGTGAAGATGTGGGGAGAGTATGCAAGTAGTGGAGCCCAGATACTATGGCGTCTGGGGCAATCTGAACACCTATGACACTAAGGGTATGTCTATACTTCAAGCAGGAGGTGTAATTTCCAGCTCGAGGAGATGTACCTGTGCTAGCTCTGGTTAAGCTACTGTGCTAAAAATAGAAATGTTGCCGCCATGGCACAAGCAGTGTGGGGGAAGGAGGGAAGCTAGCCCCGAGTACGTACCCATCAGAGATACATACTCTGGCAGCTAGCCCACCCTGCTGCTTGCACTGCCTCAGCTACACTTATCTTTCTAGCACGCTCTCTCAGTCAGAACGTAATGGAATTACACCGCATCCCAAAGTGTAAGTGTCCCCATAGATAGGTGGGAAAAGTAGACAGATATGGGGAGAGGAACTTGCGGCACAAGAGGTAGTGTTTTGAGAAGAAAGCAGGGGAAAGGGGCTGGACATAGAAATAGGAGATGAGGAGGCTACAAAGAAAGGAATGAGGCAGCAGGAGGATGGAGGCAGAAAAGGAGGTGGGAAGGGTGAAGTGAATGGTAAGCAAGTAGGTGAAACTGGGCAGCAGGGTAGGACATGGAGTTCAGAGGGTATAACAAAACAAACAAATATATGGGTGATAGGTAGATGGCATCAAGTATCAGAGGGGTAGCCGTGTTAGTCTGAATCTGTAAAAAGCAACAGAGGGTCCTGTGGCAGAAGTGAGGTTCTTACCCACGAAAGCTTATGCTCCCAATACTTCTGTTAGTCTTAAAGGTGCCACAGGACCCTCGGTAGATGGCATGTCAGGACTACCTCCCAGAACCAGTATCTAACAGTATCTACCATCTACAGGATTTGCGTAGTACCTATTTAAAGGAAGACTGGAAACCCAGATTTGTGACACTGCATCTGCCGAGCATCCAGCAAAAAAGTAAGGAACCAAACATATATTTGGACATTCAAAACATGCTGAAGAACAAACAATTGCACGTTCGTTCTATATCAACTTCCAGAAATTAGTCACAGATTTTCATTTCCAGAGAGCATAATCATACGGACCTATTCAAGCCACTCACCAGCTGTCTTGGTGAATGGAACATGAGGGAGATTTCCAGTACTGGGCCTTAGCATTCAGCCTAGCTACAACTCCTAAACCCCTTTATCAAGGCAGCAGTTGTCCTGGCAGCAGACCTGAGATGGGAAGGAATGTTTGTACATCCATAACACATTTTGCTTCATCAGGAACAGCAGCCTAGCTAACTGTGAAATAGGCACCCAAGCACAAGAAGTTATACCAAAAGTGAGAGTCAGTCTTTCCAGAAGAGAATGTCTCTATGCTCCAGCTTCAAGAGCTCTCTCCAATGAAGGCAGATCTGGTGTCAATGGGCCTATGTCTCAAGCTTCAAGTGACATGACAATATGAAACTCTACATTAACTGCCATAAATTAACCCAGTTAATTTCTCTGGGCTACTTTCCATGGACATGTCCTAAATGAATTTTTAAGCATGCTAAGGAAGCTAAAGGCTGAGGACTAAGCTGTGTAACTATCTCTACCTCCAACAGCAAAGGACTTGCCTAAAGGATCAGAACATACTCAAGGTGGGTGTGATTCCAGTGGTGTCCCACAGCACTCAGTTCATGGTCCTATGCTATTTAACATTTTTAACCAATGACCTGGAAGAAAACATAAATTTGTCTCTGATAAAGTTTGCAGATGACACAAAAAATCAGGTGAGTGATAATAATGAAGACAGGTCACTGATTCAGAGCAATCTGGATCGCTTGGTAAACTGGGAGCAAGCAAATAATATGCATGCTAATATGGCTAAATGCAAACGTATCTGGGAACAAAGAATGTAGGTCATATTTACAGAATGGGGCACGATCCTGGGAAACAGTGACTCTGAAAAAGATTTAGGGGTCACAGTGGATAATCAGATGAACACGAGCTCCCAGTGTGACACTGTGGCCAAAAGAGCTAAATGAGATCCTGGAGTGGAATGAATAAACCAGAGAACCTTGAGTAGGAGTAGAGAAGTTATTTAACCTCTGTACTTGGCACTGGTGCAACCACTGCTAGAATATGGAGTCAGTTCTGGTGCCCACGGTTGAAGAACGTTGGTGAATTGGAGAGGGTTCATAGAAGAGCCATAAGAATGATTAATAGATTAGAAAACACGCTTCATAGTGACAAACTAAGATCTCAATCTATTTAGCTTAATAAAGAAAATGTTATGGGGTGACTTGATTACAGTCTATAAGTATCTGCATGGTCAACAAATATTTAATAATGGGCTCTTTAATTTAGCTGAGAAAGGTATAACATAAGCCAATGGCTGGAAGTTGAAACCACACAAATTCAAATTGGAAATAAGGCATATTTTTTTTTTTACAGTGAGAGTAACTGACCAGTGGAACAATTTACCAAGGATCTTGATGGATTGTCCATCACTGACCATTTTTAAATCAAGATGGGATTTTTTTTCTGAAAGATCTGCCCTAGGAATTATTTCGGGAAAGTTCTATGGCCTATGCTATACAGAATGTCAGACTAGATGACCACAATGGTCCCTTCTGGCCTTGTAATCTAGGAGGCCTTTCCTAAAAATCATCCCCAGTGGATTGTTTTGACAAGCCACATCTTCATACTGAAGATCCCATTGTGGGCAGAAACCAACATGGTTGAGCACAGCAAAAACGTCTATCAACAGAGCTGCCTGGCAGGTTATCCACTGTCTGGATGGATCTCTTGCTGAGAGTGGGCAGAGTATCCAGAGGGACAATCCCATAATTATAAATAACTATGCCATAAATATGGAATAGAAATGGCAATAGGGTCAAATGAATGATTTTCTTAGATTGTGTATGCTCTTTCAGGAAAGAGCCTGCATCATCTTCTGTGTCTAGAAAGCATTTAGCACAGCATTGGGTCTACCACTATTTATCTTAATACTGTAAATAATAACTATGAAGCAAGCATGCAGAAGCCTCTAAGCTCTACCAGCAGTCCCTATTGCTATATTTTTAAGCCAACATGGAAAATACCACAAAGATAGCAAGTAGAAAGGAGATGACTTGCCAACAACTCCTTCCACTTTGACAGGAACGAATGACAACCATTACAAACAATTTCTATACTCTGGCTGTAGGCCACACTTGGGGAAAGTGAGATGGTTATTGATCCAGCAGAACTTGTCTGGCACCTCCTTTTTAGTTACCACTTACAGTGGACCCCTGCCATGTGGTCTGGTGCTTGACAAGAATCCTGATAATTCTCTCACACACAAACACTTGAGCGTTCAACTGACAATATCACTCAGCATAATCTTTATCCTGCAACTATCCTATAAAGCATTCATTGGTTTTAGATGATGAAGGAATTTCCATAGTCAAGGCATGGCTCAGGGACTGCTAAATCAACAGTGTATCTTCTATTTTCCCTAAATAAAGTGTTTAGGATGAACTCCTTAAGAGTTCAAAGGCACAGTGGTCTTTGGTCTCACTCAGTAGTCATCAGGCACCTTACATTAGCCTGCTGTTCAATTTCCATTGTCCACATGGATTTTAATCTCATCCTAAATGCCCCCAATGGATTCCCCACTTACATTTTGAGAGGACATACAGAGACAATGACAACTCTCAGAAAAATCTTCCCAGGGGCTATATTGTTAGTGCATTATATTAGGGGGCTTACATGATGCAACCTGCAGGTACATACACCTTGTGTCCCTGTCAAGATATAGAAGATCAGTGCTATGTTTCCTCCACTGAAGAAGCCATCCTTCCTCCTCTGTGCCCAGATGTGAACAACAGTTCTGGATTGAAAAGGGCCTTTCAAATTTCCTTCAAGAGGAATTGAGAAAAGAAAAGTCCAAATCACTTTTATGTAGCACGTATAAAAGGGGATATGCAGCTTTGGAGGGAACATAGTCCAGTGTTTGAAGAAATGTGTCTGGAAGGCGTGCATTTGGTCAAAGAACAAGAATCTCCTGCTGGAATTAAAGGCAACCCTACAAAAGCAATATCCTGGTAAGTAGGTGGTTTGTAATTTTCACTATATATGTTACGCATTGCAGACTGATTGTGGCTGCATGAGCTGATTCCACCTGTCACAAAAAGATTACCATAAAACTGCCATTCCTAGATAGTCCTGCCTACATATATTGGTGATGAGTACCGATTTTCAAGTCCCACTGTTCTGAGCTACTCTAAGAAAATGCAGGACAAAAAGCTTTCTCTTACCCATTATTTTGGTTCATAATCCCCCTATAGTAGTTACGTCTTGGAGACTTAATGGCTCAGGAGGTTGGTAACAAGGTGTATCACATCTTTCATCTCTATGGTACGTCGCCAGGTCAAATTCAGACCAAAATTGATAGCGACTTCAAGTCCTTACCACATGAACTGTGCTTGGCAGGCTACTGTATATGAAGTGAACTAGCTGACTTACTCTAGTTCTCACAGGAGAAAAGCTAGCTATCTTATTCTAGTTCTTAGAGGGCAACATTTGCATATAAACACACACTCCTACAATAGGCAGTTCAAGAGGACTCAGACTTCATGGACATGACTGACTGACATATATCCGTAGGCTACTTCTGAGTAAGAGCTGAAGTACATACGCAGGGCCTTCAGAAGCTTGTATTCTCAAAGCCCACATTGCATTTGTTCTTTAGAGAGAAAGACAGAGTGCCCAGTATTGTCAATCCAGAGCCTTTTACACAAGCACTACTATACTTAGTACTAGTTAAGTTTACATCTGAAGTTAACGTAATACAATTACTGCTTCATTAACTAATAGCCATGAATGTTTACATCTATTAGAAATGTGGCTTGCAAATTGTACATGTTCCTTTCTCTCTCTCTAGTCAGACTGAAGGTTTTTCATTTTGGGGTTTTTTTGTTCATTTCTTTAAGGAAGGTTATATCCCAGGTTGTGACTATTCAAGAGACAGTGAAGAGTATGTTTTAGTGGCTGCTGCACCAATTTCCCACAATAGTGATTTTCTTCCCCAACCACCACAGAGACACAAGTTTTAAAAATGCCTCGGGGGTGGGGGGAGAAATGTACCAAATCCTCACATCTTGCTGATGTCCCATGATTGCAAGGTGTCCAAATCCAGTTATCTACAGCATTGTTCAAAAATTTAACATAAAAATGTAGAGTGAATAACAAAGCCATTACTCAGTGAATATGTATTACAATCAGCTGACCTATGTTTGTGTCACCAGATAAGTGCTTACACAAAGATACAGACAACCAACTGAGCTCTTCTTCACTTAGAGGAAAAACAGTTCTGGTAGGCAGGGGAAAGAGTACTATAGAGGGTTTTTTCCTTTCCGCCTCCTCCCCGCATCTTGCCCTGGACTGTGGTATAGAAAAACAATGGCTTTTCTGAGGCACCGTGCAGACAAGGCAGCTCTGAAAAAAAATAATAGCCATGATTAATGACAACAGGCTAGAGGAGAGTTGGGACACAGCCGCCACATATATCATCCTTTCCCATCAGTCTCTGCTCCTCCTTGCCCCTCTTCCTACTACCAGCAAGGCATTATAAAAATGTCTTATCTGCTTTTGACTTTTTTCTGAAATAGCAGCCCTGCCAGGAGAGAGAGAACGAGAAAGAGAGAGAGAGAGAGACACACAAAGAGGCGATAGGGTGAACAAGAAAATGGCATGTAAAATAACTATAAGATATTCCAGGGGAAAATGTGCAGGCTGAAATCATTCAAGATTTCAGCAACTTGACTCTTCACATGCTGAAGCCACATTTTCAAGGTCTTATCTGCCATATGGTTCCCTGTTTGGATGATTTATTAGGTGTAGAAAGCACACTGATAAATTTTACTGCATTTCCCTGAATAGGCAACCTATGGTGTCAATAACAAAGCTCAGGCCGCTTTAATGAAAACTGTAAGCACCAAAGGGTAACCATTTATTTATGAGTCGCTATAGTATTACTAGGACAAAATTTATCTTCCCTTCTCACGCACTCTGCAGAAACCAAATCTGGTCAAAGAAACTGAGATCACATCCATATGTCAGTGACTTACTAACATCTCTCCTGCATGGGCTGGTGCTTATTTCGGAACAAATAAATTGCTTCATTCGAATTACTAATTTTTATTGAAACCATTTTTAAAAAAAATTCAATAACTTTATTTATTAAATTATAGTGGTGGCAATTCATACCTCTGAAAAGGAGAAAAGTTCCCTAGGAAAAAAGAAAATTAGGGTTAAGTTATTCCATTACATAGAATTTTATTTGTTAGTTTTCAAATATTTAAAGAAAAGTTCCCTAAGACAATCATGTTAGTTGTTTGAGATTTAGCAGTGGATGAGTGGATTGTCAAAATCACTTGAGAGAGTCTGGAAAAAAAAGCCATAAACAAATGACAGCTTGTAAAAAAGGTCTGATGCAAAAGCACTGTTTACTGTTCCATCAAAGGTTTCAGAAAGATTCATGGGCTGACACTTTGGCCTTAATTCAACAACCATAAAACTCTTAAAATATCTTATATATATATATGTTTCTGTACATGGATTTTTTTTATGGCCTTCACATTTAGTTTAAAAGGAATGTGTATCAATTGATCTCCCAATTCATATGCTAAACTTTACTTATGTATTTTGCTCATAATCCAAAGGGACTTTACAGAATTTTTTTAACCATTTTTTTAGTTGCTATTGTCGTAACCACCATTTGGAAGGCAAACTAAAGTCCTTTGTTATTCCTCCTGCATGTGAACTGGTTTGCTACTTTGGGCTGATCGAGAGTAGCAGGACTGCTGAAATTTTTTTCCTTCCTCTTCCCCCATTCCCAATCTTTCCTTCCTTCTACAATAAATAAATAAGGAGGAAATAAAATTAAATGAAGTCTTTAGTACAAGAGAGTACAAATATTCATGTGTATGAAGGTGTTTAAGTTTTGGGTCTTCCAATATCGAGTATCCAGTTAAACAGAAAGCTTCGCAGAAGTAATACCATCTGCATTAATTTCAATTCTACCACTACCTTCAATGAAAGAACGGTAAGACCAAAGACTAAAATGCCAGATGTTTAAAAGGTCATTGGAGCTGCTGGCTGCGGAGCACTTGTGAAAACCTTGCTACTTCATCCTGCCTAAATAGGAACTGCTAGATGGCAAACTCTTGAAAAATCTGGCCCTGAATGTCCACCTTTTAACTCACATCCATAACACATTATTGGTACACGTGTGTCCATTTTATTATAACCATAAACCTGAGTACTGTAGCACCACTGAATAGTTCTAGTTATAAGTGACATACACTGCCTGGCAAAACTCCAAATGAACTCAGAATTCTAGTTCTTGGGGCGTGCATTAGAAATGTGTTCAAAGGGGTACACAGTTTTGGTTTTGTTTAAAAAAAATAAACACAAAAAAACCCCAAAAAACTCCTGTACTAGTTTTTAACCTCTGGTTAGCTTAGCCTCAGAATGGCTTTCCTTATAAGTGAAATGACTGTCATGGTCTCATTCTGGTTCTTTACATCTATCTGTTTACATCAAAGGCACCACCTACTGCATAATATGGGTCATTCCTATTTGAATAGGTTGAACCCTAAAATGACAGGTGTGCTTCAAGTCAAAAGTTGAAAACAAAAAATGTCAGGTAATTAGTAACCAATATTTTCTGCATTACAAAACACCCTCACTCTTGCTAGTAAGACACTGTAGCAGCTTTAAAAAACAAAAACAAAAAATATCCAATTGCTATACAGATTTTCTTATTCCACAACTATGTAGTGAGACTAGATCCATGCATGTTTGTTAAACACTTTGAAATCCCACTTTGTCATTGTACAGAAAAGGGGGCCTGACCCTACCCTGACATTAGTATAAATGAGGAACTTTATAGTGAACGGAGATCTACCATTAGAAAGGTTCTGGAAAGCACACAATTGGATATACTGTTTTTATTATAACTGGATAGTAGTTACAAGCCACAGCTTTACAGTGAGAGACCTCACACATGCTGTGAACTACTAAGTCATGCTCGTTCACATGCTGCCCATTTGAGAAGAGATAAGTTGTTTGTGCATGTGCACGTTTGTGTGTCCTGCAAATGTAGTTCCTTAAACGTGACTGCTTCCCCTTTTCTCCACCCAGAATAGGTCTCCTGAGAATTACAGAAACTGATTTACGGAGCAGATTTATTTGTGAATGACATAACCTTCTGTCATAGCCTTTTAATAAGTCAGTTTTATGGAGTAAGAAATGAATGGACTGCAGCAATTTAAATCAACAATCATTTTTATTTGCCTTTCCGCTGCCAATACTCCAAATTTTCCCCTTGATGGGGAAAATGCAAGTCAAACTATTTTTAGAAAAATAAATGCAAGGGCTGTAATACATGGGTTACAAATGACATGCATAGTGGATTAGTAACATCACACTCTTTAAAGTACAAATTTTGTTTTGGTATTGTTTTCTTAAACCTACACCAAACCACACAGCCAATCCATTTCTTTTTATTATCGAGCCAAGATTGTTACTTCATAGTTGAAAGATTTGATTCCTAACCAACACAAAAAGTTTTGAAGAAAACTTTAGCCTGCACAGCTTTTACACCTGCCTTCTCCCCCACTGAAAGGAGATCAGAGTTAACATACGAGTAGACTCTATTGGGCAGCTTTCTAGGGGTCAGGAAGCAACACTTGCCAGTTTCCAGCAGCCAATCTTCTCCTCCCAGGTGAATTACCAACTCACACAATGTAGGTGCCACTGTGCACCCAACTTGGGTCCTCCACATTGAACCATGAACATTATACCAGCTATGCAGCATCACCTGAGAAATTTGGGGATTCTTTACCAAGCTGATGCCAAGAATCTGCCCTTTGTACTTTGAGCTCCTCCATTTGCTTGGTGTACACAATAAGTCTCTTATCCTACACTCAAGATGCAAGCATTTCAGACTAGGGACTGTCTTCTTGTTATGCATTTGTGTAGCACCTAGCACAACAAGCTTATTAGCACAATACAAATAATGATAACATACCCATATCTTCTCCCAATACTTCTAGATGTGGGTGCTCAACCACTGAAAATAAAACCACGTCCTTAGGTGCCTACTATGATGCTGGCAGACCAGGTGCCAGCTCATGCCAAAGCCCCAGGTCAATCCACTTGTGTATTGGTGTAGATCAAAGTAATTGTTAAGGGTATAAAAATGTATTTGATGTTTAAACTTAATGAAAATTAATGGGCTGTTACATGCATTGTTTTCACTTACCTGTATCTTGTTATAATGGAGTAGCAAACATTTACAGTGTGTATACCCCTGCAACTAAATAACCCATCAAATGAAGAAGCCTTGTGGAATGCAAACAAAGAACTTTAACAGAAAAATGCTAATTTCAAAGAAAGTGGTCATTGTGTGTGATTATTGGAGGTCAAAGACTCTAAATGAATTCCTCACTCTCCATCATCAAAGGAAGAGCCCATGTGGGTAGTGAACCTGTCAGCTTGTTTTCTCTGAGAAGAAGCGATAATGTGTAATGGATTCAAGGAAAGATCCTGCATCTCTGGACTGTTTGGATTCTAACAGGGCAGAATAGCTGAACAAGACGACGGAGATCCCCAGAGTTAGTTATTCTGGGTAGCCCTCAGAGACTTTTTGAGCAATTGGCAGATTACTACATCTACCACCATTTGAAATTAGACTGACTCATCTGTACGTATATCTAGCCTCTCAATAACTCTCACTTCCTTTTCTTAGCTAATAAACCTTTAGCTACCGCATCACTACGTTTTTGGAGACTGGGGTTTGGACAATGCCAGATGCTTTTTTTTCCTCTCAGTGTATTCAAACTTCTATGAGAGAACTGAAGGTGACAAAGCAACTATATGCTGGTTTCTAATGGTATCAGAGACCTTTTAGGTTCTTCTGAATAACCTGTAAATTCTTGGTCCTGCATACCATAAGTCCACCTGGAAACCTGTAGTTATATATTTGAACCTTTAAAATAGAAGGATAATTCTAATGAGAAGATATCTGTCTTTCAAATAACCACCTTGGTTTTTTTTTCTGCTTTCAGTGTCCACTTAATACACACAAATGCTTGAAATAATTTAGCCTATTACTACCCTTGAAGTTCTACAAGAGTTTAAAATTTATGGTTATGAAAGTGTTTCCAACTTCCCCTATCACTCCTCTCGTTGTTTCCCTGCATTGGCTTTTGGTCTCCTCCTCCATCAGACTCAAACTCCTCTTACTGAGCTCCAATGCCCAACATAATTTACTCTCTTCCTGTATCTCATCTGCAATCTACTCCTATTCCTAGCTGTATTCCTCCCCACTCTGCCTTCTCAAAGCACCTTGCTACTCATTTCTACCAGTGATTCCATGGCTTTTCTCATACTGCTCTTAATGCTTAGGTACCCCTGGCTTTATATGCTATGCAACTTCACTTTCCTCCTTTGATCTCTTCCTAAAATTATCACATAGCTAGACATTTGATACTGGGTCTCTACTTTAGCACCAGCCACTCCTAGCCCCAGGCCCAATTTTCTCCCTTGATTAATTAACAACTTTCTGGACACCCCTGTTCACCCAAAAACATATGTAATGGAGCCACTCCTATATAGTGGAATAGTCAGAAATAGAAATTTGGGTGGGCCCCAATTTAGGGTGGATGGGCAACATCCAATACATGAAGCTCCTGCCTGCAGAGTGCACAGTTCCAAAAAAAAAAAAAAAAAAAAAAAAAAAAAAAAAAAAATCCCCACCATTAATAAATTTACTTAAACTTGGCATTTACATGGCCTTGGATTTGGGTGGTCCCAGGCGCCTACTGGATGGGCCACCCTCACCCCGCTGTGATTTTTATCTTGTTATAACATCTCTCCTCTTTGTTGTCTGAATTTTACATAAGCTAATTTGGATAGGGACATGTCTAATTTTTTCCTGTAGAGAGATACACATCTACAGTGTGCCTCTGTGTAAATAACAAATACAATTAATTGGGAGGGGACTGGGATAGTCCTGATTAAACACAAGTATAGGACCATTATTCTGTGAGCAGAGAGCTGCTAACATGTAGGCAAGGAAATAAATGGAGAGAGAAGATTTTTTTTTTTTTTTTTTTTTTTTAAACATCTAACTCTCCCCAAAAACAAAATCCCATTTCCTATCCATTTTCTTCTCTCTCTCTCTCTCTGTCTACACAGACTATTTATTTCTGTATGTATTTTGGAGTTTTTCTCTTGCAATTGAAGGGAATATAAAGCTGAGTTTGTGTCTTTGTTTTTGGAACACAGTGTAAAAATCTGAGTTTAAGAAGCAGTGAGGAGTTACATTAGCTGTGAAACGGTGCTACACCTTTTAGGTTTTTTAATGACTGATGTGGTCACTATTGGTTTTTCTTCCCCTCTTTAAAACATTTTTTTTAAAACCTATAGGCTGAAGTTCTTTTTCTGTTCTATTCTAAACTGGTTTTGGTTGTGCACTTTATACCGATATATTTCATTCTAAAACTTGGCGTGATCTTAGACTCCAAACCACAGTAGCCAACTGGGGAAAGTGTGTGTGTGTGTGTGTGTGTGTTCTCCCAGTACGCCAGACAGTGAGTAAAGCAGCTCCTTGTGCACTGATTGGCTAATGGGTGTCAGGCAGCTTAGTGATTTGCCTGCTGTACAGTTATTGAAAAATAACTCTACAACAATTATGCAAAACTGAGGCCAAATTAGATTTCAGAGAATGGCATAAATGGGGCGAGAAAGCTATACTATACATCAGTATCTCTGAACTCTGGCGAATACAGTTCAGTATTATTCGGATTTAAATCTTGAGTTGAAGTGAGCCATTCCACCAACAGGGCCTAAATGCCATCTTGGAGTTCTGCTAGATACACCACACCATGTAATTTTACAAAATCAACTAATATATGTACAGCACAGTTGTAGAAAGTACAAGATACATCATGGAATGTACAATTTATGTTTAGTTGTTTTTAAGTATGTAATATAAGCAATTATATTACATTATTCTACTATCACTTTTTTGGAGAGTACTTTGAAGATGTAGATCACTGTGTACAACAGTAGTGTTCATAGCGGTCATCACTAAATGAGCATAACGGGGCCAAATGAAGACTTTTCCGTTCTTCATTTGGTTTTTGTGGTCCAATATTCACCAAGAGTTTGACCACAACTCTTTGGCATGCACTTGAAGGGGCAGATGTGCCCTTCAGTAGCGGTTGCCACCACTAGCTACTCTCACTAGGTTTAGCATAGCAGCTGAGGCAAGGTCCCACAGCGCAGCGCTATGGTGCACATGCAGCTTCTTGGAGCCACTACTTAGAGTTGAATGAGTTGCTCGGACGAATAGCAAGCAAACCACCCATTATGGGTATGTCTGTCTATTATGCAGAGCTACTAAGCTGAGCAGCTGCCGAAGAGCTTAACAGGCTGCCAAAGAATGCACCAAGCAAAGAAAGTAAACAGGGAGGCCAGTAGGCCTCAAGCCAAGCAAGAGAAAGCTTGCTCACTCTGAGTAGAGGTGGGGTAAAAACCAGGCAGCCCAACATGAAATCCCATAGACGCTGTAACTCCACCATTTACATGTGGGGCCAGAATGACACTAACACCAGAGGGAGCCAAGACTGCAGAGGACCAAGAAGCCATGGCAGGAGCAGCAGAAATTTTCATAGACGCTAAAGGTGCAGCAAGCAGAGGGGACTCTATGGAGAGGGGAAAAGTGGAGGGGCACAGTAGAGAAGGCTGCCAAGGAGCCAAAAGATGGAGGAGGTAGAAGAAATACCAAAAGCAGCAGAACTTGTCAAAACAAGGCCTGGCCTGGGCCCTTAGGCCTAAGGGCTCCTCGATCTTCTGGAGCTGCTTCTGAGCTGATTAAAGTTGTGAAGCAGGGCTGCAAACTGAGGCAGACTGCAGAGACTAATCAAGTAGGTGGGTAGGTTGCAATGCTCATGGATTCCCAACCAGTCAGGCATCCAGCTCCAGGCTTGGAAGAGAAGTGAAGACTGGGCATCCCTGAGAGCTGCGAACATCCACATCCTGTATGGAGACTCCTTCCCTCCCAGCTCTCAAATTCTGTAACTGATGTTTCTGAGATAAATTTGACCACTTGTCCTCAGTTTCAGAAGATGGGTGTGAAATTACCAAGGAGAACTAGTTCTCCCTGATTCTTTCCCTCCCAGCCATATAGCTAGAGCTCTGCCTTCCACCCCCAAACCCCCACAGTATGAAACAGCTTTCTTATTGCTTCCATCCTTTTTTCTCTTCCATTTTCTTCTTTTTTGCCTCCCCTTTCTTCTTCAATGTTCCTGCTAGGCAGAGAGGCAGGTACAGAAGAGAAGAGAGAACAGGAGAACATAGGCTAAGACCTGAGAGTTGGGGCTGCAAAGAGAACTGTAAAGGATGGAGTCCTATAAAAGCTTATATCAGTATTTCCGAAATGGTGTATCCCAGCCCATGAGTGAGTCGTGGGAAGGGTCCAAGTGGGTCACCACATTTGAAGACACCCCTACAGTGCCTGCCACTGGCCCCACTGAGTGTGTGTCTCCCCCAGAAGTGCTTCTCCACACACACACAGTTTCATTGAGCTGGGGCAACAACATGAGGAACAGGATCTGGGCAGCAGCGGGCAGAGGAAGGCAGTGGGGAGGCAAGGGAATGGAGCACTGAGGAAAGGAGGAGGAACCGAGGGCCCCCCACTTTAAATGGTGCTCCAGAGCCCTGTACAACAGCTCCTAGCAAGCAATGTATCTTCTCTGAAGGTTCTCTCCTAATGAAGCTAAAAAAAAAAATAATAATCTGTAGTGACAGAGGCCCAGACAATGGCATTTAGGTTCCTAAGTGCTTAACTCCCTTTTGAAAATAAAACAAGTTCTTACATAGATTAGGCTTTGCAACACTGAGCGCAGCAATGCCTAACTACCCTTTTAAAAATCTGGCCAAGAGAGACCTTGAACAACAATCATTGGCTTAATTATGTTGTCATCGAGTTCTTTACAATATTTTCATGGAGAAAAGCGACAAACAGATTTCCAGCCCTTGATATTTCATACTGGACAAAACACTGCTAATTAAAAGAAATAAACCTTTGAAAAAATAATATAATATATTCTACAATGCAAATTGGTCATCAGATCTGTGAGATTATAGTAACTGAGCTGCAGGAAGAATATACCACCAAAGAGATTCTGGACAGAAAACCTCTAGAGCAAATGCTCCACAGCATGAAATCCCATTAGATTCCTCAGGTGCTGAAGTGTTTGGGGGATTTTCAGGTAAAATAGGCAGGTTTATACCCCCATGGCAACTCCAATAAAGTGAGCTGAATTGTATGGGGATATATGTTGACCCAGTCTCACCAAAGATAACGGAGTAGAATGCAGCCCCATTTAAAGAGAAGAATGATTCCATAGCAGTTATTGAGAGCATGCCAGTGGTCCTGGGTGCTCCCATGTTTTCCTGTCAGCAGAATAACAGAACTGATGACTTCCTGTGCTTGCCAGGCTGAAAGCCCCAGCACAGCACCCAGGCACTCTCCACTCACAATAGACTTACTGGCTGGGGGTCAGCACAGCTCACATTGCACACTGGTCACTCAGAACAGTGTCGTGCCCAGTCTCAGCTGAAGAGAAACAACTCAGCAGCTGGTAGAGGAAAGGGAGACCTGCAGAGAACATGGAGCCTGAAAGCAAATTCTTTGATGTCAGAGTGGTTTCTAGTGAGCCTCTAAGGAGATGACTTTAAGAGTTGAAGTTAGGTACTAAATTATCAGACAATGAAAAGTCACGAGAAGCATTTCATTTTCAGCTACTGTGTAGAGATAATGTTTTCCCCATTATAATGTAAATATTTTAAACTAGATGTATAACAATTCAGTTGTACCAAAGCCATATCTAAACTAGTGAACCCCAGGCACTTGTGGTTAATTATTTGTTATTTCAAAGAAGCATATTCAGTCAAAAGCGGAATTTTTCTACTTCTTTTTTCATTAACTTATGTTGCAGCTTTTTTGTGTACATCTAAACAGTTTTCAAAATCTTGCTACAAACAATAGTTTAGGACACTGATATGTTAGGTTATTCTAATATCAGATCTATGCATTATTATTAATGCAGCATGACATTTCAGAGGAGACGCCATCTATGTGTATTAAAATCAAGGCACAGCCTCATCACAGAATTCATATGATTCAAAAACTCCTAATGATCAAAAATACATTTTTTTTAACCTTTATGCCATCATATCCTTTTTATGAAATCTTCTGCACAACCATTTCTCAGTAGCTTCAGATCAAAGCACTTCCTGTCTTAATAAAGAAAGTTTAACAATGGTAACTTTATATGGAGAGCAAGTTCTCCCCCTCCCCCCATAAGGATTTCATTTTATCCTTTTTACAAAGTGACTTGTGTGCACTGTTCAACTTTATTTTTTTTAGATGCAAGCATACTGTATCTAATTTGAAAAAAAGTTACCTTATAATTCCTGTTAGGAAATATATGACCTTATTGTCCCTCAACATAATTCAGTACTCTACAGTCACATGTATTAAACAAGATTTTGGAGTGCATAAAACTGCATATAATCAAGATTTCGAATGATATCTGTAAACATTATATGGGTTTCACATTTCAAATCATAGAAGAGTGAGTATCAAGTATCAAAACTCTAACAATGAAGAACTTCACTATGTGGTTTTTCATATTTGACCAGTTCTGCAATAACCGAAGCACACTGGCATGTATGATATTCCATCGTAAATTACTTTAAATACATGCTAAGTTAGTGGTTTGTTCTAAAAGCTTCCCTGTGTAGAAGGTGAACCATAATTCTCCTTAGTAATTTCCCTGCCATCCTGCCGAACTGAGGACAAGTGGTCAAATTTATTTAAGGACCAGCAACGCTACAAATACTTGAATGTGTTGTTCAAGAATTGCACACAGATATTCTTTTCAATAGCTATTACTGTTCCAAAACCAAGAAGGAAAAAAGAGCAGCCATTCAATGTAAAAATATGGATTTGCATTTTCAGGCATGTTTTGAAACGTATTACTTATAATTAGCAAAACAAGCATAGTCCTTGTGACAGCTTCACTTGACAAACCTTTGAATGTTTGACAAGAAAAGGTCATGTTTTGTAAAATCCTCAAAAGGTCATTCAATAACAAATCACATGAATGAAATCACAAAGGTTCAGTGGGGTTAACAGAAACACCACAGGCATTAAAGTGTGTTTTCAAGGTAAACAAGGTAAAAGAAAAACAGTCTCTGTCTCAGTATTGGAGAGGGGAAAACAAGCAATGTCTCATTTGCCAAACACTGTAATTTTAAGACATTTTCTCTGTACTGGGTGGTTTAACACTAAGTATTATTTCTCATGTTCAACACATTTAGGGAAGGATTAGCAGATAACAAGAGATGAAACATTTAAACTCTTCAAAGGTCTGGGTTGACCTTTCCCTCCCCACCCCCCAACTTCTGACTAGACCCTTTAAAAAAAAAAAAATAAAACAATGCTCATGTCAACTAAATCTCAATCTTAAATCTCAAAACTTCACCGCTTGAAACTCTGCCAGCCTTTCAGCAAAACACTTTGACCTGCTTGTGACCTCTTATTTCCAGGTCTATTTTCTTCTTTACTAAGAGCACACAACATTTTTCACAGGCAGGAATAACAAAGCGTTGTTTATATAGGGTAATTTAACCACAGGATCAGTGCAGGGAGCAGTGTGATGTATTTGATCCACAGGCCAGGGAAAAAAGCATTGCTCACCAGTGCTAAAGACAAGCCTATTGAATAGTTTTCCTGGGGCAATCCAACCAACTGGGGCATCTTTTCACGTATAGGCACAGAAGGGAAGCATTGAGGAATGACGCTGGGTCTCACTCTCCCCAGGATGTTGGAGCTCTAGCCTGTTACAAGCCTAAAGTTTTCAAGTCCCATTGTGCTGCAAAAAGGGAGTGCTTATGTACGCTAATCCAATGTTATTCAATGGAATTCACGACGCAGGGGAGGAAATTCCCCCATAGCACGGGAGGAATTGTAGGGCTACCATCCATGCATAGGATTTATTAACTACATTTTGCAAAGCAGAATATCATCCTAGAATGGAAGGCAATACGAGTGCAAACAGTTAACACTCTTGCAAGGGAGGTACATAGGGTAGATTTCATGTGCACCCTAAAAGGCACTCTGTATATGAGGCTCTCAGAAGGAAACCTCAAGTGAGTCAAAATTCCAGTCTCCAAGCATGAAATTGAAGTGGGTTCTCAAGAACCCTAGTACTGCCACTATCGGTACAGTCTAGAGTGTGGTATACATGTTCAATCAAACAGCTGAGCAGGAATAGTACTATCACAGAAAAGAAAAGCCTGGGCTCTTAATCTGAATAAGTCTGGAAATCATTTGAGGTAATCAAACACTGTATTCCCTCTATTTTATAAATTTTAATCACAAAAAAGTGTGCTGTATTTGAACTACAAGACGACAAACACTGCATTTAACTGAGTAATTTACCTTGGCACTTGTGGGTACAGTAGGCTGCACACCACATAACTCCTATTAGGTAGTGCTTCCAGAGTAATCAATATTTATTCTTAAAGAAGTTAAGATGTTATTAATATTAATTTAAAATTATTGTGCACGACCACCAAAATTTGATCAAAAGTATATTCTAGTTCTCATTCCATATTCATGAAATATATTTTTCATTTTAATTCTGCACTAGTACCATGGTAATAAGGTCATAGAAGTAGTCCTCTCCATTCTTCACACCATGGTACCTCAAGACTTTCGCTCCTCGCAGTATTAAGATTCCTATTTCTACTATTTCACATTCCAATCGTTACGCTATGTTCAGCAACACATAGGACAATATTCTAGGTGGGTCCTTCCTGCACAATTCCAAGAACAAAGAGCTGGTGGATAAAAATGCTATCTTGGTATTTAGAGTGTGTGCTGACTTTTTTCCAATTATTCTGTGTTTTGTATTTTATTTTAAAGTACATACACAGCTAAGCTAAAAATCCCTCTTGTCCATTAGTGCTATTTTTTCTTTAAAAAGCTATACCAGTTCCTACGATGACTGATCAAATTGACTATCGGAAACAAGACACCTCATTTTGTCTTTCTTGCCAACTATTTTAGCTTATTTGCCATGAGCACAGGGTATAATTAATATCACACAGGAGCCAGCATTGTCATTTTTCAAATCATTTCCCTGGAAATGTTCTACACCTCTTAATGGCCCTGCTAATGCTGTAGCTGTCATGTTTTGGACAGCTGCGCTTTTACAAGACAAACTCAGCTGTGCCATGCGCCTCTCTGTAGACTTTTTAGCTCAACGGCTCAGAGGCCATGAATGCCAGCTGGTAACAGCTATATGGAAATCTTTGATTAATTTTTTTACCTCTTGGTGCTGACTGTTGCTCAAGTGTCACCTTCCCACTTTCCATCCCCAGCCAGCATTTTTTTTCCCTCTCCCAACATCATCTGACGGATGAAGGATCAACTGAGTGGGCCAAAAATCGTATGACTAATTAAAGGCAGGACAGTCAGTCCAGATGTGAAGAGAACACAGTCTGGATAGCAGCCAAATTAGTCATGTTAAATGCCACATTGTTCAAGAGACAAAGCCCTTAACTTAAGGTAAATGATACACTTTTCTTAGTATTTAACATACTGATAATATATCCCTGGATAATAAAGTTACACAGATAGGTGATGTGAAGTATGCTATGCAAGAATTGGTCTTCACAGTTTATAGGTAAAGCAACTGGAGAATACTGATTTGTACTAAATGTTTCTCTTGTAGCAGCAGGAGCAGATAGCAATGTTGAAGAAAAATTCTGTCAGATTTGCTAGGATTTAATTGCCAAAATGTTTGATGATGTTGACAATATCAACAGATTAGTATCGCTCAGTATTTCTCCAGTAGGGTGATTTTCAATGTAACAATTGATTCCACCTAGGAAGCAGTATTAAATGCTTCTTATTGAGCCCCAAACTGGGGTATATGATTCATAAACTAACTAAATGTTTTATAATCCTGATACATGCAAGCAATGCCAAACGTGCATATTTTAGGCTCAACATAGTGCTGCTTCCCTGATCTTTTAATACTGTATTTATTAGTGATCTACAGCCCTGAGAAAGGACAGTACAAAACTTCCTTTCCTGCTGTGTCTGAAAAATGCTGCAGA
Organism: Terrapene triunguis; assembly: GCF_002925995.2. Taxonomy (NCBI): domain Eukaryota; kingdom Metazoa; phylum Chordata; order Testudines; family Emydidae; genus Terrapene; species Terrapene triunguis. The sequence goes on from NW_020664498.1 coordinate 4,979,279, forward strand.
AACTTGTGTTCATCTGTGCAACAGCAGGTCTCCCAGTTGAAACCAGCCAGGCCAGAAAAGTGACATGAACAGGATGCTGCTAAACATGCACAATTCAGAAATATACACTGTATTCTCTTCTGCATGATTTGCTGCCATTTAAAAGACAATAAACAGCAACTTTAGATTGCTAACAACATGTCATTTAGGGTTTTCTGTTGCTCAACATCAAGAAAAATCAATGCCAGCTCTACAGGGGCAGAAAACCCAGAGAAGTGAGCTCCATTTCAGGTCTGTTTGAACTCATTTCCTTTCTCCATGGTTGCCCCCTTGCACACCCCCTCAGGCATCCCCTCACAACAGGCATGACAGCTTGACACATTGACAGCTTGCACTGAATGACAACTGATTTGTACAAATTTCAAGCCTTATAAATCTACCTGTCACAACAACAACATAAAAGAGCTTGGACCCAGCAGGTAACTCAGAAAAAGCTTCCCCTGACAGCACTTTCTGAAAAGCAATGGCTTGCCTCCTGCCAAAATTCCAACTATCATTCTTGTATAACTTTGAATAAAAATTCAGAGCCCATTTTCTTGCCAACAGGCTACCAATCGTCTTATTTAAAGATTAAAAAGAGTGAACAGGGGGGAAAAAAAGCCATCCACACAATTTCATTTTATACTGATATGAAAGTAGTACCACCTGCTATGGCAGGATTACCACGCCATTTTTCTCTACAGTGCTCAGACAGAGTAAATGAGCAAGGCTTTTTACGGTATTTAAACAATATCCCAGATTGCAATGGTGCTATGCATCCAGGACACTGGAACTGTTAGTCAAGGCCGCTCTCCCTGCTAAAAGTTCAAGGGTTTTAGTTTGTGGGTTTTTATTCCTCCTGTTTTTGTTAAAAGTAAAATTGTAACAGTTTAAAAAAAGAGAGAGAGAGAGAGAGAGCGAGCGCGTGAGCGAGCGCCTTTACAGTTTAAGCTACCTTTTGGTGTCCAGTTCTTATGAAAGATAACATGCACACTAGTTAAAATGCTAATATCACATTGTTTTCAGAAGTAATAATATACAGCAGGATAGCACAGCATTCAATAATACTGACCCCTTATTATGGAATATCAATTGGGCACCATAATTCAGAAATGGTCTTTTAAAGGGGGCGGGGGGAAGAAGTTTACAGATCTCTAAAAGAGACTCCAACAAGTATGAGAAAAAGGATAGAGAGTCTATAATAAAGAAGCAAAAAAGTTTTAAAAACTCTAAAAGCTCAATTTTTGTATCTCAGCTGTGGATTTCCTGGCAACGTAAGGATAAATGCTAAATAGCAGTTGGTAAATCTCAGGTGGGTAGAAGGATGCTTGTGGCATGGAGGCAGAAAAAACAGTTGAGAGATGTACAGCTTTGAGAACACTTTTCCTTTTTTGAAAGGATAAGTGAAAATGTTTTAGCAGTCACAAGACTCAAAAACTATGGTTTCCACTCTGCCAAACCTGCTAGAAGTACACCGGACCCTCACTAGAACGCGCGTCTATATAACACAAATTCGGATATAACGTGGTCGTGGCCAGGGATCCCAAATTTAAGTACAGTACAATTTTTTTGAGTTTTAAGTGACCTTGGTGTTCATTACCTTATTCATGCAAGATCGTTGGAGGAAAGACACATATTGTATCATAATCTGATGAGGAATTTGACTTCGAGGGATTTAGAGAGGAGAAAGTTGGAAGAACAGACATGGAGTGGATGCAGGAGTTGTCCCAGCAACTGTCCGGGCTCAGGGTAACTGTTCTGCCACAAAATATCGAGTCCACGATAATGTACATTACTGAGTTAGCCGGCTACAAAGGGCATATTTCTCTAAGATTTTCGCCCGGATAGAACTCTCCAAGGTACGTACGAGTTTTTTGTTCTACCATCATCGCCATGCATTTGCGTAGTTGCGTCGCCGAAATAATTTAGTCAAGTCCCTAAGCCAATTGCTGTAGGCCTCGAACGTCATACAATGTAATGTAATAAATTTATTTATCTTTAGAAAGATGTCAAAAATGTTGGGGAAAAGGAAGGCTTACTCAGTGCAGGAGAAATTGGACACTATCCAATGACTTAGAAATGGCGAAACCCAGGCAAAGATTAGCCCCGATATTGGCATTAACGAGTCCACCTTTCGTGGATGGCTAAAGAATTCTGACAAGCTCGAACTTATATGCATAACCTGGATGAAGAGCATGGCCTTCAAAGAAAACGAGCCCCTTTAGCGAATGATGCCGATCTTGATTCTGCGGTGTATACATGGTTTGTGCAAGAACAGCAGATAGGCATTCTGATCTCTGGTCCGCTTATAGCCATGCAAGCGGAAAAATTCGACCGGGAACTTAATGACGAATTCAGCTATTTTAAGTCGAGTTCAGGTTGGCTATGGCGATTTCAGAAAAGACACAGTATCTCTCAGATTGCAGTTTCGGGAGAAAAACGCTCTGCTGACGCCGACGTCACGCAATTGTACCCTACGAAGCTGAGGGAAATTTACAGGCAGAGGGTTACTCAGAGGAACAGGTTTACAATGCAGACGAAATAGGAATTTATTATAAAATGTTGCCCGATAAAACCCTGGCTGTCAGAACAGATGAACGTAAGAAAGGAGGATATAAACAGGCAAAAGATCGCCTTGCATTCACACAAAACAATAAAGTAACAGGCAAGCATAAATTAAAACCCTTATGCATTGGAAAGTCTCACATGCCTCGGTGCTTTCATCACCGAAATGTAAATTGCCGACCGTTTTCGTACAAGAACTCCAAAAATTCCTGGATGACAAGTGACATTTCTGAACAATGGTTCTTCCCCAAATTTGTCCCTTCTGTGCAAAAGCATTTGCGGGCAAAATGCTTAGAAGAAAAGGCCGTTCTTTTGCTAGACGACTGTCCAGCGCATCCTCCGGCCAAAAGACTCAGAACCCATGACGGTAAAATACGGGCTGAATACTTACCTAAAAACAAGACTTCCAAAACCCAGCCGCTTGATCAAGGTGATATCACTGTTTTTAAGCGGCACTATTGACGGAACTTGGTACAACAAATGATAGAAAGCAAGTTGTCTGTCACCAATTTTCTGAAGAAGTTGACTATAAAAGACTTTTTACATTGGCAGCAATTCCTGGAATTTATTACGCACCGTAATGATAAATCGCTGTTAGATGGTGAGACAGAGTCATTTGACCACCCGCTCTTGGAAGAAAATGAAGAAAGCAGATCACAGTCTGACGAGGAATTCGACTTTGAGGGATTTACAGAGGAGGAAGTTGGAAGAACAGACATGGAGTGGATGCAGGAGCTGTCCCAGCAACTATCCAGGCTCGGGGTAACTGTTCTGCCACAAAATATTGAGTCCTGGATAAGAGGCAACAATGAAGCAGAAGAATTTTGTACCGTTGCTGAAAGTCTAACGGATGACCAAATTCTTCAGGCAGTACGACCAAACAACATTCCAGAAGCTGAAGAATTAGCCTTCACTTCATCTTCCTCTTCTTCTTCCATGGTGGAGATCATTCCAATGTCAACTGCGACCATAGCTGACTTAGAGACTGCTTTGAGATGGTTTGAGATGCAAGACGTTGAGCCTACGAAAATTATGCAGCTATGTCAGGGGTGGGCAAACTAAGGCCCGCGGGCCAGATCTGGCCCCCTCAGGGCTTTGGAGCCGGCCCATGGAATTGCCCCCCCCATGGCGCCGCGGGCCCCCCGCCGCTCTCAGCGGCAGCCGGCCCAACGTCCCTGAAGCCTCCGGGCTCTTGCCTCCAGGCACCACCCCCCACAGGTCCCATTGGCTGGGAACGGGGAACCATGGCAAATGGGAGCTTCGGGGAAGGTGCTTGGAGACGTGGCAAGGGCAGCGCATGCGGAGCCCTCCACCCCCTCCTGCCCCAGGGGCCGCAGCGGTTCCTGGAGCGGCGTGGGGGCGGGGACAGGGAGGCATACAGGGGGCCAGCCCTGGCCCCGGAGCGCACCGCTGCCATCCCGGAGCCCGAACCCCTCCTGCACCCCGCCCCCCAACTCCCTGCCTGCACCGCGCACCCCTCGTGCACCCCAACTCCCTGCCCTGAGCCCCCCGTATACTCCACACCCCTCTTGCACTCTGCACCCCTGTGCACCCCAACTCCCTGCCCTGAGTACCCTCCCACAGTCCGCACCCCTCCTGCACCCTTGCCCTAAGCGCCCTCCTGTACTCCGCAACCCTCCTGCACCCCAACCCCCTGCCCTCAGCCCCCTCATACACCCCACACCGCTCCTCTGCCCTAATCCCTTGCCCTGAGCCCCTTCATGCACACTGCATCCCCTCGCACACTCCCTCCTGCACCCCAACCCTCTGAACTGCATACAATTTCCCCACCCAAATGTGGCCCTCGGCCCAAAAAGTTTGCCCACCCCTGAGCTACGTAGTCTTTTGCAGTTTGCTAAGCGGAAGCAGCACCGCAGCAAGAAGCAAAAGCAACTCACCGACTTTTTTAAGAAAAACTTGACTAGTTTATTGTAATGTCTACTTTAAATCTCTAATAAAGCAACACTTTTTCCTCATTTATTGTTTCCTTCAAGTAGAAGTTTATTTTCTAAGGTTTTCTATACTTTATGGATGTGAAAGTAATTAGCGCTACAAAAATTTCTATATACATATTTATATATACAGTGTATATAAGTTTCTCTATGGCATTCCATACGCGAAGACGGAAGTTCATGGCGACTGAAAGCGGACAATCAAAACAAAGCACAAAGCATTTAACCGAATTCATTAAAATCGCTTCCATTTAAAAATGCAATTTCCACTGACGCCCGTGGCGAGTACTGTATCTCGTAGACTCGTTTTTCGCGACAGTTTCGATGCTATCGTTAGCCTGCTGTAACCTTCAAATACACAACTAGATATCCCTGTACTGAAATTTCGGTCACAAAAATATAATTTCATTTTAATGCGGTCCCCGCTATAACGCGGTTCTTGGCATGGATCCCAAATCCCACGTTCTAGCAAGGGTCCAGTGTATTATGATAGGCGATTAATTAAAGCAATGGGCTGAGATCAAATCTTGGATGAATCACTCACTCAACCTCGGAGACCTCAGAGAAGTTGCTGCTCTTCCCTTTGCCTCAGGGCAGGTTTACACTACAAATTTACATCAGTAAAGCTGCACCAATGCAGTAGCGCTGCTGTATCGTGTCTGGTGAAGATGATCTAAGCAGATGGGAGAGAGGGGTCTCCCATCGGCTTAATAACTCCATCTCTGCAAGAGGTGGTAGCACTGTCTACATGGAGGGCAAAATCGGTATAATTACGTCCCTCATGGGCATGGATTTTTCACACCCCTCAGCGACGTAGTTATACCCAACTATGTAATGTAAACCAAGCCTCAGTCTAACCATTTAACTAGAAAGCAGAACAAGAACTGAGGCTATGTCTACACTAAACAGTTAATCAGATGATTGACAGGTGGGTTGGAGCACCTGGTTTAGCTTAACTAAGATGCAAATCCCCACCGCAAAGCCACAAGGCCGGCCTAAACCTCCCGGGGCATGCGGGGCACAGGAGCAGCAGTTGGAGGGGGGGAAGCAAGCAGCAATGCCAGCTGCTTTGTGCATCCAGGTCAGTTTCCCCACGTGGGTGTAGGAAGAGGATGCAAAGGTTAGGAGTGCAGGAGGGAGAGCAAGCCTTTGGGGCAAAGGGAGGGTGGGGAGCTTGGGGAGCCCATGGGGGGCACGATGCCAACAGGATCCAGGGACACCAAAATGCAAGTTCGCCCAGGGTGCCATTTTCCCTAAGGCCGGCCCTGCAAAGCCATACCCATGTTACTGGGTCCTCACCGTTTTGCTACTCACCTGTACGTGTTTACAGGCATGCTCTAGGATGCTTTCCCAGTCAATTGCAGAAGAACACCGGTCACCAATCGGACACGGATTAAAATTTTGTATCCACACAGGGCTCTACCTAAAAACCAACTGTACTCAATTGAGTCATTTTAGCAGAAGTTGCTTAGCTACAAACCCAAAAGGGACATTAACTATGTAGTTTAAAATGATGGAAATTTACACCTCTTCAAAGTTCCTCTACAAATTAAAAATTTGTTTCTGTAATATTTTTGTGAAAAAATAATTGGGAACATTTCCAAGCCAAATTATTTTAATGGGGGGGGGGAGGGAAAACTTGGCAGGAAGGAAATGCAAGGCAATTATTTTTCAAATTTCTGTGAACATTCAGTAAATATTCCTCTGCTGATACCTTTTCTTTTTTTCTCTTTAGTATCAGCTTTAAAATAAAAAAAATAAAATAAAAAAATCAGGACTTTTGAAACAAAAATATATACACTATTTAACTGCAGCTTTGGGAAATTCTAATCACCACAGAAAATATTTTGAATTAAAATGAAATTAATATTGAGCTAGAAATATTAATAATTGATCTAGACAAAGATAACAATATATTATATTTTAACACTTCCAGACAGATTGTGGCCCCTGCTCGTCTCTTTGTGCTGTTCTGGTGGACTGGAAAGCTACTTTAAACAGACTATGAGAGGGAGGAGACGAATACTTAGCTAACATAGAGCCACCACAGTAGGCTCTGTGTCATTCTTATGCCCCAGGTGGTCCTTGCAACAATCCAAGGTAAAAACTTCCAGTTTAGAGACATGGCTGGAGCACACTGTCCTCTGGCAATCTGCACCCAGTGTAGTAGCCCCAGGGTGGCACTATAAATTAGAGTAGTTCTGACGCTGCTCTAACTTGCATTGGGAAGCCAAACTGCTCCCAGCCATCCCCAGGTTTGGGAAGAGAAAAGGGGTAGCATAAAAGCACTTTAGTACCCCCATTTCACCTGTACTGAACACTACTCTATGCTTGAGGACTGAGACCTCTAGACTTAATCGCCCTACTTTTAGGCACACTAGCAACCCATATATATCTTCACTAATGACAGCAGTGTCCAGATAGAAATAGAACAGAATTTGAACCACGCTGGTGAAATGTCTTGTATTAAAGAGAGATGCACGCCATTTCCCAAGTCACTAGGATGTATTTCAAATTTGTGTCTCCAGTCATTTTACTCTTAACAGGGTGTTTACTTGTAAACAGGGATGGAGGGCACTTTCTTTTACACACTGATGTGAGGGTCCATGAGTAACAAGCTACTTTAAGAAACTTCTCTCAGAATCCCTGACTTGGTTATGTGGAAAGAACGGCACTGTGTGAAGGAATGTATCTTTAAGTGTTTTTCTACAGCACCCATAATTGTAGCACCTACTGAGAGCATTGAGAAAAGAAAATATGAACTCTTCTATGGAGGATGGAAGGCTACTTCCTTGCATCACAGCAGCAAGGTTTTTAATTTTATTCTTATCCAAGTTGCATTTTTTCAAAGCCTTGACTAGCTGCACAATTGTTTTCATGATTACAGACTTCAATCCTATAATATGTATATGGGTCACATAAAAGATAGAAAGATAGGAGAACTCTTCAATTACCACACTAAGATCCCACGAGAGCACTGTTATATTACTTGGGGGGCTGAAGGGAGTTTTTTCACTCCTGTACAGAGATGCCACGTATTTCAGACCGCTAACCCACTTCGTAATACTTCATTTGTATACAGAAGGCAGAACTTACTGCTCCCGATGGAAGAGTTTGGCCAGGTAGCGTAAAATAATATAGAGGAGGCAAGTTCTAGGATCTTTCTCTTTGGGCTTGCAGAAGTCAGTAAATTTTTGCCACTTAGAACAGTCAATGTTATTTGTAACTGTCAGAGGAAGAGAAATCTGTAATTGTTAAGAGGGAAGAAGCCCGTGCAAATTCTTCCCCGTGCAAAGTGAACAGTCAATCACTTTTATAAGGACAGGAACAACTGAAACTATCCATTCGTATACTTTCCTTTAGTCAACAATATTACCTTTAGTAATCTGGGGAATGTGCATCCATAAATTACAGAAAGTGTTATTGCATTGCTGAATAAACAGCAACATTTCCATCAGCAGCAGTGGCAGCCCCACAAAGGTATAACAAACAGACTCAATCATTTTCTTGTCAAGCTTTGCAATGACTGCAGAGTTTACTGCTGGAGATAATGTTGCTTTCCTCAGCATTGTGTGCCAAACTGCAAACTGCTTATTAAAACAAAACCTCTTTTTCTGAGCAGCATGAGTTGGATAATCACTTATTGCACTCAAGAAAAAACAGGTTTGATGCCCAGAGGTGGTTAGCAATCAAGCATATGCGTTAACATTTGGTTTGTAAAAACTGGTTAAAAAATAAATGATCTAAAACGGAATTATAAGAACCAATGCCCCAGGTTGATCATTTTTCCTATTATACATTGTTCCATGATAATGTACTGTATTTCAAACTATTCCACTATGGCTCTAAAAGAGAAATTGGTGAACTAAGTTAAAGTAGCAGTGAAATATAATCACTGCATCTAATTTAGAAGTGGTCTTTATAAAAGATGCTTATTCTTTTTTAAATGAATAACTGTATGGCATCTTTGCATTCCAAGTGCAGGTGGCAACTTGCTTTACAGGGAGGGGGGAAAAGTAAAACTTAAAAACTAGTCAACTGTGTCCAAGATATTTCTGTAGCACGCATCTATTATTACTATCCAAAGAAACAGCTTGGCATAACTAAGCCAACCAATACCTTAAAGCCCCCATTCAATTTTCCTGGCTTAAAACAGACTGACAACCATTTTACTTTGTTGAACAACAGGAAAGCCTGAAACCCAAATGAGCAAGCTCTGCCATGTCAAGAAAGCAGTGCTCGAAGGCAAGCCATTATTCTTGACTTTAAAAGGGCTTCTACAATGCTCTTTTTCCCTTTTCATAATGGATTTGAGATATATTAATATCAAGGTGGGTAGACAGCCTCCTCCTTGGTATCTTGATATTGCCAATTTCCTTGTGGCACTGAGGCATCAGCTGTTCAAGAGGAAAGCGTATACTTTCAACATCCAGAAAATAGGGATCTGCAGACTTTATTATAAACTTTGAACACGACTCTTACAGCAGTTCAAACAAGCAAAAAAGGGAATTTGAAAGGGCAGTGTTAATTCCGGCACTTGACACTCAACTTTAACAAGCATATATAAAAAAGTGAAATCCAACCCATTGTGATACTGAACATACGCTCAAATATTAACAAAGCTCAGGAACCCAACGGGTGAAACATTTTCAGGACCTCAAAGGCTTGAGTTTTTGAACTTTTGACTCCAATCCCACCAACATGGAGGTGTTTTCAAAAATTTTATTCAAAGTCCAATTGCTAATCTTGCATTTAATGGGTGGACAGCAACCAGCATAGTTTCACCGGTGTTAACAAAAATATTAGCCAAATAAAGCTACAACAGTTTGCAACAGTTGATCTTACCCCTGCCTGAAAGCAGAGTATGCTCAACTAATGCAAATCTCAGCTTTCCTTGTCTACACTCCAATTTTTCACTAATTATTTAATCAGAAACCAGTAGCCAATGTAGATGCATTGATTCAAGCTCCAGACAAGGCCTTTGAGCCATTTTAGAGTTTGCTGGCATTGAAGCGTTTTATTTGGATTAAGGATGTACCCCCATGTTTTGGCATTTCAGACTTCTACATCAAATAAGAGTCCTCAGTGCAATAATCAATTAAATGCATTAATGAAAAATACCACCTTATACTTAAATAATGCTTTATGAACATGGGAGGAAATTTAATCCCAACTGCAGGACTTCTGCCAGGAACAGGCTACCTATGGAAATGTGTGTGGGGGGGGAGGGGAGAGAGAAATCACTAACCTACAAAGAAAAGGCCAACTTTCCTCTTTGCTTTTCATCTTTACATTCCCTTTGCTCTTCACTTTTAATTATTTTCATTCTTATGCCTCTGTCTTATTTTCCCCCCTTATTCACTTTCCTCCTCTGCAAACCCATACACAAGAATACTTCCTCTTCTCCCTTATTCTTTGTCTCTGCTGCACTCCTGGGGTTCTCCATTCTCTTTGCTATCCTGTTTGCTTTTTCCCCACTCCAAATGTTAGCTGTTTCCCACTGTTTAACTCATTCTATTTTGCCCCCGCCTTTTCATAGTTCCCCCCCCCCAATCCCTGAAGTCTTGCCTATCCTTCCACTCTCTGGTCCTGCCAAGTGTACAGCACCTGAATCCCGCTGTTCCAACTGTCTCCATCCTTCCCACTCCTGCTTTTGTCCATGTCCCTTGCTCTTCACCTCCCTCCATCTACCTACTTCTATCCCAGATCATGTCCATTTCCCACTCCCTCACCTGCGACGGTGAGGGAGTGGGACAACTCTGTGCACCAACGAATAGCAAGAGAAGCATCAGAGGCAAAAGAAAGCCTTTAGAGTTGGAAATCCTAGAGGAGACTGTGGTGGGAGCCCCAGCACAAGCTTGCAGTAAGAAACATAGTGCTGGGCCCCATGAAGAGAAGGCAAGAAGAGGTCTGTTTGTTTTTGTAAGTATCGGCTCAGAAATAAATATTGCAGCCATTTTCAAAGAGAATAATTGTCCCATATCTAGTTTGAACTGTTACAACTCTGTCAGCATCTCAACATATTCCATTCCTAAACAAATGCCACATCGCATTGATCCTTATTACCTTTAACACTCATCATAATCAAAGTGATTAAATATGTAAATAATAAAACAAAAACAACAGTATTGGATAGCTGAACTGCTTCCCAAAAGTTCCAAAGTCTCTCCCAATTCCGATCATCATCTATTGAAATGCCCAAATGATTCTTTGGCTACTTGTTAATAAAAGAATCCAAAGGTCCTAATCTCATTATCGCCTTGTCAGCAGTTCTTGTCAGAATGTTGTTGGCCATTAATCACCTGCTGTTGCAGTCAATCAGAACCCTGTGAAGTACCCAAAAATATGAACAAATGTTTAGTTTATTGGAAGTTTTTGCCTGCTAAAATAGCAGCTAGCCAGTAAATGCTATAGAATGCTTAGTTGGCTAGCTCCAAGTTATGTAACAAACCTTTTTTTTAAAACTAGTTTCCCAGAAATGATTGCATGATTTTAAATAGTTTAATCATGCAGTGATACCAAAACATTTCAAGTATCATATTCCTAATTTATTATTTGATCCTGCCAACACTGAAAAAGTAATTGTCAGATGAAAAACACCTGAACTGTTAGAGTTCCACTTAAATGCTAAAGCACATGTATTCCCATTACTCCAACTGTAGATATAATTTAAACAATACATATTTCCAACCCAAAATCAGAGCATATCTGGGACAAGGTTTCCTTCTCTTGTTGACTTCAAACTCAGACGCAGGAATATCTGAGAATATGCAAAGTCTCACAAGCTGCTAACATATTTAGCAAATGCAGATACAGAGTGAACATTACAGCAGAGCAATCTTACATGAGAAGATTAAAACAAGTTAATATGATTTTATTCGTGGTATGAAATACTTCAAAAATAGTGCAATAAAAAGTAAACAGATATTGTGGAAGAATAAAAAGCAAGTTGAATAGACAATCAGATATATAAAGGGGGGGAATCAAACAGTTAAGTTAGTCTCTGCTGCATGAAGACTACTTACAGAAGAAAAAATGGCTAAAACCTTCAAAACTGGGTGCTTAAGGTCAGGCTCTTAAGTGAGTTAGAAAATGAATTAAACTTGCATTGAGCTCTTCTGAAAATCCCATCCCTAATCCACTTTTCGGCACCTAAATTAAGTGGCCTGATTGTCAAGAGTGCTGGGCCTCAGAGGGCTGCCATTAAAGCAGAGTAGAGCTGCTGACTCTGAAAGTCAGGCAACTTATTTAGGCCTAAATGTGGATTAAGGATAGGATTTTCAGAAGTGCTCAGTGCTGGCCTAACTCTAAAAACCTCCCACTGTCTTTCATGAGAGCTTTTAATCATTTACTTCATTATTTAAATTATGGGCTACAATGTAAGCAGAGTTTGGCCATCACTGTGCACTTCTGAAAAATCCCATTTTTGAAGCTTAGGACCATAATCTTCAGAAATGGGTGCGTAAAGTTAGGCTTAGAAGCAGGAGCACGTAATGGATACATCATCAGCTTCATAGAGCTACTGGCACTGGAAAATGATCTTTCCTTGCAGATATGAACAGAAACAGTGTTACAACCAAGGCAGGTTATAGCTGTGTTCGTAAGTAATTTCAGCAGCCACAGATCAATTTCCACTCACTGTCATCTCGCTAGTACAATCGAGAATGATATGGAATATTGCAAAGTTCTTCAGCAAACTCAGCAACAAGGCATACACTATCCCCAGACTCTGAAGAGGGCTGCTTCTCTTTGGGAGGTGAGTTTAAGACAGATATCTGAAAAGGGGAGCCAAGTTTAGATCACTTAGGCCTTGTCTCCACTACAGAGTTAAGTCATGCCACTTTAATTACATCCGTTGTGCATGTCCATACAACACTCCTTGTGTCGGCAGAGTGTGTCCACAGTTTGTGCGCTCTTGCATACACAGAGTGCTTTGCACTGTGAATAGCTATTCCACTGTACAACTCACCACCTTGTGCCGCTGGGAGATCTGGAAATGGATCGCAGTGCAACATGAGGGTGTGCTCACCATCCCATCATCCAGTTCTTTCCATCCCATAATTCCATGGGCTTCCAACTTCATTTTGCGCTTTTTTTTTTATATAAACAGCCCCTGTAAACTGTGCACCCGCCATCTCTACCTGAAAGCATGGATCCTGAACTGCTGACCAGTCCAGTGATGGAGTATTATGAACACAATGCAGCTGGTCCTGCAGTATTTCATGAACTGGGAAACAAAGTGCATATGTGGTACCTGCCTTGCTGTGTGCAATGGAAAGAAACTATTCAAGATTGCTACTGGCATTCACGAAGCAGCTGCACATGGTGGACCGTCAGTACTGGGCTCGGGAAACAAGCACTGAGTGATGGTATCGCATCGTGATGCATGTGCAGAATGGCAAACACTGGCTACAGAACTTTTGGATGCACAAGGCCACCTTCCAGGAATTGTATGCAGAGCTCGCCCCTGCCCAGTGGCGCAAGGACATCAGAATGAGAGCTGCCCTCACAGTGGAAAAGTGAGTGGCGATCACTGTAGGGGAGCTGGCAAATCTAGATTGCTACCAGTCAGTCACAAAACAGTTCAGAGTTGGAAAGTCCACTGTGGAGGTAGCAGTGATGAAAGCGTGCAGGGTAATTAATCATCTCCTGATACGAAGAACTGTGACTCTGGGTAATGTGCAGGAACTTAGATACGTGGTGCCTTTTATTCACAAGAAATGTACTGACTATGTCCAGGTGCATGTGTGATCAAAATTACACACATTTTACAAGAAAAAAAAAATCTAAAACTGACACTGTCAGCTAAACAAAGACCAGCTTGTGAAATATAGACTTTACAAAGTCTGTGTATGTCAACATATTTTGGCTGTGTTGGACCAGGGAGGAAGTGATGTAAACACCAGATTCCAGGAACCTTCTAAAAGAATGACCTGCCAGTGAGCCACTGTATACTCTTCATCCTCCCTTGCTTTTTTTTCCTGATCAACTGCACTGGAAATCAATATTAGCTCCATTGGAGTCAGCTTTGTTAATGTAATCATTACAGTTGGAACTCTGTTTTGCCATTGTTCTCCAAATCTTTAGCAAAAAGATACTTGCTCATTTTGCTGAATAATCCAAAATGTGGAAAACTCGGATAAAATCTCCTGTGTTAGTAATTCAGCATTATTAGTTATGATCAACTAAAAAAATTGGGGCAAGGAGGCAGAGTCGGCAATTAGAATGGAAACCGTATTTGAACTAGTCACCATGAGCTGTAGCAGTAAAACAGTAGGGTGGCACAAAACAAAAGAAACGGTCAACTTGTTTTGGTTGAGTTGACAATAATAGAGTTGATATGAGTTACAAAATTGTCATCAGTTACTTTAGTAGTAATTATATCAGTGAAATACTACATTTAATCACAGGCTGAATATGGCTGGTGGGAAAATTCATGTGTAATTTATTTGTAGGCACTAACAACTTTTATCACTTTTTAAATTGTTTTATCTGTGTAAATAATATCCAGGTATACTTAAGTGAAATGAAAATGGAAAATGTTTTAAAAGTTTCAAAGTAGTATAGACATTAAAAAGAATGTATGAAAATTTTACTTCAGTTTTTATGACAGTTGATTGCTGACAGGGAGAAAATAAATATTTCCAGGTTTCCCTCCACTAGCACATTAATGAAAAGCACTTTTTAACTATCACTCTGAACAGAAACTGAAACATTAAATTTTGAAAGAACAGCTTTGACTTTATCTCTACTGACAATGAATAATGATGTCAGGCTTTACTTGTATTTAAAAATGAAGGGCCTCTTCTGATCTCCTATTATTCCAGTTTCTTCTGCAAAATCAGATTATGCACATGCATGCACACCAGCTGATTTTACAAGCTATGGTCTCAGAAAATCTGTATTAGGAATAGGCCAGGTTTTGGGGGTTGCTTTAAGGTAATCTTTTCCCCCTGTACTTTAAACTGACTGGCCAGCATTTTCAAATATCGGCTGCCCAATCAGAGATATATTAGTGGGACTGATGTTCAGAGGAAATGTGCACAGAATTTTCTGAAAAATCAGTCCCCTTTAAGATGTCTCTAGTTTGGTATCCAAAATCAGTAGTGGCTTTTGAAGGTATTGGCCATTGTCTTTTCAAAGGTCATTCAAAATTATTTCACCCATGTTTTTCGAGATGAAGGGAGGCCTGTGCTATACATTATAGATAAAATCGCTCCTAACATCTAAGCTGACAATCTTCTATGATTGTATGATTTATATATGGCATATATGCTGCATTTTGTATTTCATTAGCATTTCTCTCTCTGCTCCCCTCTCCCTCCCTACACACACAGTCTCTCCTAAAAATTAAAGACGAAACCAATAATTTTCAAGGTAGAGTTGAACTTTCGACCCTTCACTGCAGAAGTGGGAACAAAGTTAGATACCACACAAGTTCATGTATGAAATTCTGTTCATCTTTAAAATATCACCACCTACTTTTCTGTCTTAAAAAAAAAAAAAAAAAAAAAAGAAGAAAAACACCACCAATTTTTTTGAGAGACCACTAAAGTTTCCTAACTAGCAAAAGGGGCAAAAGAGAGGAAGAAATGTGGGTTTAATCAAGCTACACACATGAAAACAAGATGGTCAGTAATCAAATCTGATGCTTGCCATAGTGTGAAAACTAGGCTGAAATTTGATTAGTTAGAGGTAGAGGCTCAATAATTTACATGGGAGTCTAAACCTGTTCTGGCTTTGGGGATTGTAGTTTGGTATTTCAGCTATTTGTAGAATACAAGATAACAGTCACACAAGCCAAAAAGTGGTATGATTTTCAGAGACCAAGTTATTATGTGAAACATTCTCGTCTTCATGAGTCTTTTAAAAATGGAATGAATTGCCTAGACAGGTTGTGGAATCGCCATCACTGGAGATTTTTAAGAGCAGGTTAGACAAACACCTGTCAGAGATGGTCTAGATAATACTTAGTCCTGCCATGAATGCAGGGAACTAGTCTAGATGACCTGTCGAGGTCCCTTCCAGTCCTACGATTCTAAACCAAAAACAGGAATACATACATACAGGTCAGCACAGAAAAGCTAAAGAGCAACTGAGTGGAGCTGAATCAAACTTAAATTCATCTTTGCGTGCAAGACAAAACATATAGCATTCATATAGTCTGCAAATGTATCTATGGTATATCTAACATGGGCTGACCTTCAGCTACTGAGTTCAAAGCTAACACGCACCCTCATGCCCCTCCAGAGTGTGTCAGGGATGTTTTTCAAAGTTTGATTTTTCTTCTTGTATTTATGTACATTGAAAAAGTTAATATGAAGAATGTACAAGTCCATTCTGAAAACACAAGAAAATATATTATGCAGCATATGAAATCTATTAAATAAGTTGATGAGTTTTCTATTTTGCACCCACCTGACATTTCATTTTAAGGTTCAAAGATCTAACTGGATAGGAAATGTGGGATGTACTGGGCTCGTTTTTCTCTGTAAAAACAACATATCACTGAAGATAGCCATTTTCACTGATAAGAAATATTTTATTGGTGCCCCATAATCCTTTTAAGTTGCCTCCAAACCAAAGTTAGTCTCACCACGCAGTTCTTCATCCTACCTCTCAGCATCTCTCTTGCCCCATTTGATTAGGATTTAGCCTATGCTGACAGATTATCTCTGGAAAGGCCCCTGGCTGTGCCAAAAAGAACAAGTTAAGCGAAGGATTAACCAATACGCTCTCACTAATGCAGTCAAACTGTCACCAAGATCAAAGACTTCCACAAGAGACAGAAAGCAATTTCAGCAAATGTCCCTCAATGAATTAATGCAAAAATACATGAACAATCAAACTGTGCCTGAGTGAAAGAATACAGTATTCTGCTTTCACTTCTCAGAACACTGTCTTTGTATTCTAAATGAAACTGTTTATTCTTTAAAAAAAAAAAAAAATACTTATGTCTTCTTGGCACTTCTAGTGAGACAAAAGACATCGTAAGAAAATCCAAAATCTTACCCAGGTTTAATAGTCTTACAATAGGAAAGCATTAAACAAGTGATGGGCATTATATAAAGAACCAAAATGGAACAGACTATTCATTATGTCAACAGTAGCTGAAGCTTCCCTTTGCCAGTATGCAAGCAGTAAGAAATTCATAATTATGGCCTAGAATATGTTAGACTTAATGCTTTGTGTATCAGTCTTATGAAGGAAATCATCATGACAGATATAAACTAATGCCTAATATTTTTAGGGCACAAGATCTAAATGTTATAAGCAAATATTTAGTTGTTAGAAGGATCAACGTTTACAGAACTGTTTGGGCATATGCATATTTTAAAATGTCTCTCTTAATAAACTGGGACATTTTAAAACAAAACAAGATAGGTGGGCATCAGAGACAAGCTGATGGGAGCATAAACCGGACTAGGATTTAGCACCAAATTCTTAGTCACAAAAACAAAGTGGGAGAGTGACTTGACATATTCTGGAAATAAATTCAGGATGTCACATTCCTACCAGCCAATCAATGATCCAGCAATGGCATCCACTCTGATGGAAAAAAACACTCACTCACTCTTCCAGTGATAGGGAAGCAATTTTAATAGCTTCTAGCAAGAATAGGCTGAGGAGGTAGAGAACTAGATAAAAATAAGTGAATATGACTGATACATGCCTGAACAGATTTGCCTTTGTCTACATACTGCAGCTTCACAACCCTGCTCTTGTGGATACCTTGCCTCTGGTCTGTCCAGAATGAGATCTTTTTTGGCATGGTTTTCTTCCCGGAACATGGTGACTTGGAAGCAGCAAGACATGCTCTGTGCATCTTCCATTGCAATCACTAACTTCAGTGGATGTACCTTGTAAATGCAAGGGTATCTCAGGGGACTCACAGAATACACAATAAGTCAAACTCGCTATCCCTCACACAATCCGAAAAATTGCATCAAAAAATTGGCCCTGGAATTCATATACTGTGATATGAATGGGAAGATAACACTTTATTAAAAATTGCTAATGTATAACTCAATAAAAGTTTATGAAAAAAAGCTTTGTGATGCAGAAATATAGTTTGTTTAAAAATGGCCAGACCAATTCAGATTTACTCAGAAAATACAACCGGGGGAAATTACATAAGCTGGAAGAAACATTACAGGTTTTAAAAGAAAAAAAGAAAAAATATAAATATTGTCAGTGTATCCTGACAATGTTCTGTTTAATAATGGCCAGATTAAATCTGAAGGGGTTGTGCCTCCAATACATTGAAAATAAAGCAGAAGTTAATGAACAATAGCAACATTACTCTTTGGTTAAGCACTTACGATCATCCAGTGTACTGCATATCTGGTTTGTTTTGTCGTTTAGACCATAAGCAACTATTCGAAAAGGTCACCTGCATCTTAAGGAAGTGCCGAGTACACTGCCAACATTTAATAATAATAATTTAATGTATTCATTAATAATCTAAAAAGAGGGAGTACACCAAGCATTAATGAAATCCAAGAACAGAAGTTGCAAGACAGAACTAATATCAGGGGTCTAAAAGTAATGTGGAACTTGCAACACGTAGTGCATGTGTGAAGTTCATATTTCCTATGCACTGCCTTGCAAAACAGAGCTGAATATCTAATCTTGCACCAAGCTCCATACGGACACACCCCTATGCCCACACATAGTCCATTAACGTCATGTGCCTGCACAAACCTCATTACAGATTTTTATACATTCGGTTTACCAATTTATAGGACGATACAGCCAGATCATCCTCTAAGCGGATGACTCCTACATAGGAACTGGAAATTCAGAGTTACTGCTCGTTCGTTCCCTTGTGGAAAGTAGAATTTTGATGCCGATGCCATTACCATGACGACGCCACCACCACTTTGCAGATGCAACATAAAGCAATTTCATCCAAGGATCTCAAAAAGTGTGCCACAAAGGTATTTATAGATTGTGCTCCCTATTGTACATCCACCAATTCCCTTGTGTACATAAACTCAGTCACCTGAAAATTCAGGCAAATAAAATTAAAAGGCACGTTAGACAACATGGGTCTTAACCTTGTGTAACGCTCACAGACCCCGGTCGCCGGCGGACGGGATCGAACCTGGAGCCTCTAGAGCTTAGTGCATGAGCCTATACTGCATGAGCTAAAAGCCAACTGGCTGTTAGAGAGAGAAATAAAATGAATCTGCTCTACAGCCTTAGCTAAGTGGTCTCAGCGCCACCAGATGGGACAGAACACCACACCCAGGAGGTGTGTGGGTTATACTTGCTCTGCCTTTTTTCTCATCTGCAAGTGGTGAGGGGCAAGCAATGAAACTTATTAGTATTTGTAGGAGACCCCAATACCCTCAACATCACTCTGAGACCTAGAAATGAAATGCACAAAGTAAGTGCAAAGTATAATTTATTAGTAAGTTTTGACAGAGTTTAAAAAAGTGATCTAAAAAAAAGAAGGAAACGTGACATTCCAGACGTCTGGCCTTTCAGCCTAAAAATGGCCATATAACATTCTACCATCCCACTCCCGCTAACCAGCAGGCCGACAACAAGTTCCACATCCTAATTTGCCAGATTGCCTCCCTGCACCAATTCCTCTCCTCCTCTCGCCGCAATACATTTCTTCTACAAGGCTCACAAATGGATTCTCTCTCAGAATTAGAGATTATCAGAAAATTGTCCCTCCCAGCAGAAAATTTGGAGTTTTCAACAGAAAATTGAAGACAAATAGTCAGCCAAAATACAAAATATTTTGATTTTAGAAATCCAACCACAGTGCCTCAGGCTCCCATTCTCCTCTGTAGGCCTGGCTACCTGGTCAGACTAAGTCTATCATGATGCACTATGATGTCCCCTCTTGGTGACTGACATCAGTGCACTGTGGCAGTCGCATGGCTGTGATGCATCATGGAAGATGAAATCCAACTAGGGAACCCAGCCCATAAATGAAAATGAGAACAGGAGGCACCTGAACTACATGAAAGATCGGCTGCATTTCAGAATCTAAATGTTTTCACGTGTTCTCTTTTTGATTAAACAAGTTGAAATTTTCCACAGACAGCAAGCTTTTTTTGTGAAAATGCATGTTTAATCAAAAAAACCATTTTTCCATTTAAAACAGTTATGGTGGAAGATATATGACCAGCCCTAGTCACACCCCCAGTTTTAAAATAATAGTTTAAATTATCACCATCTTCACAGTTTCCCAGTTTGGTTTTGTTTGATCTTTGACTACTGTTCAGACTGTAAAGTCTCTGGGACAGAAACCACCTTTATTGTGTCTTATTCAGCACTGAACATACAATCCCTGTTTAATAAATAGCAAGAGTTATAACACCACCACCAGAACAGGATAATCCCACATAACCACCATGGGTAAACTAGAGTGTCATCTTAAGTTTTAGTTTAAATAATGAAGACAGCTGGATTCACATTTCCAATTTTTTTTTCAAACCTTTTCTTTGGTAATTACCTCTTCATTTTATTTGTTGAATTCTCTCTTCACTGCCCAGTAAAAGTCAATATACTGCTCTCTTTTTTCATTGCTAATAGTTAATTTGCAAAATTATTAAGCTTAATTCTGCTGTGTGAAGAAATTTGGAAAGTTCACAATATGGCAGCACAAAAACTAAAAACAGCTTCATTAATTTAATGTTAAGGACTCTGACAACCACCCTCTAGAGAAGCATTTGTACTCAGAATGTTTAAGAAAACATACAGCATTTCATCACTATGTTTATACTTTTTAAAAGATACAGTATGATTAATGGAGAAAAATAAATATGAGAAGTCTTACTATGTGCCAAATTAAGAAGAGAACTTGACAAAATAGGCACTTCTCCTTATGAGTAACTTGAAAGTAACTTGGTGTTTTTCGTTACAACCTCAGATCCCAGCAGGTCATACATAAACCATGCTAGCTGCAGTTCAAACAAAGGTCTGTAAAGGATGGGCTCAAGGTGTGGAGAAATTATTATTGAAACACCAGTGCCAAGCTTCTCAACCTTTTTTTTTTTTTTTTTTTTCCCTCCATTTTAATAGTTTGGGCTCAACAGCTCCGAGAAAGGTAGTTTAATAAAGAGAATTTTTACCGTAACTTCACTTTCTGCTCATTACTTTTTCCCTTCTTATGGCAAATAGACATTTATGTACCATAAACAAAACTATTCAAACTGACGGTATTTTCTCTAACATGTTCACGCAACCCCTATAGCTTATGGAAGAAGCTATACCTACCTCTGGATATGCTAGGAGATATAGCAGTGATATACAAAAACCATCACCTCTTATTTTGAAGCTTCAGCTCTTTTGGAGTTATTTATGTAGCATGGCATATTTGGAAAAAATGTCTCTCTAACAAAAAGTGTTCACAACTTAAAGCTGTTCACTAATAAGCTTCTTAATCACTCTTTACCCCTGCAAACAACACACCAGCAAGCTAGCAATTCCACAAAATTTAATTACATGGAGATACAACAAAGAGGAGGGGAAAAAAGACCACACAAACTTTTTACACTAATTCAAGGGCTTTAACCCAGCTTTTCTTATAGGAAAGACTAACTTAGACCTCAACCATGCACAAGGAAGCTCTCATGTAGATCCTTCAAGTCAACAGGACTAATTGCAAGGATCCCTCTGCAGGATGAGGGCCTTAGTGAACACAGAGATGACCTAGGCTAGAGTGCCATGATGGATTTTGAAGTTACACTCACAAGAATGCCACTGAATACCAAAGAATTCTTACATCTTTACTAAAATCTTGATGTCCTTCAGAAGGATCCTTATTAACAAGTTTACTTTGACAAGGATGGGGATGTTGCATGCTCACCTGCAGTGCTTTACTATGTGCACAGAACTTCTTTTCACAGGTGATGGACCCCCACTGTCTATTTCCAAGCAAATGATATACGCCCATCTACTCTTATAACATGAAATGTACCTGAAAATCCTGTTAGAGTTTTGCATCCATTAATGGAAGTGCCAGCCACAGTGGTAGAGGTTTAGGTTTTGTAAAGCAAATTTTGTGGTTATAGTTTCCAGTGGCCTTACTTACTGTAGTTCTTTTGATGTTGGTGCCTGATGTGAAACATTGTTTGGACAGCCATGGGGTGGAGCTGCCTAGCTTTTAAGTATGCCAGAGAACATAGATCACCACAGAGTAGCACACAGGGGTTCTTGTATCACAATTAGTAAGATTCTGTCACAAAAAGGAGTGTAAATCCAGAACTACCAAATATTAGGGACATTTCAGCTTATGATCACATTTTACTGACAAAATAACATTCCAGAAAGGAAAAAAAAATACCATGTAAGTTCCAAAATACATCAAAGTCCAAAAACTATGGGATAATTGAAAAAACTAAACTAGGATACATCTTACTTCAGCAAACATGGAGCAAGTAAATAATACTTCTGCTGTCCCCAGGGAGAGTCTTATCCATCCATAAAACAAACATGAATACAATTAAAAACCAGGCTGGCAAAAATCAGTGACTACTAGTTGACAAATAAGATGGGAACAATTTGGTTCTCTCTCTTTTCAGTAAGAGGGGGAAGAAAGAAGTGAAATCCATTATTTGAAACCCCATAGAAATAGTGAAACATAATATTGCAGAATTCCAAAATAATATCTCTTTTTTATAACCATATAAATGTAGTCCCCTGGCACTATGGAGTTACATTAACAGTACCCTGTTTAAAAAAAAAAAAAAAAAAAAAAAAAAAAAAAAAAAAAAAAAAAAAAAAGCAACTCATTATTTCAAGTGGGAGGGATGTGTGGCCTCATGTGAGAAAGGGAACATGCCTAAGTTATTACTGCAGGAAAGCAATCTGTCAAAGCCTGGTCATTTTGGAATGGTGAATACCACTGGTGAGATCAGAGAGTCAGATTCTGCTTGCAATTATTGCTAAAGGACCTTGGATGCAGGCAGCCTGCTATCAATTATACCCTGGCCTCAGACACTTGGACTTGTCAAGTTCCCAGTGTCTTCTGTTTTGTAAGAGTTATCCAGTTCTTGGATGTTGTTCATGTATTGTGTTACTCCTAAGTGTCATTAACAATAACAATTCAATTAAAATTTCACACGTTAGCATATTCAGTTATTTGTGCCTGCTAAAGTAAAGTCCAAGACAGATAAAGTGAATTCAATCTCAAAATTCTGACTTCAGAAATCATGCTTTCATATGTATATCCTCAAACATGACATTCCCTGCCATCCCAATGAAAGAGTGTGCTTGATACCCTTGCTCCACTAGTGGTACCATTACAAAGGTAAATTTCCATTTTGATAGAAAACAAATTCTACATTACTTTAATGATGTAACTTCTTGCACTGTTTTAGTAAATTACAAATGGAGTACTACAGCAATTCACTTGTATAAAAAAGTCTCCACCCAACCTTTTTTTTTTTTTTAAACTAAAAACCTTTAATTTTAAAATTACCTCTTTTTGTTTTATTAGTTTACCTTCCTGTGTGAGATTTTTCCTGAAAGATTAACTCCAGGTGGAAAGTGGAAATGGCAATTAAATTAATCTAAAGGGTATATTACATAGGAGAGCTATTATAGGAGATAGCAAAACACACATACTGTACTTTCATACAGTTAATAAATAGTCTTAAGGGTTGGTTGGGTTTTTTGTTTTTTTTAAATGAGGTGACTATTCCTTGTACAAAAAATTTGAACTTAAGGATTTTGAATAAAATTAGAAGTTTCAGTCTTAAGCCTTCTAAGGCAGCTTTCTCTCTATACCCTCAATGGGCTTAGTCATGCAAGGAGAAGATTCTTTGGTAACTTTAAAGACTCTGTTTAAAGCCCAAGAAAACATGGACTGTCAGCATCTTTTGTGTGTGTTTTGCAGCTTAAACCCATTCCCCTGTACATTTGTGACCCTCTACCCCAATTCTCTAGTTTCTTTTGGACATCAAACTCAGGATTATTGTTTGATTTCCTTCTAGGTAAAAGGAGATTAAAAGCCCAGCTGCAACAGCTGACAGACAAAAGGGAAAATATACTTTATCCACTATATTTATCAAGGTTTTTTTCCCTTCCACATACCAATTAATAACATTAACCAACATCCCCACAGAGTGGGGGAAATACAGGGGGCATCTCCCCTTCAGAGTGTCAAAAACAAGAGTTGTCAGTTCAAGGCAAAAATGATTTGCATGTAAATTCGGATCAAAAGCAAGCCTGCACCCTGAAGTTGTCAAATTTTCTACCAATTTGACACTTAAATGGGCTACAGCAAAACTCTATTTAAACTGAAGAGTGAAAAAACATGGCAACTCAATTAACCCCTTGCAGATCAGATCTGGCAGTTCAGGTCAAATTTTTCACCCTGCCATTTCTCAATACCTGATGCCTTAAACAAACAATATGTATTCCTCCTACAATCCTGGAAAAAAATACATTTCCCATGGCTCCCTATTGTGCCTTTTTTTTAAAAAAAAAAAATGCTACTTGCAGAATATTTCAAACAACATTCTTAAAATTATCATCTCTTCCATTCCTCCAAATAACTTAACTGATCCATGGAAAATTTCCTACATGGAAATATATTAATATTCCAGGTATTTTTTATCCCCCTTGATACTAAAAAAAATCAGCCACTTCCCCCCCCCAAAAAATCCCATGCCAATAGCTTTAGAGAGACTAATTCTCATCTTCAGGCACCACTAAAACTGGGTGTTTACTGTAAAAAAACTACAGCTAAACAAAGGATATTGAACTACTATTTAGTCTGATCTGCCCAAAGCACCTTTAAATTTCTGGGAGCTGCACAAAATTCTGTGAAATTGGAAAAACGTTTACATTGCTCCTTAAGCTTATAAAATTACGAGAGACCTTCGATGGTATTTTGGAGATTAAAGCCAAAAAACCATCAGGGGGTCTTATTCCTAAACCTAACTCCATGCTTCACTTAGTCAGTTCACATGACTCCTGCCCAGTGGGTTTTTGAAAAAGTGGTGCTTAATGTCTTTTGAACCAGCCATCAGCTTACCACCCATCCCAAAAAACAACACAACACTCATGCCACCTCTGGACAGGCTGCAACAATAGGCATTTTAAAACTTACCTTTTTTAACCTTTGCTTTATTAGTTATAACAGGAAAGAAATATTTGCAATGAGATATACCCACAGTCTTATCGGCATGTATCAGGTATAGGCAGAGAAGAGTCCAGCGGACCATCTAGAAGCGATCACTTTAGTGCACTAAGTATCTGATAAATCATCATTTGTGTGTGAACCAAAGGGAGCAGGCCACTGCCGCCAAGGGAGAGAATGTGTTTTATTTTGCCAGATTTTCTTTTCAATATGACCACCAAGTTTCTGGCAAGTCTCTCAAAGGTGATTTGCTAAGATGAAATGCGTACTTGTTAACTTAGGTGTCTCGGAGTGAAAGGTGAGTGTGCTAGCACATTTAGCCTCCCGGTGTATTTCCATATTTACACAACAAAATTAAATCTCCACATAGATCTCAGCTGCATGCTCACTTTATGGGGAGTTCAGATAAGAATGCAAATAAATATTAAATGCATTCTTTATACTGCCACGTAGGCATAATCATTCATGATCGCTTAGTAACAGCTGTTACCCCTGCCAGTCCCTTCACAGATTTAGACTCATTGCACCATCATCACATACAAATGTCTTATTCACCTCAAATGGTAAAGTATGGTTGTGACATACCAGGGTATAATCCAGACCAATGAGTAGCTGTGTCACCCCTGCCCTGTAACCTGGGGTACCCTTTACCATAACTTGCTGTTGTAGCCTCCAGACTGGACTGCTCACAAACAGCCTCCAGTGTGTAAGTCACTCCCAGCTATGGTTTCTGTTTATGCTGCAGCCAGCCAGCCACACCTTGGCTCTTACCAGCCTTAAAAGTGACCCCAGCACATACTCAGTCCCAGATTTCCCCCCAAAAATGCATGCCCTCTCCTGGACAGTACATATATGTTAAGTCCATTATTCCTTTAAGGGAGTAGTATGTACACAACTTTTTACTCCAAATGGACTTACCCAGACACTTCAGCTTATATACTGAATTAGATAAAACAAGTTTATTAACTACAAAGAAATAGATTTTAAGTGAGAACAAAGAAGGAGGCATAAAAGTCAGAAATGGTTACAAGATAAAACACTTACTGGTGCCTAACAAACATATTCAATTCAAAGCTAAGTTCTCTCACCACATGCTTTCAGCAGTCTTACTGACCAAACTCTTTAGGTCAGGACCCCTCCCCCAGAATCCAATAGCTGCTTCCTTTGTCCTTTCAGGTGCAATGAATGTGATGGGCCGGGGGGTGCCTTTGGGGTGTTTGTCTCTCCTTTTTATAGTTTCAGTCCCCTTCTTGAAAAACATTTCCAACTGAGAACCAGGAGCCAAAGAGTCTATGTGGAAGGATGTTCCCTGTTGGATTTTTCAGCCGTTTGAACTTCCTTGGCTTTTCCTTCCTGCTTCAGGACTCTGTTTACTGATTAAATGCAAATTAAGGCAAGCACCCATTCCTTTGTTTAGGACAGACCTGCCTGCCAACTTCAGCCTGGGCAGGGCTGCAGGGTTTGGAACATGTGCTATCACCACCATGCGGGGGAATCTTATGACTTCACACACAATGTTGCCACACATGTTTTACCAGGACAACACTACTGAAATAATTTATGTACAAATTATGCCTTGTAAGGTATCATTTGAAACTCATACTTTGCTGGTTAGTGTACAGAGCAGGGATCAGCAAACTTTCAGAAGTGGTGTGCTGAGTCTTCATTTATTCACTCTAATTTAAGGTTTCCCGTGCCAGTAATACATTTTAACGTTTTTAGAAGGTCTCTTTCTATAAGTCTATAATATACAACTAAACTATTATTGTATGTAAAGTAAATAAGTTTTTAAAATGTTCAAGAAGCTTCATTTAAAATTAAATTAAAATGCAGAGCCCCCCTGACCAGTGGCCAGGACCCGGGCAGTGAGAGTGCCACTGAAAATCAGCTCGCGTGCCACCTTCGGTACGTGTGCCATAGGTTGCCTACCCCGGTATAGAGTGTGCATACAGGGGTGTATTCCATAACAATGGCCTTCTTATGCAAATCAACAGGAATATTCAGGACCTGATTTTCATATTACCTGTGCAGAGTGCACACTTAACTGTGCATATAACTGACCTTTTGTCTTGGCAACTGCACATGCAAGTCAGGCACAAACTGTAATTGCATATACTACAGTAAAAGTAATGGTATATACTGCAGTAAAAATGAAGCTTGCATTATTTATCAGTCAGTAACCATATCCACTTAAAAAAGCAAGCTATTATATGGAATGTGGTTTATTAGGTATACATGCATAAACGCATCTTTCACAGAAAACTAGTGAATATCATAACTAAGGCAAGGGAATGCGAATACAGCTCACACAAAAGGATGTGTCTAATAATAAGGTTATGGGCATGACACACAAAAAAAGAAAAGAAAAGAAAAAAAAGAGGCACTTCCCTTTAAACTCATATACTGTGTGGCTCATGCGGTTGGGTCCTCTGATGGTGTTGCTAGAGGACCCAACCACATGAGCCACACAATCAGGGGCTCATTCACCTGCACATCTACTAATGTGATATATGCCATCAGGTGCCAGCAATGTCCCTCTGCCATGTACATTGGCCAAACCGGACAGTCTCTATGTAAAAGAATAGACAGACACAAATCAGACATCAGGAATGGTAACATACAAAAGCCAGTAGGAGAACACTTCAATCTCCCTGGACATTCTATAACAGATTTAAAAGTAGCCATACTTCAACAACAAAAACTTCAAAAACAGACTTCAAAGAGAAACAGCAGAGCTACAATTCATTTGCAAATTTAACACCATTAAATTTGGGCTTGAATAGGGACTGGAGTGGCTCGCTCACTACAAAAGCAATTTTCCCTCTCTTGGTATTGACACCTCCTCATCAATTATTGGGAGTGGACCACATCCACCCTGATTGAATTGGCCCGGTCAACACTGGTTCTCCATTTGTAAGGTAACTCCCTCTTCATGTGCCAGTACATTTATGCCTGCATCTGTAATTTTCACTCCATGCATTTGAAGAAGTGGGTTTTTACCCACGAAAGCTTATGCCCAAATAAATCTGTTCGTATTTAAGGTGCCACCGGACTCCTCGTTGTTTTTGTGGATACAGACTAACACGGCTACCCCTCTGATAAAAACAACCATCTGGCTGCAGAAGTATTCACTGCTTTTTCCATTATAAGGCACAAGTACAGCAAGTGCAGGTCTGCTACAGAAGCTGGAGTGGGGCAGCGCTTACCTCAGGCACTTCCTGAAAGCAACTGGCACATCTCTCTAGCAGCAGCTCCTAGGCAGGGAGGCCAGGAGTCTCCACACGCTGCCCCGCCTGCAGGCACCACCCCCTGCTGTTCCCATCGGCCTCAGTTTCCTGTCCAATGAGAGCTGCGGAGTCAGCGCACATCCCTGCAGCCCCTGGGGGAGGGCAGGGGGTCTCCACGCGCTGCCCCTGCCTGCAGGCTCCACCCCTTCAGCTCTCATTGGCCGCAGGTACGTGCCGGCCGCTTCCAGGAGTGGCGTGGGGACAGGGTAGGCAGGGAGCCTGTGTTAGCCCTGTTGCGCCACTGGACTTTTAGCACCTAAAATCTCCCGGTTTGGTGTCAGTAGCCTCTAAGAAATAGGGCCTGATTCCAGGAGACTCCCATCGAAACAGGGAGGGTTGGGACCCTAGATACTACAGCCAAATCTCCCTCAGGGTGGGGGGGGGGGGGGGAAAGAGAGAGAGAGAGAAAATTTAGCACTAATGAAAAATAACTAATTGACTTTCTTAGATACTGAAGCTCTCTTTGCACCAAGTATACACAGCATGGGCAATGGTAATGCAAGCCACCCTCAAACCAATCTAACAAAACACCTCAACTTGGCTCTAGGGAGCTTGGATTTGAAAACAGGGTTGCAGTTCTTATTTTGAAGAATTGGACAGATTCTTTGGTATCAGAGTGTAAACTTTCTCTAAATAGCTTTTAGGATAGGTTCAATTTTTGGGACTATTAGCCTTGACAGTGTCTGTTATAGGATTCTGACACACAGAAGTGCTGGCAAGAAACCAACTGCTTCCCACCTCCAGTTACATGACCTGTTTTAGCATTCTGAAAGCAAATATCCTTGTCACAAGACAAGGGTTCATGTCCCCTGATTATTAGAGTTTTCACTGAGAATTATTGACATTTTGCCATAGATGTTTAAAAGCGGTGGCATCACTTCACAATAAAATCAGTCTAACAACTTTATGTATTTCCAAGAAAAAATATCAACCCCGTAAAACTTAGCGTCAAAAAAGAAAAAAGAAAAAATTAAAAGCAATGCCAGTGTATAAACACACATACTTGGCTGCATGAAGTCATCTGCTACCATCAATCAATAAGCAAATAGCTTTGCTTCCACTGCTTCTATTCGATGGAAAGAGTTAAAGTGACCATAACCACGCAAATGTATCCATGCTTATTGCTGGTTTCTTTTTTAAATTCCTACAGATGACTGAAGACCTGACTGACCAGAATAATTTGTTCCCTTAAGGCTCAAGAAGTCTAAAGCAGGTTCTGTTAGTATCGCCCTTTACAAATTCAGAAGGTACCCCTCCTTTTTGCTCAGAGCTAAACCAGATTTACAACAACTGTCAAATCAGAGGATGACAGATAAATTAATCTTCCCTTCATGAGTTTACATCCCAGGCATCTGGGCTGCTGATCTGGCCCTAACAAGCATAGGGTCTCTACAAGCTGTCGTTTAAAGTTGATGTTTTCATGACTGGAGATGAATTATTCTGTCATAAGAATCTATTTATTCAGCAGTTGGAGGGTGGGGTTTTGGCTTCAAGGTAACCCATGAAATCATCCTAAGTTCCCATTGATGTGTCTGTTTAAATCTTGTACAGTCAGCCACAAAACTGTTTAATTTTTTAGGACATTTGCAGAATACAAAAAGCTTAAATTTCATGTGTAAAGTAATTTCATTTTTCTTAAGTATGACAAGAACAAAAGAAAAACAAAAAGGAACAAGCAGAGTAGTTTTCTCTGTACAATAACTAATTGATAATTAATTCAATTTCTGATTAAGTTAAGTCTTCCTAAATAAGATTCTGTCCATAAATAGCTTTTTAAATGACGGAATATTTTTAAAATCCCCACAGTCCTTCAGAGATCATCTAGTCTGCATTCTGGAATCTGACCCTACACTTTCCCCTGTACAACGAGATGGTGCCTTTAAGGAAGCAGAGAACTGTTATTCCATCTACTAGAAGCAGTTATTCTTAACACAGCCCTGACGGTGACTAAAGCAGCAGGCATTATTTTGCAGTCCTTGATCAAAACCAGCTCCTATGGCAGGTTTATGTATACAAGCTCAACCAACTGAGGAAAGTGGTTCATCAGGACCCAGAGGCCAAACAAAAGAACCTACACACACGCGCACACACAGAGGTTCAAGCTCTGAGACATCCACTGGTAGTTCGAACGCCTAGTAAAGAAACTAACAACTCCAGCAATGATGTCTGTGTGCATTTAAATCCCAATTTCCCATTAGCAAGGGTTATGTCTACTCAGTGGTATCTGACCACCGCCTGCCCATTCTTCACCACTGAGGTACTGTATACGAAGGGGGCATAATACTGTATTACATTACATTACACAGGAGGAGGGCTTAATTTTTGGGAGAATGGTACAGCCAGACTCCACAAAAAACAAAACAAACAAACAAAAAAAACCACATCCAATTGATAAGATGGATAGAGATTGCTATATCAAGCCCTAGATGCTGCAAGTGATTTTCTTGAATTGCAGCTACAAGTAAATAGAACAATGAACTGGAATGGACAGTGGTAGAGAGAGAAAGTCTATATATGAAGAAATTGCTTTGTATGTGCATGCACATATGTATGGTTTTGATACATTTTAGGTAAAAAAAAACTTTACTAGAAAGGTTTTTTCAGTTTGGAGGTTTTTTGTTTTTGTTTTGGGGGTTGTTTTGTTTTGTTTTGTAAACACTAAAAAGGCATTTGAAGTAAGTGATCTGTTCATGATTTTGCATCCAGCCAATAGCTAGAAATTAATAGAATACAGATTTTGAAAATAAAACAAGAGACGCTTCAACCTTTTGAAACTGGCTCTGTTTGCAAGGGGTATCTATCACAAGTTCTAACTCCTTCTTCCAGTAAATTTCTCCGCTACAACCAAGGAAGGCAAGACAGTGGACTAATGCTGAGATCTGGCATCAGAGTCCTGTTGTGGTAACAGATGCAAGCTACAATAATGCATAGTTATGGCTTCCCTCACCCTCCTTTTTAAAATGCCACACTTCTTTTCAGAGCTTTAATTGTAGGGTGATAGGTTATCCTTTTGGATCCATTGTCTTTTACATATATGCATTGTTAAAATGATGTGCATCTTACATTATTCAAAATGCATCAGAACCTTTAAAAGGGACAAAGAGCTTTGGCCCCACGAGTAGTGGATTAAGATGGATTCCACTGCATTTTCAAAAATATTATAAAAATCCTTCAAATACACATGGACTGACCTTATGTTTTTGCACTTCAGCACTGACCAACCATAAACTGGTTTAGATTAGAACTGTGCTAACAGCGTGTGCAGCTCTGGAGCAGCCTTAGCCATGTGAACTTCCATGGATCCATGGTCCCTGGACACCCTCATCACGCTGTGGGTGTTGGGGCTCTCAGGACTTCCAGGCTTCCTGCTGTGGACCTGGGATCCTGGAAGCCCTGGGGCAGTCCACATCGTGGGGCTGCCCTGGAGCCGCAGATGCTGGGAGCCCAGGCAGACCCACTCCTATTAGAAGCAGTGAAACTGACAAGAATGTCAATGCAGTTTGCAGTGTTGCTGTATCCCTGTCAGTCCCAGGATATTAGAGAGACAAGGTGGGTGAGATATCATCTTCATGTCTGAAGAAGAGCTCTCAAAGCTCAAAAGGTTGTCTGTTTCATCAACAGAAGTTGGCCCAATAAGTAGATATTACTCTAACCTCCCCCACATTGTCTCTCTAAGAAAGTTAATTTCACACACCAGCTGCCAATCAATTTTATTTCAGAAACACCACCCATCTGTATTTCCTAAATACATTTTTGGGGAAAATGAGAAATTTTAGGGGGGAGATGGTTTCCATCTGAATCGGCCCAAAACCAAATTTTGAAATTTCTCGTGAACCAGAAATCTTGGGTTTCAACCTACTCTAGTTTAGACAGACATGTAATATATTATACATGCACAGTTCAGTGTATTTTCAGCAGAATTTGGTTTTAGTAATCCTAGAAATGTACGCGTTAAGGGACCTCAAGAGATCATCTAGTCCACCCTCCACATCCCCCGCTAAGGCAGGACCAAGTATACCCCTAGACCATCCCTGATAAGTGTTTGTCAAACCTGCTCTTAAAAGCCTCCAGTGATGGGGATTCCACAACGTCTCTTGGTAACCTAACTATCTTTATATTTAGAAAGTTCTTCCTAATATTAACCTAATTTTGCCTTGCTGCAAATTAAACCCATTACTTCTTGTCTTATCTTCAGTGAACATGGAAAACAATTAATCACCATCCTCTTTATAACAGCCCTTAGCAGATTTGAAGACTGCTAGCCAGTCCCCCTCAGACTTCTTTTCTCACACCAAACATGCCCAGTTGTTGGGTTTGTGTGTTTAACATTTCCTCATAGGTCAGGTTTTCTAAACAGTTATTTTTGGAGCTGTCCTCTGGAGACTCTCCAATTTGTCTACATCTGTTCAATTGGGGAACCCAAAACCAGATAGAATATGTCAGCTGAGTTGTCACCAGTGCTGAGTAGAGCAGAACAATTTCCTCCCAGGTCTTAAATAAGACACTCTTGTTAATAGAGCCCAGAATGATATTAGTCTCTTTCACAACTGCATCACATTGTTGGTTTATATTCAAATTTTGATCCAGCGCACTACAATCCTCAGAGCCTTTTCTGAAGTACTGATGCCTAGCTAGTTAGTCCCCATTTTATAGCTGTGCATTTGATTTTTCTTTCCAAAGTGTAGTATACTGCACTCATCTTTATTGAATTTCATCTTGTTGATTACAGACCAGACCAGTTCTCCAACTTATCAAGGCAATTCTGAATTCTAACCCTGTCCTCCAAAATGCTTGCACAACCCCTCCCAGTTTGAGGTCATGCACAAATTTTATAAGCATACTCTTCACTCCATTAGCCAAGTCTTTAATTAAAATATTGACTAGTACCAGAGCCAAGACAGACATGTGAGGAACCCCACTAGATACATCCTCCCAGTTATCGTCTCAATTATAATTAACATTTATAAATACCCATTAGGATAAACACATCAAAAATGTTACTGTTCACATGGAGGCATGCTGCCGCTGATCTGTCTACTCCTCACTTAAATTCTTACTGTTGAAAACTCCAGAAATTAATATAAGTGCAGTGAGTATGAGCACACAAGATTTACTCTGTTCTTTCAGAAGATACAGATTTTTGCAACATTTTGTTCACAGTGACAGTGCAAAAATATTTTGAAAACCATTCTGCTGTAAATAAGAAATGTAACTGCTTGTGGAAATGCTAATTAAAAGCATGGCACTTGATTGCCTGAAAATTGACTGACTTGCCTTTGCACTAAGATCTAGTACAATCTGACCTTCTAAAATGGATATTTTCTTTCAATGTATATCTGATTGGGCAGTTAGTAGTTTTGTAGGTCCAAATGTAATTGGATACAACAATAAAAGGATTTTTCCCTCAGAATTTCATTTCAAGTAAAAATACTGTATAAGCAACATTCTTTAACTGTACTGTACATCTTAGACTACTTAAGCAGGTTAGCAAGACCATTTACCAATATAATTATTTTTCACATAAACTTTATATTTAAACAGAGTGAACTGAACCAAGACCTATAAGATGTTGAGGAAAGAGATCAGTTTGAGGTATTCATGACTTTAGTCATTCTCTCTCAAAACAACAGATGAAATAAAATGTATAACATTCCCAAGGAGGGAGTTTCTAGTGTAATTCATCTTAAAATGCAATGTTCTGTCATCTCAAGTAACACTTACTGAAAGCAACCATCAATACTTTTTGTCAAAAACCTGCACTCTGTGTAAAATGTTCCATCAATCTCTATTTACATAAAACAAAAACCAAAAAAAAAAAAAAATAATAATAATAAAAATTCAGCATGGTTCTAAAGCAGAACCATTCAGAGTCTGTCTCCCACTTTCATGCTCTGTTGAAAAATTATTTTGACTGGCACAAAAACAACCCTTAAAATATATGGTGGCAAAGCTTTTTTTTTTTTTTTTTTTTTTTTTTTTTTTTTTTTTTTTTTTTT
>NW_020664498.1:5013306-5020818 GCF_002925995.2 Terrapene triunguis
TTTAGAACCATGCTGAATTTTTATTATTATTATTTTTTTTTTTTTTTTGTTTTTTTTTTTCCTTTAGCAAAGTTGGCTTTAGTAAAAGGAAACAATATTTTCTTTATCGTTGCACAGCAAGGGCTAAATTCTGCTTGCCTTACTCAAGTGAGTAGTCTCAGTTTGTGAACAATTTTGCAGAATGAATGAATGATTCACTAACTATATTCCACTTCACTTTTACAATGTCTTTGAAGTGCTTCTCCAGAAAATCAGAAAGCAACTAAAGCCACAAGAAGCCTGAAGACACTTTACTCACATGAGCTGTGCCATTGACTTCAATCAGGACTACTTACAAGAGTAAAATTATGCAAGTGCTTACAGGGATGGGATCCCCATTATTAGACCTCATTAACATACCACATTCAGTGTGTGTCTAGGTTATTAGGCTCCACTTGATAAGACCCCTCAAAAGGTTTCTTTTATACAGCATCAGTATATTATTAGAGAAGAAACACATTGAGATAATGCTACTCATTGCATGCAGTGTGTTTCTAGTATATTAGCCTTTCATCTCTGGAGATCTGAATCCAAAATCCTAGACTGGGTCACAAGCAGAATTAACTGAGTGATTGAGAACAGGAAGAGGGAGGAATGAGTACACATCTTCTGCTCCATCTTCCAAATCCCTTCCAACATGTCCCCATATAACAAGTGCCCTGGAATTTCATTAGCTGATCAGCCTAGTGAGACCATACACCAAACAGAGCAATTGAATATGTTCTTATGCTGGCACAAACACAATAGGGGAGGAGGTGGGCAGAGACATACCAAAGATGAAGCAGACAAAAACCAAAAGTGAGCCCTCAAGACAAGGTAGCCACAAGGTATGACACCAGAAGTGCCCACTGCAGGCAAAGATGGTGTAGGATCCTGCTTTAATTTTTTGCACTAGGCCCATCTTGCTAGACACCTTAAAGCCTCGGTATCTATTCTTTCCACAGTGAATAATCTACCTGTATGCATATTCTGCTTACTAATTCTTTTGTTTACAATTTTTATTGTGAGAAAGATAAGAGGAGACATGTTCCCACTACTCCAACTTTTTAGTATCTGGCTGATCACTCTCGCAGTATAATTTCACGATTTGCCACTCACACTCATGCCCTGACACCCTATGCCCATTTTCTCCTCTGTCTCCATGGTCCATTCAGTCCTTGACACCTCTGTCAAAAATGACATCAAGTTTGCCAGTTATGACGGTTTTATTATGTGAATTGTTTAAGAACAGGAAAGACAACAGTCACTTTCTGGGTTAATGTTTAAGCCTGTTAAGAAAACATTCCACAGGCATGACACCAGAATCTAGCTTCCCAATATTTTTGAACTGCAGACACAACACGCCTCCAAGTATTAAATAAACATGCCAACATATACATAAAAGCAAAACCTGAAAGAATTCTAAGAAAAATTACAGGTATTTACTTTTAAAATCAGGACCGAGAACTTCAAAACTTTCAGAAGATACTAAATACTATAACTAGAGCAATCAGAAATAGTGACAGATCAGAGTAGTATTACAACAAGCTATTAGATATGGTGGATCCAAGTTTTTAAAGCTACAATAAGACTTGAGGATCAAAATCTTAATTCTCCAAAAACAATTTTTAAGGAGATTCTCATTTTACAGCAGGAAAACCAAATTGTACAAAAATCCTTTCCAAAGCATAACAGATACAATAGATGCAACTTTTCTTGGTGATGATTTCATTATGCTTACAGCAAACATCTGTCAATTTTTGTTTAACAACTATGGTAAATTCAAGCAAAAATAAACAACAGTCAGTTTTCTGCAAACTCTTATATCCGCACAGGTATACTTTAAATGAGCTACGCTTGACATAAAGCACACACTCAATTTACTGGCAGTGTAAAAGAAGCTTAGAGACCAAGATGCAAATACCTCCTTCATCTCCTTCTCATGGGATCTAGTCCCAAATAAGCATAACTCATCTACACCAGTTATTGAGAATTCAAGTGACTCACCTACTTCTAAAATAAACAGTTCATAAATCAGTAACTAAAACTAATTCAACTTCAAACCACTGCTCTAATGTTAATAGTGCCGTTGTTGTCAATAAAGCTATATTTGACGTCTCCTATTTGTGTGTATTTTATTTATAAATTGCTAATGCTTTTCCTAGGGCAAAATGGTTGAAGTAATGGTCTACACCAAGCTATAGCACTGTCAGCTATAGGAAAAAAATACAGTACAAATTGACTCAACGAGGGGGAGCTATTAGCTGTGAATACACAGGCGGTGCTCAGTTCTGCACAATCATCATTACCTACACAGTTGAATGCTTACCATCATACCTACCAAAAGTGACCAGTTACTAAGTGGCCAACTAAATTTTATAGATAGTCAAAGAAAATATTATGTATAGCTGGGGAAAATACACTTCCTTTATTTTTTTTCTTTTAAGTAAAAAAGACCTTGAACTTGTACAGAAAATCATTTTGGAGATCTAAAAGCCCTCTCTGCTTTTTGGCTATTGTTAAACCACATACACAAAATCAGAAATGGGGTCAGATTCATCACTTATGTAACTGCCTTGATTTTTGATTACACACAGGTAAATTTAGTCCAATGACCACAATTTAAAAATTCTGAAATCACAAGTGTGATACACCTATTACCATGATTGGGGTATGTCATCAGAGCTACAATTTATAAAATGATTAAGACACTTAACTCTGAAGTCAACTCATTATAGGTACTAAGAAAGCAAATATCTGTTTAAAACAAACAAAGATATTAGAGTGACCAGAGAGCTGTGAGAGCAATTATTTGAGAAGAAGGAAAGACATTTTGGGTAACCAGCCCCATCCTCCCCTGCTTGCACAAGCATGTTCCCTGACATTACATTCAAGTGCTTTGTTCAGCTTCCAATGACTCAAGAAATCTCACCACTTTCTTTGAGAGAAAGAGACACTTTCTAAACAGATGCCCAGCCATCCCAAAAGAGAAAAGGAATGAGCCTGTTCAAAACCAACAAATTGTGATGCCTGCAAAATGGGTGGAGAAGGAGGGTGGCAGTGGCTACTAGCCTCTACTAGAGTTAACACCATCAGCCTGACCAGACACAAACGACAGTGGAAAGACTGTTGCGGAGAAGAGAGCCTCTTAATACATGAAGGGGCTGGAACAAAAGACAGATTAGAGACAGACAGACTGACCGACCAGGATAAACTCCTGCTGAGAGCCAAGCTAAGCCAACAGGAAAGGCATTTGGCCTGGCAGTTGTGTTTCTCGAAGGGTATGTCTACACTGCAAAACAAGGTATGTTCTTAACCTGGGTTAGCTAACTTGCATTACCTAACTGGGGTTAAAATAGCAGTGAAGACACAGCAACTTGGCTTTTAACTTGGGTTCACAGCTGGAGTTCAACCCTAAGCTCCCACTTGAGCTTTCTAACTGGAGTCAAAATTCAAGTTGCTGTGTCTTCACTGCTATTTTAATGCAGATTAGCTAGTCTCATTTAAGTATACACCTTTTCTTGGGCCTGGTCTACACTACGACTTTAATTCGGATTTAGCTGCGTTAATCCGAATTAACCCTTCACCCGTCCACACTACAGAGCCAGTTAATTCGAATTAAAGGGCACTTAAAATCGATTTCTGTACTCCACCTCGACGAGCGGAGTAGCGCCTAAATCGATTTTGTTTATTCGAATTAGCGTTAGTGTGGCCGCACACCACCAAATTACTGTGTTTAAATTAATGGGGTAGTGTGGCCGCACACCACCGAATTAATGTGGTTAAAAACCGAATTAATGTGCTTAGTGTGGCCGCGCACAATCGAATTTATACAACCTGTTTCCCAAATTCGAATTATCTAAATTCGGATTAATCCCGTAGTGTAGACATACCCTGAGTCTGGGCTCACCTCCTATGTCATTTGTTGCTTTCTCTTATAGATACAATTTTATGTAGTTTTATAAAAATTAGGACATCTCCTTTCTTATAATTTAAGACATGCTGGAAGAGCTGGGCTGAGGGAAGGACGACAGGCTGGCTAGGGATGAAGAAG
This sequence comes from Terrapene triunguis, assembly GCF_002925995.2. Lineage (NCBI taxonomy): Eukaryota > Metazoa > Chordata > Testudines > Emydidae > Terrapene > Terrapene triunguis. Next base: position 5,017,379 of record NW_020664498.1, read on the forward strand.
GGATACAGGGATAGAGATGGGTAGGCTGGAGGCAGAGAAGGGAAGATGCTGGAAAGGAAGATAAAAAGCTGACAGCATGAAGTGGCAGTGACTTGAGCACCCCTAGAATGAAATGTCGGAGAAAAACAGCAACAAGTTCGGATGGCGTAAGCCCAACAGGGACAAACAGCCCCAAGGACAGTCCTTCTTCGATACCCCAATAGAGATTTTAAAAGGTCTTTTACCTCTATTGTAGCGCCATGGGGTTCGAAGGGGAACGATCCGCAGCAGCTGCCGTTGTTTCCGCAGGCGTTGCCATCCCGGACGAGCCCCCAAATTGTCGAAGAAAAACAGAGTTCTCACTCTCAGGTTGGGTGCAGCAAGTCAGATACTTTATTATCTTTAGCAATTGCGTGAAGGGAGAGAGCTAAACAGGTCTCTCTCCAGGTAAACAATTACACCAAGCGTTTATACCTTTGTTACATACAATAATGAGCAACAGCTGCATTTTGTTTATACATAGGTCATCCTGATATATTATTTTTCTCACCTCTATTTAGACTATAGTCTACATTCCATACTTATCTAACACAAGGTTGCAACAACTTCTCACACAGTTCTTTTCCAATTGCCTTACACAATTCTCGCTTCTACAAATCTCGCGTTATTAGGGTTACAGCTAGCCTGACTCTTGCTCACAGAGGGAACTGTTTGCATTAAAATCCCCATCAAATCCCTGTCAGTTCTTTCTCTACTTCCACAGAAACTGCTGACCAAGTCACCAATCTCCCAGTGAGGGAGGGGATAAGTTCCCAATTCAAGCAGCAGCAGCCACAAGAAAGATCCTAGCTGGATGTTGGAGCAGAAGGCAAGGCAACAACAAGCCACAGAGGAAACGGCACTTCCTTTCCCTTCTCCAGTGTTGCCAGCATCTCATGATTATATCACAAGTCCTACAATAGTTGGTGTTTTTCTTAAAGTTGCAGCTACTGGATTCATACAATTACACAAAAATCATCTCAGCTTTCATATAAAAAAAATTGTTCCTAGATCTCATGTCTGTGGAGAAAAAGCTTGAAAACGTGAAGCAAGAGCATCCTAAAGACTCAGAATAGAAGGCAAAGTCAAAATTTATTTACCTTTAAATATCATGGTATTTTGAGACCCGACCCAAGGTTTGACACTACTACTGCAGTCTCAAATTTCTTCTTTCCCTACCAACACTTCCCTTCATGACTCACGTAGAAGAAGAGATGTCTCCTCACTAATCAGCTCCTAAGTCATTGCGGGGCTAGGTAGTTGGGGACTATTGGGAAAGGGGGTAGGGGGGACACACAAAACAAAACAAAAAACCCACACACTTAGGCTCTGTAAACTTGTGAGAACCAAGCCTAATTTTACTGTGGTACCTAAACTATGGAGGTTTGTTAAGAATGGTTTGTCTGAGCTCCACAGCACCTTATTACTCCAAATACACACAATACTACTCGCTCTCTCACGCACAAAACCATATCAGTCTGCCTACGTATTTGTTCCCTGTAACTTAGAGAACATTTAAACCATCAATTAGTAGTAAAAAAAAAAAAAGTCACAACATGTCAGTACTTCATTAACGGTAAGGGAGGCAATATATAATGGACTCCAAAAGAGGTGAGCTTCAGACAATTCACAACTGGTGAGGTCTAAACCAGCAGTTATCAGAGGTCAACCACCATTGCACCTCTGCTGGCAGAAGCACTAAGGAGAAAGGGCTCTGGTATTATTACAACCATATTGTCTAGATGTGCTCTGAGAAGGGTTAGATGATACTGCAGTAAAACACCTCAGTCAGGCCTACACTAGCATTCCCGCCATTGTTACTACCCATGGAGCCATCCCAGCAGCGGCAGAAGATTTCCCTACAATTGCCAGTGTAAAAGGGTGTCTCTTCACTGTAGAGTTAGCGTGGGTTCTTACCTTTTTTGTATTGAGCCCAAATGTCACCCAAGTTAGGTGGTGCTTTCAACCCGGGCTAGCTTGCCCAGCTGCATGGGGTACAGATTAGAGCCCAGTTTCTGCTTTCATTTGGGCTCCTAACCCACTTCATAGTGAGGACACAGACTAAATCACTCAAGTGCTGATAATCCTTCAAGGCCTTCTCACAATTCCCCTTGGTGCCCAGAAGGACAGACAACCTCTCGCATAACTCACTGGAAAAAAAATAAGTGACTCAGTTTACTGCAGCCAAAAAAACCTTGCATTGTGCCCTCTGAGAAGTCTTAACAACACACTCAAGGGAGTGCAGTACCAGTGAGGAGGGAGTGACTCCAATAAGAATTTACAGTTTGGCAGCTCATAGCTGGGGGCCAATAACCCAGGCTAACTCTGCAGTGATAACATAACCAAAAAAGATCCCTGTGAGGAATGATTGCAAGATTGTTCTGTATGTAAATCAAAGTGCTTAAAAAGACCCTAACATAGCAACAGGTGTGATATATGCACTTCTTGAATCACCACAATCCAGCCAATGGAGTTAGATGCCTATCTTCACAAAAGTATTCTCAAACATGCATAATCAAATGTGAAGGGTTATTAAAAGAGGCTATACATTTGTTTACTCCTCTTCTAAGGTACACCTGATGTCACCACATTTCACTAATCCCAGACACAAGACAGTGAAAGACATTTAAACAAAGGTGTGCCAGCTGTCGTTCCTCAGACATGTTTTTTCAGTGGATTTTGTTCATGCCTGCCTCAGACCTCCATGTTAATGGACAACAGCTCCACTCACGTTTCTCTCAATGATCTCAAAATCATTTCTAGAGGACTATTTCAACCTAAAGATTTTGCAGGTCACTACTGCGTTTTTTGTTTTAAGTTTAGCCCTTACATTTAATTATATTCAAAACATATGAACATCCTAGCAACTCTAAAAAGCCATTATAAACATGTAGTTGTAATTACTTACTTATTTGTGTTAGCAATGATAATTTACCCTTCTATAGCATCTTCCATCCACTCCACTGGCTGGTAGGTATTGCTATAATACCATTTGACACATTGGTTAAATAAAAGGCAATGAAAAGTTTAGAAACTTGCCCAAGGCCATAAAGTTGGTCTGTAGCAGAATAGAATAGAACCGCAGAATCCTTGATCCAAGTCTCAGATTCTTATGGCTAGACATCAGCTTGAGCCAAAAGATTTTGAATATATATACTAATAGATTAAAACAAATTGATTATTACTCCATACTATACAAACTGGCTGTGTCTTCACTCTGTAAAGGATCACTGAAAACCTTCATAACTACATCAATGCACATTAATTAGAATTATCTGTGTAAATCCCCAACAGTCATCAAAGAAAGAGTTACGGCTTCTGGTTTTTGCTGAGAAAACGTTTTAACTGAAGTATTAGCCAGATCTCACTCAACTCGTGTGTGTGTGTGTGTGTGTGTGTGTGTGTGTGTGTGTGTGTGTGTG
>NW_020664498.1:5020828-5093255 GCF_002925995.2 Terrapene triunguis
TGTGTGTGTGTGTGTGTGTGTGTGTGTGTGTGTGTGTGTGTGTGTGTTTTTAAGAGAAAGTAAAGAATGGGGGGGAAGCTGCTCACCTCCAAAATCACACATGCCCCTTATCAGTTTTGCCCTGCTCCTCATCATTTTCACACCAAAGGGACAGCACAAAACTACCAATGAAAGCCACCAAAATGGAAGTAGTATGAAAATACTCCCACCCCACTCATTTCTCCATCCCCCAAAATAAAAGGTAGGAAAGTTTAATCAATCACTTCCAATTAAGATGTTGAAAAATGACTGCTAAATTCTTTGTTAAGTGAAAACCAGAAGCCATGTGCTTAATATATTGCACTGTGTTATCTGCAATGTCTTTCAACCATAGATAACAGAATCAGCCACATGAAATTCTGAGATTCATACCAGGTTGTGGTGGAAAGGGGAGGGTGAAAACACCAGGATAATAAAAAGATGAGAACTTTGGGTAATCAGAGAGACTATTACAAGGGTAGAAAAGCCATTGTTAACATTTCCCAAATTAAAAGCCTTTTCTTTTTTAAAAAAATTGAGAATTAAAAGCCTACATTAGCCAAGGTTAGCGCCTTCAAATCCTGTGTTCAGAGAATATCCAACAAGCGCACACATATAGCACACTAAGAATTCAATTTGGAAACCATCATCTAAAGCACAGAGGAGAACAGGAAAGTCATATTGCTATAATGCTTAGATTATCAATCATCTTGACAGTTTATTGGCTTTATCACCACACATACCATTAAAATGATGTCTGGCCTAGAATGTCAGGAGGCAAACATTAAACAGACCAGGATTAAAAAGCAGATCCCAAACAGCACTCCAGTAAAGTTTCTCTTCCACTCTGAAATTAGTTAGAGCTGACTAAGTAACTGGCGCTAGACTTTGAAGAAATATACAGCCTAAAAGGAGCAGAGTCAACACAGACTTGACAAGCTGATAGGTAATGTCATGTTATGGCAACTGTAAAGCTCCTGCGGTTGATTTATCACGTACTGTGTGCAACAGAATGATTGCTAATGGAGGGTGGAAAAAAAACAATTTGCCTCTTCTCAGAACCAAGGGCTTGCATCAAAAGGACCAAGTCAACTCCTTGAAGTCAGGCAAGAATGCTAATAATTTCATATTACTGAACAAACCTATTAACATTATCCTTTGTGTTAACGTAATTTTCCAAATTCTAGAAAATCTAACAGGGAGAAGAGATATTCATAATTCAATAGCACCAGACAGTGAAAGTTACAAATGCCGAATTTTTAAAATATAACTGCATGTGTCAATCTGGCAATTAAATCCTAACACAATTAAAACTATATATCAATAGGGTACAACTGAGAACAGTGCACCCATCATTTGTTAGGCAATGTATTTACAGATGCTCAAGAATACGGGGGAGGACAGTTACAGCTAATTATAAAGCCCCTCCTCTGCCCAAGGAAAATTATTCACACATCTAAAACCATTTTAGATTTTTTTCATTCATTCATTTAGTATTCTCTCCCTAACTTTTGTTTAGAAGTAATTGGTCCACTCTATTAGTAATGAACATACCAATATTAATTGCAATTTAATGGCAAAAAATTCCTAATAATGTCTCCTACCCAAAGAACTAACCAAATAATTCAAGCTATCATATTTTGTAATATATTCCATTGGATTTTGACTGACTTTGAGCATGAACACACACACACAATTTTTATGTGACTGATTCACCAGTGACAATAGCTGCCTGCTCAGAGCCATGGCCCCTCCCCACACCTCCAAATGGTGATCCTATCACACAAAAAGGTGTTGGGAGGTTTAGGGTTTAGCAAGTGCTTTCACAGCTTGCTGTAGAATCGTGCAGAGCAATATTATTTCAATCCTATCACAATGAGAATCAACACCATAACTACTACTTCACATTGTGATGGACTGAAGGAATGTGTTTTTAAACATAGCGTCAACATATTTGAAAATAAAAAAAAAATTAATGGAAATCCTGGTTCAAGCAATGTGCTGGCCCCAAATTTACAAGTTGATAAATCTGTGTCTTGGCAGTGATTAATAACTGAATCACTGATTTATCCTTAGCTGAGTCATTCACTGTACATCAGATGACACAAGATTTCTAGCAAATTTAATGCCAAAGAACAAGTCTCACAGCTGAGCAAATCCTGAACTTTTAAACCCAAGTGAAGACTGGAAAACTGAAGTCTGGAAACATACAAAACACCCTGCTATGGGGTTCAACACAGCCCATAAACAGGATGGGAGAGGAACAAGACCTCAAGTGTTTAGCTAACTTCAGAGATATGGACAAGATTACAGCCACCGAACAACATAGCCTCTCAAATCTATGAATGGCCTGAGTAAATTCTAAGGGACCATGGAGGATAGTCTCAAGTGGGAGCCCATTGAAGAGATTCTCTGTCTTCAGCAGTAGAAATCTTTCCCATAAATGGAAGGTGGGAGGCTAATAGCACCAGATTAGAAAGACAGACAAGCAACTATGGATTACGAGCCTGCACATACATGGGACAAAGATTCTGACAGGTTGATTTCCAAACACTTCCATGGAACTCTCATGACCTGTTCCGCATACTGCTCAATCCCACACCCATTTGAAAAATGTACACCCTGGAGTTTAATAGTGTCCCCTGCTAAGTTGTCCCTTGAGTCTGAACTGGTCATCAGGATGTGAGTAATACATTGATGATGCATCTGCTACTGGAAGAGATTAACAAAAAATAAACTCACCATTAAGATGCTAAGTAGAGAATGAATAGCCAGCCACAACTGCTTTAGGAGTGTCTACTTAATTAACATTTTTCACTCATCTGGTATCTAAAAATCACACAATGCAATTGTAACAATGGAATGTTTTAGATAAACTAAGACATTAAAATCACAAAAGTATTTCTTTTTTCCTTTTCACCATGATAGCAGCCACTATATTTTAACTATTTGCTCTATGTGCTGAATTTCTAATACCACAGCATTGTTTTTAGCAGAAGTCCCAGGCATCACCAGTAGTTAATGACTGTAGCGGGGTCGTCACCCCGCTCCTGCCCTGAAGGACCTAAAACAGCCCTGGGAGAGGGCTGTGGAGGGGGAAAAGCTAGGCTGATTGGGGGAAATAGTCACAGTTAGGAGAGAGAAGGACCTGGCTGCCTGGAAGCTGAGAAGGGTACCTGAGATGGAGCAGTGCTGGGGAAGGGCAGAGGAAGCTGGGGCGCTCCAGCCTAGTAAAACCCCAGGCTGCAGGCCTTGTCAAAGGCCTTAAAAGAGTACTGAGGCTGCAAAGGGGAAGCCCATACATAGGCCAAAGCAGTAGGTCCTAACCCCCCTTGCCGATGATGAGTGGTTTACAGACTGCAGTCGGCCCCAGGGAGTGGGGGCTAGATGATGACTGGCAGTAGCCACTGAGGCAAAGTGGGGATAGAGGGTTGAGGGTTCTTCAGAGAGGGGAGACCCTGAGACTGTGGGGGTACTGCAGAGGGCAGAACCCCAAGGGAAGGGACACCAGGGTCCAGGAAGGACACGGGGGCCAGCAACAGGTGAGCCACCGGCCTGCAGAGGGCACTCCGGAGCTGGTGAAGAGCTAATTCCCAGGATAACCAGCAGGAGGCACTGCGCCGGTGAGTCATCACCCCGCCACAATGACCCATTAGATAACCGCCTTGATGCAAACCAGCAGGTGGCAAATGCTCTAACAAACTGATCCTAAACTAAGGTAACACAGTCAAAGGATTACAGCTACTATAAATCAATAGTCATGGTTTGTAACAGTACCCTTTCCTTAGGCCTGGTCTACACTAGGAGTTTATGTCGAATTTAGCGCCGTTACATCGAATTAACTCTGCACCCGTCCACACCACGAAGCTATTTAGTTCGACATAGAGGTCTCTTAAATTCGACTTCTGTACTCCTCCCCAACGAGGGGAGTAGCGCTAAATTCGACATGGCCATGTCGAATTAGGCTAGATATGGATGGAAATCGATGCTAATAGCTCCGGGAGCTATCCCACAGTGCAGCACTCTGTTGACGCTCTGGACAGCAGTCCGAGCTCGTATGCTCTGACCAGCCACACAGGAAAAGCCCCGGGAAAATTTGAATTCCTTTTCCTGTCTGGGCAGTTTCAATCTCATTTCCTGTTTGGACATCGTGGCGAGCTCAGCAGCACTGGCAACGATGCAGAGCTCTCCAGCAGAGATGGCCATGCAATCTCAGAATAGAAAGAGGGCCCCAGCATGGACTGATCGGGAAGTCTTGGAGCTGATCGCTGTGTGGGGCGATGAGTCCGTGCTTTCCGAGCTGCGATCGAAAAGACGGAACGCAAAGATCTACGAGAAGATCTCTAAAGCCATGGCAGAGAGAGGATACAGCCGGGATGCAACGCAGTGCCGCGTGAAAATCAAGGAGCTGAGACAAGGCTACCAGAAGACCAAAGAGGCAAACGGACACTCCGGATCCCAGCCCCAGACATCCCGTTTCTACGAGCCACTGCATTCCATCCTAGGTGCGGCCGCCACCACTACCCCACCACTGACCGTGGACTCTGAGGATGGGATATTGTCGACGGCCGCTTCCTCGGACATGTTAGCGGACGGGGAAGATGAGGAAGGAGATGAGGAGGACGAGGCAGTCGACAGCGCTTACAACGCTGATTTCCCCGACAGCCAGTATCTCTTCATCACCCTTACAGAGATCCCCTACCAACCGTCCCCAGCCGTTAACCCGGACACAGAATCAGGGGAAGGATCAGCCAGTAAGTGTTTTAAACATCTAAACATTTATTTTTAACAGAACAGGAATATTAACAATATTAACAATGGGTTTTGCATGATTACTTTGCCCTAGGCACTTAACGGTTCAGTCCCTGGCAGTGCAACTACTGAAAAAAATCTAACAATGTCTGGTTTAGCATGATTGTTCTGCCCAAGCCGCTCTACCGTTTAGTCCCTGCCAGTGCAGCTACAGTAAAATCCGGTCTATATGTCCAGGGATAAAGCTGAAATCCTCCATGGACATCTCCACGAAGCTCTCCTGGAGGTAATTGGAAAGCCTTTGCATCAGATTCCTGGGGAGAACGGCCTTATTGGGTCCTCCGTAGTAGGAAACATTTCCGCGCCAGGAGACAAGCAAGTACTCCGGGATCATTGCCCTGCAGAGCATGGCGGCATACGGCCCTGGTCTTTGCAGGCTTTCCCGAAGCATCCTTTCTTTTTTCGTCTCTGAAATCCTCATCAGAGTGATGTCGCTCATGGTGACCTGCTTTGAATTAGGTAGGGGAATGTTAGTATTGGGACTGCTTGCCTGTTCCTTTACAGAACTGTAACCGGCGGTTTACAGCCACGCGGTGGAGGCGGGAGAGGGGCAGCATACAGGGATCTTTCCCTGGGACAGCCGCGAGGGGGTGGGACAGGGGCAGAGTTCATGCTTGCCGGATTGCTGGCAGCAGGGACTGGCATTGCTTTCAACGTGAAAGGAGGCCAGTGCTATTATTAAAGTTTTAAGCAGCCACAAGTCTACGGCTTACCATGTCGGCCTGCTACACAAATTCCGGTGTCCTGCCCCGCTTCTCTGATCTGCCCTGCAAGACCCCAGGCACTGAATGCGAAGGCCGAAAATTCGACCTTGTCCTGAGTGCGCATGTGATAGGTGCTGTGCATGGTCTTGTTCACAGAGAAAGACTATGTTCTTTGTTCACAACTAAATTTATCTTTCTGAGGAATTCACTCCCTTTTTCCCATCCCACAGCTGCGACTGTCTCCCGACCTAGCCTGGCATCACACTCCCAGAGGCTAGCGCAGATGAGGCGTAGGAAGAAGAGGACACGGGAGGACATGTTCTCAGAACTTATGGGCTGCTCCCGAGCCCAGGCAGCCCAGCAGACCCAGTGGAGGGAGAACTTGTCCCAAATGCACCGATCACACATGGAGCGGGAGGAGAGGTGGCGGCAGGAAGACCAGCAGGCGACTCAAACACTGCTTGGACTAATGAGGGAGCAAACGGACACGCTCCGGCGCCTTGTGGATGTTCTACAGGACCGGAGGCAGGAGGACAGAGCCCCGCTGCAGTCAATCTGTAACCGCCCTCCCCCGCCACCAAGTCCCATACCCCCCTCACCCAAAGTCCAAAGGAGGAGGGGCGGCAGAGTCCGTGAAAACTCTCACTCCACCCCTACAGACTGCTCTAGTACTAGAAGGCTCTCATTCCCCAAAATTTGATAAGTCCTTTCCTTCCTGCCTCACCCAAGCCCCCGTCCAAGTTTCACCCCCCAGTTTCATGTGTAGTTGCTAATAAAAAATATGTTTCTGTTAATTACTGTTTCCATCATGTTCTTTTAGAGGAGAGTCTGTCTGAAGGGGGGGGAAGGGGGTTGGTAATTGGACAGGACAGTCACCTTTACCAGGGTACAGAGGCGGGGGCCGGTTCAGCAGCAGGACACACACACACACACATTACAGTCACTAGTTACCCTGGTCAGTCTGGGAGGTGGTTTTAGTGTTCTGTGGGGGGTGGGAGGGGCTCTGTGACTTTGTGGCGGGGGAGGGCAGTTAGAGATCTTATGCAGTGGTCCTTATCCTGGATCACAGAGCCACGCAGCAGGGGATCTGTAACCGTCCTCCCCCTACCACAAAGTCACATAGCCCCCCCCCCACACAGAGTCCCGAACAGGAGGGGTGACAGGCTCCGTTGAAACAACCAGTCCACCACTGCGGAGCCTGTCATTCCTGGAGTTTAGAAGCGTCCTTTGCATCACTACACTACACCCGCTCCCCACCACAGTCTGCGTCCCAGGTTCAACACTTTCCCGCGAAAACAGTAAATAAAGAAAACGGTGTTCATTAACAAAATTCAAGTGATTTTATTTTTAAACGTGTGTTGGAAGGGGGGGAAACGGGGTATGTAACTGGAGAGGATACTGAACATTTAGTGGGTAAAGAAACGGGGGGCAGGTTCAGCTTCTCTGTACACAAACTTAAAAGTCACAGGTTACCCTGCTCACTCAGGAACCTAGCTTTCAAAGCCTCCCGGATGCACAGCGCGTCCCGCTGGGCTCTTCTAATCGCCCGGCTGTCTGGCTGGGCGTAATTAGCAGCCAGGCTATTTGCCTCAACCTCCCACCCCGCCATAAAGGTCTCCCCTTTGCTCTCACAGAGATTGTGGAGCACACAGCAAGCTGCAATAACAATGGGGATATTGGTTTCGCTGAGATCACAGCGAGTCAGTAAGGTTCTCCATCTCCCCTTGAGACGGCCAAAAGCACACTCCACCACCATTCTGCACTTGCTCAGCCGGTAGTTGAAGAGTTCTTTTTCAGTGTCCAGGGCGCCTGTATAGGGCTTCATGAGCCAGGGCATTAGCAGGTAGGCTGGGTCCCCGAGGATGACTATAGGCATCTCCACATCCCCAACAGTTATTTTGTGGTCCGGGAAGTAAATACCTTCCTGCAGCCGTCTAAACAGACCTGAGTTCCTGAAAACACGAGCGTCATGAACCTTGCCCGGCCATCCGACGTTGATGTTTGTAAAACGTCCCCTATGGTCCACCAGTGCTTGCAGCACCATTGAAAAGTAGCCCTTTCAGTTGATGTACTGGCTGGCCTGGTGGTCCGGTCCCAGGATAGGGATGTGAGTTCCATCTATAGCCCCACCGCAGTTTGGGAATCCCATCGCGGCGAAGCCATCTATGATGACATGCGCATTTCCCAGGGTCACTACCTTTGAGAGCAGTACCTCAACGACTGCGTTGGCTACTTGCATGACAACAACCCCCACGGTAGATTTGCCCACGCCAAAGTGGTTCGCGACTGACCGGTAGCTGTCTGGCGTTGCAAGCTTCCAGAGGGCTATGGCTACTCGCTTCTGGACAGTCAGGGCTGCTCGCATCCGGGTGTCGTTGCGCTTCAGGGCAGGGGACAGCAACTCACAAAGTTCCATGAAAGTCCCCTTCCGCATGCGAAAGTTTCGCAGCCACTGGGATTCATCCCAGACCTGCAGCACTATGCGGTCCCACCAGTCCGTGCTTGTTTCCCGGGCCCAAAATCGCCGTTCCACAACATCAACATGACCCATTGCCACCGTGATGTCCTTGGCGCGGGGTCCCGTGCTTTCTGACAGGTCTGTGCTACTCTCAGACTTCAGGTCCTCACCACGGTGCCGTAGCCTCCTCGCCTGATTTCTCTGCATCTGCCTCTGGGAAAGGTGGATAAGCTGCGAGGTGTTGACAACGGCCACAACTGCAGCAATGGTCGCAGCGGGCTCCATGCTCGCAGTGCTGTGGCGTCCGCGCTGTCACTGACCAGAAAAGTGCGTGAACTGATTTCCCGCCAGCGCTTTCAGGGAGGGAGGGCGGTAGTGACGGACGGATGACTACAGTTACCCAAAAGCACCCTCGACACATTTTTTTACCCAGAAGGCATTGGCGGCTCGACCCAGAATTCCAATGGGCAGCAGGGACTGCGGGAACTGTGGGATAGCTGCCCACAGTGCACCGCTTCCAATGTCGACGCTTGCCTCGTTAGTGTGGACACACATTTGATTTTGTAATATCGATTCCACATATTCGATTTAAGTAAAATCGAACTACTCTCGTAGTGTAGACATACCCTTAGAAATAATCCAGAAATAATCCATACCATTACAGATCACAACAGATTTTAAAAAGTTGTTAAAGAACTATATGGCATTGACAGAAATGGCCTAGCCGCACACTTGCACACTGAATATAGTTTCAATAGAGCCACAAAAAAATGTCTAGTTAAGAGCCACTAGTATTACTAACAGGTCATAATGAACAAGTAGCACTCCTAAGAGTGGTAACAAAGGCTCTGTTATGCTATAACTACACAGCTGAGCCAGTAAAACTAGCCTCCTAGCTCACATTTGCTTACTTTTTTTCCTGAAGACTAGAACATTAGTGGTAGTTGCGACAGGAAAAACAAAAAACAAACAAAAAAAAATACTGTTAACTAGCTGCGAATAACCTATTTTCCATTAACCTATTTTCCCTGGAGAATGTAATTCACTGGGTTTGCACTAAAGATGGACCATAAACACTCTTTGCATGGTATAACATGATACCACCGACACTTTATTGTTCAGATATTCCGATCCCCCTTCAGATCCATTTACACAGCTGGAACTAAAGGGCCTCAAAATTAACTAACTATCAAGACAACAAACAGCACAACTCTGAGCGATTATTGCATACTTTGGGCAATGCTGCGAAGCTCAGGTCTGAGGACCCAGCAAACAAGAAAGTGCAACAATCTCTTAAATATTAGGCCACCTGGATCATCATATAGCAATTGTGAAAACAAGTGAATAGAAAAGAGAAAAACACAAAATTAAACCATACACCATTTAACTTTGCGTTAGTGATATGAAATGGAGTTCATTAGAAAGCCCTGTGTCTGAATACAGGGAACTTGTATCCTCAATTCTATTGTCAGTGGATCAGGATTTGGAGGTTGGATTGTATTTGTACTATATTTGTTAGCTATTCTGAACTAATCACCTATAGAGCGTAACAACAACGGAGCAGAGGGAAGAAATCTAGTCAAAATGAAAAATGTTGGCAGTACAATTTCTACCAATGTCTGTGGGGATTTGGTTTGTCCTTCTGAAAATACAGGAGTTCAATCTCAATCGCTGGCTAACACCAATATATTTAGACCTTTTTATTATTAAAGTGAATTGCTATGATCTCGTGTAACCTGTAACAAAAGATCTCTTACATATGGAGATCTATGAATGTTGGATAACGCAAATCAGAGCTCTATGGAGGGCATGGATCAACGCTCACGTCACGCTCCCCATCTGTACCCAGCAAGAACCAGGAAAGTTAATGATCCAATCAGTGGACCAAATTCGGTGATGAATCCTGCTCACACGCCACCTGAGGCACATTGCGCATACACTAGGAAGATAGAGCTCTACCATGACAAATTAGTCGGAGAATGACAAAATGACTAAAGTGTCATCATAGCCATATTGGTCCCAGGGACATTGAAGACAAGGTGGATGAGGTAATATCTTTTATTGGACCAACTTCTGTTGGTGAGGGAGAGAAGCTCTAAAGAAGAGCTCTTTGTAAGCTTAAAAGATTGTCTCTCTCACCCACAGAAGTTGGTCCAATAAAATATATTACCTCATGTGCCTTGTCTCTCTAAAGTGACTGGAGTAATACAAGAAGATCTCAATCAATCGGTGTGTGGTGGGGAGCAGTGAAAAGGAGGGAGGTATCAAAAATGGGAAGGCTATTTATCTTAAGGTTTTCTATAGGACCCAATCACCATAACATCCAAGAACTACACAGGTCAATTAGGTCTACAAGGCAAGATTCCTAGAGGACTTCATGAATCTCCTACTCTCCTTTCCCCAGCAGAAAGCAACTCTGCTTGGGATATACGCATATGGGGTAGGATTCTCCTCCTCTCCCTCTGCCCCTGGCTAATTTGGCTACAGTAGGAAAGCACTGTGAAGAAGATAAAGGCCTTGCACTACATCCTGCAAAAGTACACTGAGTTACCATCTTAGAGTGTAAGCTCCTTATATTGGGGGATTTCTCTAACAAAACACACATTTTATTAAAAATATAGACATTTGTACATTGAAATCATAAAATACATCAGCAGAATACAAACATACATTTGTGGAACATCCAACATACTACAAAATTTAAGTTACATCAGAAAAGAAAAGAAGCCTAATGGCTGATTCCCCGTTGATTTTCTTACTTCAAAGTACACAGGAAGACAATGAGATAATGAATAGTATTACCTGAAGCATACTTATCTTTGTACTGAAAGACCACGGTCCGCTGGATCAACTGAAAGTTTGTTCCATAAATAGCTGGATCATCTCAGTCCTTATTTATCAAAACTATTACACATCACCAGTATGCATGGATAAGTGTGCCTATGGCTAGAGAATATTAGGGGGAGCATAGTGCATGCAATATGATACAGAACACAGTTCCTGGTACAGCTCTAAAGTGTAAGCATGACACTTACTGCATGCAACACCAAGTCACATTTTGGAAAAGCAATCTGCGGGCCCATTTTACTCCTCTCTGAGAAGATAAAGCCAAGTTAATTTGACTTCCTTTATAGTTTTAGTATTTGGAATTTTGAATAGGCTGGCTACTTTTCAAAGACAGGTGGAACCACCGCTGGTTATAAAAGCATTTCGAGATCCTTTGGGATGAAAGGCACTACTAACATTAATCATACTCTATTTACAATATTAAGGGGTTACTTTTCTCGCAAAAAAAACAAAACAAAACAAAACAAAAAAACACAAGAACAGCACATTGTCCAAACTCTGCCCATGTAACTCAGAAGACGACAGTTGGAGGTAGGTTCTCTCTCCTTCACTACATCATTAATTGTTCCTACCCATTATTTATTTAGGGTATGTCTACACTACAAAATTAGATTGAATTAATAGAAGCCGGTTTTATAGAAATCGGTTGTATACAGCCGATTTTGTGTGTCCCCACATAAAATGCTCTAAGTGCTCTAGTCGGCGGACCGCGTCCACAGTACCGAGGCTAGCGTCGACTTCCGGAGCATTGCACTATGGGTAGCTATCCCACAGTTCCCGCAGTCTCCGCCGCCCATTGGAATTCTGGGTTGAGATCCCAATGCCCGAATGATGCAAAACAGTGTCGCGGGGGGTTCTGGGTACATGTCGTCAGGCCCCTCCCCCTCCATCAGAGCAACGGCAGACAATAGATTCGCGCCTTTTTACCTGGGTTACCTGTGCAGACAACATACCATGGCAAGCATGGAGCCCGCTCAGCTCAGCTCACCGTCACCATATGTCATCAGGGTGCCAGCAGACGTGGGACTGCATTGCTACACAGCAGCAGCTAACTGCCTTTTGGCGGTAGACGGTTTGGCGATCTGGGTGCTGGCAGCCGTGGGGCTGCATTGCACCAGCCCCTTGCCTTTTGCCTTTTGGCAGTAGATGGTTTATTACGACTGGTAACCGTCCTCGTCGTACAGCAGTGGCTGTCGATCATGGGCACCTGGGCAGACATGCTCAGTCCTATGGAACTGTCTTGATGATGATGGTTATCAGTCGTAGTATGCCATTTTCTGCCACGCACACTGTTAGCTCATTGCACGTTAGCAGAGTCTTCCCTGAGCAGCAGATCGTGCAATAGGCCTGAAGGCTAACTGCCAAGAGCCCAGTATTTGCTGCCAAGCACCCAGAAAATACCGAGGGTTAATCAGTCATGCTGCACCGTCGTCTTAAGATGTAAAAAATAGATTTGTTTTGTATTCATTTCCTTCCCCCCTCCCTCCGTCAAATCAACGGCCTGATAAACCCAGGCTTTTGAGTTAAATCTCTGGGGGGGTCCATTCTGTGGGACAGTTGTTTGTGTTTCTCCCTGATGCAAAGCCACCTTTCTTGATTTTAATTCCCTGTACCTGTACGCCATGTCGTCACTCGCCCCTCCCTCCCTCCCTCCTTCCCCTGGTCCGTCAGATACTAGTTTCGCGCCTTTTTTCAGACCAGACGCCATAGCTAGCACTGGGATCATGGAGCCCGCTCAGATCACCGCGGCAATTATGAGCACTATGAACACCACGCGCATTGTCCTGGAGTATATGCAGAGCCAGGACATGCCAAGGCAAAACCAGGACCAGCCGAGGAGGAGGCGATTGCAGCGTGGCGACGAGAGTGATGAGGAAATGGACATGAACCTAGACCTCTCACAAGGCACAGGCCCCAGCAATGTGGAAATCATGGTGTTCCTGGGGCAGGTTGATGCCGTGGAACGCCGATTCTGGGCCCGGGAAACAAGCACAGACTGGTGGGACCGCATCGTGCTGCAGGCGTGGGACGATTCCCAGTGGCTGCGAAACTTTCGCATGCGTAAGGGCACTTTCATGGAATTCTGTGACTTGCTTTCCCCTGCCCTGAAGTGCCAGAATACCAGGATGAGAGCAGCCCTCAGAGTTGAGAAGCGAGTGGCGATAGCCCTGTGGAAGCTTGCAATGCCAGACAGCTACCGGTCAGTCGGGAATCAATTTGGAGTGGGCAAATCTACTGTGGGGGCTGCTGTGATCCAAGTTGCCAGGGCAATGAGAGACCTGGTGATATCAAGGGTAGTGACTCTGGGAAACGTGCAGGCCATAGTGGATGGCTTTGCTGCAATGGGATTCCCAAACTGTGGTGGGGCGATAGACGGAACCCATATCCCTATCTTGGCACCGGAGCACCAAGCCACCGAGTACATAAACCGCAAGGGGTACTTTTCAATGCTGCTGCAAGCCCTGGTGGATCACAAGGGACGTTTCACCGACATCAACGTGGGCAGGCCGGGAAGGGTACATGATGCTCGCGTCTTCAGGCACGCTGTTCTGTTTCGAAAGCTGGAGGAAGGAACTTTCTTCCCGGACCAGAAAATAACCGTTGGGGATGTTGAAATGCCTATCGTGATCCTTGGGGACCCAGCCTACCCCTTAATGCCATGGCTCATGAAGCCGTACACAGGCAGCCTGGACAGGAGTCAGGACCTGTTCAACTACAGGCTGAGCAAGTGCCGAATGGTGGTGGAATGTGCATTTGGGCGTTTAAAAGCGCGCTGGCGCAGCTTACTGACTCGCTCAGACCTTAGCGAAAAGAATATCCCCATTGTTATTGCTGCTTGCTGTGCGCTCCACAATATCTGTGAGAGTAAGGGGGAGACATTTATGGCGGGGTGGGAGGTTGAGGCAAATCGCCTGGCCGCTGATTACGCGCAGCCAGACACCAGGGCGGTTAGAGGAGCACAGCATGGCGCGGTGCGCATCAGAGAAGCTTTGAAAACGAGTTTTGTGACTGGCCAGGCTACGGTGTGAAACTTCTGTTTGTTTCTCCTTGATGAAATCTCCGCCCCCCCACCCACCCGGTTAACTCTACTTCCCTGTAAACCAACCACCCCACCCTCCCCTACCCTCCCCCCTTCAAGCACCACTTGCAGAGGCAATAAAGTCATTGTTACTTCACATTCATGCATTCTTTATTAATTCATCACACAACTAGGGGGATAATTGCAAAGGTAGCCCGGGATGGGTGGGGGAGGAGGGAAGGAAAAGGACACTCTGCAGTTTAAAATTTTAACACTTATTGCTCGGGAAATCATCTAGGGTGGAGTGACTGGGTGGCCGGAGGCCCCCCCACCGTGTTCTTGGGCGTCTGGGTAAGGAGGCAATGGGACTTGGGGAGGAGGGCTGTTGGTTACACAGGAGCTGTAGCGGCGGTCTCTGCTCCTGCTGCCTTTCCTGCAGCTCAACCATACGCTGGAGCATATCAGTTTGATGCTCCAGCAGCCGGAGCATCGACTCTTGCCTTCTGTGTGCAAGCTGACGCCACCTCTCATCTTCAGCCCGCAATTCAGCACGCCACCTCTCCTCTCGCTCATATTGGGCTTTTCTATAATCAGTCTTTGACTGCCTCCACGCATTCTGCTGTGCTCTGTCAGCGTGGGAGGCAGTCTGTAGTTCTGTAAACATTTCATCACGCGTCCTTCGCTTTCGGTTTCGAATCTTCACAAGCCTCTGTGAAGGAGAAAGATTTGCAGCTGGTGGAGGAGAAGGGAGAGGTGGTTAAAAAAGACACATTTTAGAGAACAATGGGTACACTCTTTCACGTTAAATTTTGCTGTTCACATTACATAGCACATGTGCTTTCGTTACAAGGTCACATTTTTCGTCTTATATTGAGGGCCTGCCGGTTTGGTGTGAGAGATCACTCACGCAGTGCCAGGCCACAGATTTCAGCTTGCAGGCAGCCATGGTAAGACACAGTCTTTTGGCTTTTTTAACCTTCTTAACATGTGGGGATGGTTTCAAACAGTACTGCTCTCATTAACCATACCAAGCACCCGTTGGGTTGGCCATTTAAAATGGGTTTGCAATGTAAAAGGAGGGGCTGCGGTTTCAGGGTTAACATGCAGCACAAACCCAACTACTTCCCCTCCCCCCCACACCCAATTCTCTGGGATGATCACTTCACCCCTCCCCCCCACCGCGTGGCTAACAGCGGGGAATATTTCTGTTCAGCAGAGCAGGAAGGGGCACCTCTGAATGTCCCCTTAATAAAATTGCCCCATTTCAACCAGGTGACCGTGAATGATATCACTCTCCTGAGGATAACAAAGAGTGATAAGGAATGGATGTCGTCTGCATGCCAGCAAACACCGGGACCATACGCTGCCATGCTTTGTTATGCAATGATTCCAGACTATGTGCTACTGGCCTGGCGTGGTAAAGTGTCCTACCATGGCGGACGGGATAAGGCAGCCCTCCCCAGAAACCTTTTGCAAAGGCTTTGGGAGTACATGAAGGAGAGCTTTCTGGAGATGTCCCTGGAGGATTTCCGCTCCATCCCCATACACGTTAACAGACTTTTCCAGTAGCTGTACTGCCCGCGATTGCCAGGGCAAATTAATCATTAATCATTAAACACGCTTGCTTTTAAACCATGTGTAATATTTACAAAGGTACACTCACCAGAGGTCCCCTGTGTGCCCCCAGGGTCTTGGGTGAGTTCGGGGGTTACTAGTTCCAGGTCCAGGGTGATAAACATATCCTGACTGTTGGGGAAACCGGTTTCTCTGCTTCCTTGCTGCTGTGAGCTATTTACATTATCTTCATCCTCATCTTCCTCGTACCCCGAACCCGCTTCCCTGTGTGTTTCTCCAGTGAGGGACTCATAGCATATGGTTGGGGTAGTGGTGGCTGCACCCCCTAGAATGGCATGCAGCTCCGCGTAGAAGCAGCATGTTTGCAGCTTAGCCCCGGACCTTCCGTTTGCTTCTCTGGCTTTGTGGTAGGCTTGCCTTAGCTCCTTAATTTTAACACGGCACTGCTGTGCATCCCTGTTACGGCCTCTGTCCTTCATGGCCTTGGAGACCTTTTCTAATATTTTGCCATTTTGTTTACTGCTTCGGAGTTCAGCCAGCACTGATTCATCTCCCCATATGGCGAGCAGATCCTGTACTTCCCGTTCTGTCCATGCTGGAGCTCTTTTGCGATCCTGGGACTCCATCACGGTTACCTGTGCTGATGAGCTCTGCGTGGTCACCTGTGCTCTCCACGCTCAGCAAACAGGAAATGAAATTCAAACATTCGCGGGGCTTTTCCTGTCTACCTGGCCAGTGCATCTGAGTTGAGAGTGCTGTCCAGAGCGGTCACAATGAAGCACTCTGGGATAGCTCCTGGAGGCCAATAACGTCGAATTCGTCCACACTAACCCAATTCCGACCCCCTAAGGCCGATTTTATCGCTAATCCCCTCGTCGGAGGTGGAGTAAAGAAACCGGTTTAAAGGGCCCTTTAAGTCGAAAGAAAGGGGTTCGCCGTGTGAACGTGTCCAGGCTTAATTCGATTTAACGCGGCTAAAGTCGACCTAAACTCGTAGTGTAGACCAGGCCTTAGATGCTTTTTCAATAGTGCTGTAGCACTAAGCATCCCACGTACAATCATCATAACAAGCCCCTCATTTTACAGATATGGAACTGAGGAGACAGATTAAAGTGACTTGTCCAGGGTCATATATGAAAACTATGCAGAGGCAGGAACAGAATTTTCATCACCCGAGTTCAAGTTCCATATCCCAACTACAAGACCATACACTCACCTTCTGTCCCCTTCATAACCAATACTGGTAGAGAAAACTATAAGCTGTAACTCAACTTTGCCACATCATGTGAAGTTTAGTAGGCACCTAAAAACCAGAAGAGTTAGCCTAGTAACCAAAGGTTCCACATCTACATTATTTGTTTCAGTAGAGTCAGGTTGCCCTTCCCACTACAGAAATGATGGGATAAGGAGGAAGATAAGGCTATTTCTAAATGCCATAGTGGTTATCAGACCAAAAACAAAAACAATTTACATGTAGTCCAGTTCCCTGAAGCAATTAGCCATCTTTATCCTTACAGTTTTTTCCAACATGCAGTCAATAGGCTTTTTCCAAGCAGAAGATCCCCTCTGTTCCTACCTGTACATCTCCAACCAAATCATGTCCTCCAGGATTCTGTGAAAAGTAACTCCTTCCCTGGACACACGTTAAAAAACCAGCCTGACTTGGAGGGGAAGCAAAAGCAGCTATAAAAAAAAAAAATTTTTTTTTTTAACATAACAAATGGAAGGAAGTAGAAATAGATACAATTCAGAAAACAGGATTCCAGAGGGAAACAACAACAAAAATCTATAGCCAGAAGAGTTAAAGACAATACAGACGGGGTTTTGTTTAAGTATTTTAGGAACAAAAAGAATTCTAACAATGGTATTGGTCTACCAGATGGAAGCTCTCCGTTCCAACAGTATCCCAGCAGGATGTTAAAAGCAGGTACTAAAAGTTATACATTTTTAAAATCACTGGGTCCAATTAACTTGCATCGGAGAGCTTTAAAAGAGCTGGGATAGGAGCTTTCTGGACCACCAGTGTTGATTTTCAAAGTATCTTGAAACACTAGGGAAGTTCCAGAAGACTGGATGCAAGCTAATGTTGTATCAAAATATTTAAAAAGGTGTAAATGGGATGAACTAGGCAATTATAGGTCTGTCAGCCTGACAACGATGCCAGGCAAAATAATGGAACAGTTCATATAGGATCCAATTAATAAAGAATAAAAAGAGGGTAATATAATTAATGCCAATCAACATGGTTTATGGAAAACAGATCCTGTCAAATTAATTAAATCTTTTTTTAAGTGAGATTACAAGTTTGATTGATAAAAGGTAATAGCAATGATGTATATTCTTAGACTTCTGAAAGGGATTTGCCTTGGTATTGCATGACATTTTGATTAAAAAACTTGAATGATACAAAGTTAACGTGGCACACATTAAATGGATAAAAATGGTTAACTAACAGGTCTCAAAATGGAATTATAGATGGGGAATAATCAAACGGGTATGTTTCTAGATGGTTCCCATAGGGATCGGTTCTTGGTCCTACCCTTTTTATCACTGACCTGAAAAAAAAAAAGAAAAAAGAAAAAACACACATTACTGATAAAGTTTGCAGATGACACAAACATTGTGGGAGCGGTAAATAATGAAGAGAACAGGTCACCAGAATAGATCAATCTGGATAGCTTGATAAAATGGGACCAAGCAACAATATCTTTTAATGTGGTCAAATGTGAAGTCATGCATCTAGGAAAAAAGAATGCAGGCCATACTTACAGGATGAAAATCCTGGGGAGCAAAGATTCTGGAAAAAAAAAAGTTTGTAGGTTGTGGTAGATAATCAACTGAACATGAGTTCCCAGTGCAATGTTATGGCCAAAAGAGCTAGTGCTCCTGTTTTTACAACCAAGGATTGCATTGAGTAGGAGCAGGGAAGTTATATTACTTGTGTAGTTATAACTGATATGATCAGTACTGGAGAGCTATGTCCAGTTCTAGCATCCACAATTAAAGAATGATGATAAATTGGAGATGGTTCAGACAAGAACCACAAGAATGACTTAAGGATTGGAAAACATGCCTGTGACGGGGCCCCTCATCTCACATAAGCGCCTCCTGTCAGCTGGGTACATCTGCACCTGCACTCTCTCAACTTTGCTCTGCTTGCAGTGACCCCTGTTAAACTTCTCAAGCAGGTTTTCAGTGACTCGGCTCTCCGGCTGAGTCACACAGTAGGTAGGAAATAAATACATGGCAATGCAGTCCGTAGATGTGCAAACAAAACAGATGTCTTCCAGGGTACAAGTCCAACAGGGTCTCACAGTGCCCGCTGTAACATCTCAGTTCGTAGTCCTGTCTCCGGGCTTGGTTCTAAGTCAGTCTAACAGGGCCTATTACAGTATCCTGATTAGCCTCAGCCCCTCCTGGGCTAGCTTTCAATGGTATCTGCTCTATAATGGAGCAATGCCCCAGGGCCCCTCCCTAGTGACTCTTCGCTCTGTAGTGAGCCTTCCTGACCCCAGCTTTCCAGCTGAATCACTAGTTCAATTAACCTAGTGGGGTTAACAGTTCAATTCAATACTGACCATCTTCAGGGTCTTCTGCTCCCTTCTCCAGGCTTAGGCCACTCCGCTTGTGGCCTGTGGGGGGAGGAAGGGACCCTATAAATGGTAGCCCCCGGCTACTTTCCTTTAACTACTTGCTGCTGTGTTTCTCTGAGCCACTTCCCTTCTTAGCCTCAGCACTTTCAGCTCCATCCTTACCTCAGGATGGAAGTCTTGCTTGAGTCCCAGTCATCAGCCAGCAGCACCTTCTTTGCTCCTCTGGCTCCAGCCAGCAATTGATCTGCTCTGTCCAGCAGCTCCTTTTATATGAGCCTGCTGGGCTCTGATTGGCTGATCCCTGAAGCCTCTCTATACAGCCTGGAGAGCCCACCTTTACTGATCTTTCCTGAGGCGGGATGTGTGATAGGACCATGAGGGGTGTAAGACTCAAGAAGTTCAATCTGTATAGCTTATGAAGGAGAAGGTTCAGAGGTGACTTGATCAATCTATAAGCACCTACATGGGGAATATTTGATAATAAAGGGTTCTTCCATCAAAGATGTAAAAGTATGACAAGTTCCAATAGCTGGAAGTTGAAGCTAGACAAATTCAGACTAGAAATAAGGCACACATTTTTCAGTGAGGGTAACTCACCATTCATACAGCTTGTCAAGGTTTGTAGGGGATTCTCCATCACTGAATTTGTAAAATCAAGATTGGATGTTTTTCTAAAAAGTATGCTATAGTTCACAAACAGGAATTAATTTGGGGGAATAACTATGACCAGATCACAGTTGTCCCTTCTGGCCTTATGGTGCTATTCTTCTAGCCACTGATTGAGAGGTGGATGAGCCTGCATTATATAGGGCCTCAGACACATATCCTTCCCAGCATGCTTTAAGAGGAGACTAACAGGCAGGCCTCCCTTCCCCCACATGTCTTCATTGAAGCCTGTTCTGCACCAGGCTCTGAATCCAGCCTACTAGTAAGGATGAATTCCCCAGAACTTGCTTCCTGTGTTACTTTTTTACTCCCCATGAAACCAAGATTATCCCAGTCTGGTAACAGTGGGGGTGAGGGAGGGAAACAGGGAAGCTTTGACCCGCTTCAGGGCCCCACAAACAAAAAGGGAGCATAAGACTAGCTTGTTAAAGGCATGGTCTTTTCTTCCTCTATTACTATCAAAGGGGAGTGCGAGTCCCCATCAAGGAGATTCAGAAACACCAACCTTGTGAGAATACGAGCCTCTCCTGCCGTCCCCAGTTCCCAGGATTCCTACTATGGTACTGTCCCTGGACTCTGCTTGGTTGCTCCATATTTTCCATATCAGCCACAGGCCCACCCCCATTGCCCCCAAGCGGATGAAAGGAAGAAAGCATTTCTTGTTTCTTCTTCACAGCCTCCTGCCTAGTGATGGTGGTGGCAGAGACACATTGTTTCTTCACTATTCTACCCTTTCCCCAGGATTTCCTGGCAGCAGTAGTCTATGGGGGGGAAGGGAGAAGTCTACTGCTCTAATCCTCCCCAAATCTCTGATTTTTGGGCAGGTCCTCTTTCTGCATGAATAGCTCCAGTACCTGTTTCTGCTGCAGTTCAGATCTTTCTAAAGCAATAAGAATAGTATAAAACTGTCCTGACTTTTGAGGGTTACAGCCACAGGAGCTAGAGCTTTTTGAGTGAGCACAGAATTCTGCAGAAAAGGTAGACATAGGTCTCACTGACCAGCAGAATCTGTGCACTGGTCAGCCAGATATATTAGGAGTTGCAGTTCGCCCTGCTGGCCACTAGCTACTGCTGTAAAGCCGGCTTCGGGCAGCCAGGACGCATGGCTACCTTGTTAGATCTGAGAGGGGAAGGAGCAGCAGCAGGTACAACTCCAGTGAGATGTGGGGAGCCAGCTGGCAGGAACAGTGAGGGGCTCAATACTAGCCCCAGCATCTACCAGAAACCCAGCCAGACCCCAGCTTCCAGACTCCTAGACAACCTACCACTCCCACTCCAGCACCTATCCCAGACACACCTACCCTATTCACCAGGCCAGTCAAATCACCGCCCACATGCTCAGCAAAGGGATTGCTTCCTCCTAGTTCTGCTAGGGTGAAAATTACGGGAGGAAAGAGAAGACAAAACAGGGTCATGGCCAAGTCCCCTTCCACACCAGCCAGCAAAGCTGGGCAGGTGTGGAAAAGGAAGCATGCTACATTATCATAAGGGTATCCGTCCTGAAGATATTGTGCTTCAAGTTTCAGAACTTGGCTACACCATCAACCTAAACAAGTGTCATTTGCACTGTCTGGTCCTTGCTATTAGCACGGTATCCCATTGTTTAACAATTGTTGGGATGAGGTTATTCTGTGAACTGTATTTCTACAGTCTGGGCCCATTCCACTTTGCAGGATGAGGAAAAAAACCCTGAGACACACTTTCTGGACTATCAAATCAACCATTGTACCCTACCTCACAGGATGTGAAGGACTGTGATACGTCAGAAACACTTCTAAGGACAGATAATATCATCAGGCAACCCACATTCCTGGAAAATATTCATCTCTGATTCATGGTGTAAGTTAATAATTCATCTTCTTATGATGCTGTAAGTCTGCAGGATATTCAGGGTACAGATAATTTTTGTACAATCAATGAAAATTACTTTAAACAACGTTTAAGGTGCTAGATGAGGGAATGTGATGTCAATTTCAGGGTGAAAAACTGGTCAAGTACTGAAGAAAAATACAATGGTACACCACAATTTACATCAAATTCTTATAATCCAAGGGAATAGAAGGTTTTAGGTTTTAAAGCGATCCAAGCAAGCTATTATAAACTAATTATATTCACACACACACACACACACACACACACACGCACGATCTTTGTGTAACTTTTTCACTCTTATAACTAACATTTTATTGGGAAACTAAGTTACAGTTCAAACTTGAAGCATTTTATTGGGCATTCTACTTTCAGCAGAGAATCTAATGGCAGATACATCCAAACAACAATACTGAGACACCTACTTATCTAGCATATTGTTAGTAAAGTACTTTGGGATATCAACCTAGAAAATAAAGAGATCAAAATGAAAAAAGTCAGAATGTAAGCTGTGCTTTCATTCTTCAGTGTTTTTTAATGGACTATGTATATTTTGAATAATTGCCCAACGCAGAGGGGCTATGCTCTGTGCTCCCCTAATTCAGGGTTGCGGAGAAGCCATCCTCCTGGGCTTCTTTAACTTTTGCTTGGGAATCAACAGCTCCTGATTCTGGGACTCCCAAAACAGTTTAAAGCCACCTTTCATGCCCCACTCACCCCAGGTTACACCTTCTGTTCTGTGTTCTTTCTGAGACATCCACCACAGAATCTACTTTCTATTCCCAGCTCTGTAAGAAGTGACCTGGTGAAATCTCTCAGGTCACCACATCTGTAAATTAAGGGGAATTATACCTGCATCCTAAATTAGTAGGCCTTGCTCAGCGAAGTGCACTAAATTATCAACACCAGTCAGCAGATGACCTAAGACTAGAACACCTGGTCTCATGGTTTTCAATCCAGTATTCCTTCCCCTATACTCAAGTGGCAGTTTGCTGCTGCTGCTGTGTCCTGTCTGGAGCTCAAGCTATATAATGTGGGGCCAGAGATCTTCAGTGCAGATGAAGATCATGCTCTCCAAATATAGAACATTCAGAGTTTTTAGCAGCAGCCACTTCTAAAAAGTTCTACTGAGCATGTGCAAATGGCAAAGTTACAAGCAACTGGAAACAGAGGTTAATAATGCAAAGTGTTAGGCAACCTTAATTATGTGCCACTATCTGCTCCACCTATAATTAGCGTAGTTAGGGTCAACACTCCTGATCTGCTATTCCATCTGGCCGACATTAATTGAATATATTAAAAACTAACAAACCTGGAATTTTTCTACACTCAAACAAAATCAACCTTGGTTTCTTCCCTTCAAAGATAGCTGAGGGGAGCCAGAAATCCTGTTTAAAGAACTTTATCCTGCTTCCACTAAAGTAAATGGCAAAATTTCCATTGATTTCACTAGGACTATGATAGGGTCCATAGTTAACAGTAGAATGCTGTTTCTTGACATGTTTGACAAAGAAGTTACTCTCCAAAGCAGTTGCAAATTGATAAGAGAAGCAAGACCTGAAGAGAAGATCTGTGTGTCTTTGCAATAATGGTTACATACACTGTGAAGTTAAACGAGCATGGATGCTTCCAGGAACATTAAAACCATTCTGGCTATCTATTAACACCAGCAGCTGTTGCTTTGGAAAAAAAAAAAATCTGAAGTACTCTAAGGTAGAGGGGATGAAGTTAGTGCAGAGAGATGCAGATTCACTATGCTGGAAACAAGTATTTTTATCAACAAAAAAAGTACAGCATGAAAAGTGCTATCCAACCTATGTGCCTTGACCTGGAGGAACCACTAATTCTGACCTTGACTTCTCTGCTGAGACTATCAGATCATTTCAGACAATTCACCTAACAGACATCAGATAGCAACGGCTTTCAGCTGATACTGACCAGATCTGACCGGGTAGTGCATGTGGTAAATGTACCCTGTACCAGAACCACTGTTCCCTCTAAGCTGTGAGCGTGTGTGTGCGCGCACACAGATCCTAAGCCCCGCACACACACGGCGAAACACCATGTGCACGAAAAATGAAATACTACATCGGAGCCAGGCCGAAATATCATTTACGGGTGACTTTTGACATTGTTCGCAACTACGGCCAGGCATTTTGACTTATTCGCACATACTTGAGTTTGTATACAGCCAAATGAACAGACTACAAGGAGATGCATGGGTCCCAACATGATCAAAGTTCCACGTTCGAAATGCTGATGGTCAGGACCCACGCATCTCCTTGTAGTCTGTTCATTTGGCTGTGTACAAACTCAAGTATGTGCGAATAAGTCAAAATGCCTGGCCGAAGTTGCTAAGGAACTGCAAAGATTTCCCAGAAATGAACGAAGGTAAGTGTTGTTTTTGGGGTTGAAATCTTTCAAAGGCATTGGACTTCATACATTTACTCATGATGTTTTACCATTTTTTTGCTGCTCTTTTTGCTATGCACAAACTTCCGGTATCCTGATCTGAACGATCTCTCGTTTGCCCTTTTGTCGAGTCACGCTGTTAAGCGCATTGAAATAGTAGCCATATAATAAAAGTATTAATTTTAAATAAACCAAACTGGTAAAAAATCAATCCCAAAATGTCACTGTCTAGAGGTCTAAAGTGTAAAAAAACCGCGACTTCATTTAAATCTGGATGAGACTACAGAGATGGTTACACCGAAGTCACATAGTGTAATGCTTGTTAAACTTCGTGAAATATTCACATGAGGACAACGGAGTGGTTTGTGTATATTGTCGAGATGCCAGAGCTTCGGGAGAATTTTCAACAGGAAGAATATGGAACGATTAATGGAAATTGGATTTCTTAAAGCGTCATCTGTCAAGTAAGTCTCATATAGATGGTGTAATAAGACTTAGAAACAAAAACACTTCCTTACGGAGCGGATTGCTTAGCATGATTTTTGAAAGTCCAGCTGAAAAGCAGAGGAGGCAAATTAATCTTGAATGCAAGCACTCAAACCCTGAAGAAATCAAGGTACTTATTGACAGTGTGTTTTTGGCTATTAAAATGAACAGCTCGATGCTTTCTGTTCAGGATATTAATGACCATATGAAAAAGTATTTGCGCATACCAGCGAGCTGGAGAAGTAAAAATTATGCTTTCGAATTTCTTGAAATTATCAACTGCATTGTCCAAAATGACCTCATGCATGAAATAGCATCGGCAATGTTTCATACTCTAGCTGTTGATGAAAGCACTGATATATCCATTAACAGATACTTGATACTCTACTTTAAATATAGATCCATAAATTTTGCAGACTATAAAACTTCATTTGGTGGACTATTACGATTGCTGTGATGCTGTTTCAATAGTGTCTGCAATCAAAGAGTTTTATAAAAAACACCAACTTGATTTAATGAAAACGGTGATGTTCACATCTGATGGTGCCTCCGTGATGTTGGGCAAACTCAATGGCGTGGTGGCTCAGCTGAAACGTGATATTCCATACTTAGTCCAGCAACATTGCGTTGCACACCGGGAAGACTTGGGGATTTCCGATGCATGGAAAGAGGTCAAGCTGATAAGAGACATCGAAACCTTAATGAGAACTGTCTACACGGTGTTCTGTCGGTCATCCAGGAGAAAATGCAAATTTCAGAAAATAGTGGATGCTTCTGAATGTGAGTCAGAGGCCTTCGGGCCACTCAATGAAGTGCGCTGGTTATCTAGGCACTTTGCACTTCGAGCAATTATTTGCAACTATAATCCTCTTCTGGAATATTTTGAGCAAGACAAAGATACTGATCCAGTTTCTAAATACTGCCACAAAAAAGCTGAATACCGAATAACATTAGAAGTTTTGAATGATAGTGGCTTCACTATCCACGCTGCTCCAGAAACAGGGCCTTACACCTCTTGAAGCATTTCACC
This sequence comes from Terrapene triunguis, assembly GCF_002925995.2. Classification (NCBI taxonomy): domain Eukaryota; kingdom Metazoa; phylum Chordata; order Testudines; family Emydidae; genus Terrapene; species Terrapene triunguis. The sequence goes on from NW_020664498.1 coordinate 5,046,318, forward strand.
TTGCCCGAGGTAAACTGAACAAGATCAGAAGACAGTACCTTGGAGATTCAGTTTTATGGAGTGACAAAGTTAAGGCTCTCTTAGATATGAGCACTCAAGAAAATAATGAAATTGATACCAGTTCCATAATAACTTTCATAAAACATCTTGTGTGCATATTTGGCAGACAGGTTTCCAGAGGATGAAGTCCAAGAGTGGTCCGCTTTTGATTGTGCAGCAGTAGTTAAGTGTGACTTCAATTTTGGAATTCATCAGGTCAAATCCCTATGTTCAAAATACGAAGACTTTTTTGCTGAAGAGATTGTTATAGTCAGTCAGTACAATGACTTCAAGTTTGCAGTAGCCGAAAGAATCAAAAGCCAATTGGTTTTAAGTTTCCTGGATATGGTGACATTTGCTCACCAGAACGAACAGTTTCAGGATCTTGCAAAGTTGATGGATATTGGAGGAACATTCCTAGCAGCAAGTGCAGAATGTGAGCGTGGCTTTAGCTTAATGAACACTCTAAAAAACAAACTACAGAATCGTTTACAAGTAGATCATTTGGACATGCTGATGTGTATTAAGAGTCACCAGCTGGATGGAGGACTGATAGATCTGGACAGAGTTTATATTGAATGGGCAAATGAAAAAGATCGCAGGGAAAAACAGTAAGATTAGTTTAGCAGTCTGACATTTCTATCAATAAGGAAATTAAAATGCATTTGTAATTACATATCTTATTCTTGGCTGATAATCATTTATTAATATTTTTTAGGAAAATTTTAAATTTAAAGCAAACTCTTGTTTTTCTTTTTTCACTTATGATGTCTATCTGAAAATCCATATAAATTGACATAATGGCATACTTAAATTGTCTTTATTATATGTTTATCAAAATCTTTTTGGACATGTGTATAGAATGAAAGGTGAAAGTGGACACCAATAGGCAGAAGCCTATGGACTGATAATGATCATGATTAATACGTGCTTGATATATGCTCGTGATTGTCTATAAAAAAAGATCATAAAGCGTAATGCTTAAAACTAACTTCTGCTTCATGAAGAATGGTTAAATTTCCTTTTTCTAAGTATTTAAAAATGACATTTATAAAATAACATGGTGTAAATTAAAACTTTTTAAATGTATAAGCATTTTACTCGCTTGGGCGCATTTGCCTCATGGTGCACAAATTTGAACTCTGCTTCAAAAATTTGCACAGAAGAAATTTTTTGCATACATGGCCTGTCAAAAATTAGAGGGAAATTGACCAGAACCCTAAACTATTCACTCTCTAATAAACACTTTAAACAAAAATAAACATTTTAGATGAGTTTGAGTCAAATAAAGGCAAAACAAATAGGTCAGAGGTTCTCAAACTGTGGTTCACGGAGGGGCTCCATTCAGGTGGTCCGCAGATAGTTCCCTGTAAGGTGCACGCCTGGATGGCCACACACGAGACAGGCGTGGCTCCACTAATTAGGTGCCTGGACCCTGGAGAAGACGCACATATAAGGTGAGGTGGTTGCCTCGGGGGGAAGAGGGGACAGGTGGGAGGGGGCAGTGGGGTGAGAAGAGGGAGTGGGGAGAATTTGGGAAATGCAGGGCTGTGGCGACCAGAAAAAAAAAAAAGAGGCGACTTTCCCCAGCTCGGGGGCTGCCAGGGCGGGGGAGAGAGGGCACATCCATCACATTAGAAAGGTAAGATACTGCTATTCAAATGAGTTGTGTGCTTTTATTTGTAGAACAAACAAAACAAAAAACACGTTAATTAACAGTACAAACAACATTTGGAAAGATCATTAAGTGGTCCACCGAGACCCTCAGCAATTTTCAAGTGGTCCGCGGAAAAAAAAAGTTTGAGAACCAATGAAGTAGGTAAACTAATTGTAAGTCTTTATCAATATTGTAGACTTTATAATATCTTCATGAAAAACGCACTAAATTGCAGTATTGCTTTCACTCCAAAAAAGGTAAAACATCCAATATGTGACATGTACCATAACCTGCATTATACAAAACTAAAATCTCTGTTTAAAATAAAGAGCAAAATACGAGGTTGATGCCTGATGAACTAATGCCATCATAGAATTGTTTTGGTCCACAGGCAAAACTGAGTAGTTACCACATTATTTAAAGCATACGACATTTACCTTTAATAAAATTGAGTTGTTGTGGCAACTAATATGGTTTATCGGTCGCTAATGAAATGAAGCAAAATTGTCAGATATTTGGTATTGTTGATTACATATATGACACGGGTGCATTCTACTCCAGCTAAAAGGCTACTTGCAGTAGCATTATGGGCATAGTAATTAGGGTATATTCTGAACAAGGAGAACAGTAAAATAGTTACCTAAAATTTCTCATTTCTGAGTCTCTACACTATTGACCGTCCTATGCAATGTGAAAATTTCAAAGTGACTTGTTGTATAAGTAACTAGCTCAACGTGTGCTAACTAGTTATGCTAAACTATCTGTTCGACCTTGCATTTAGCTGTGACACTCTGAGTACCATTCCCAGACCTGAGGAAGCTCGAAAGCGCATCTCTTTCACCAACATATTACCTCACCCACCTTCTCTCTCTCTCTCTGTGCAACAAGCTTTTCAGAAGACTACAACTCTGTGCACATGTAATTTAAAAAGATAAATAACTCTGGGAGGCATCTTTAAAATTCTTTACTTTGACTTAAATTATCACACTCGTGCCTTATAGCTTTCATCTATAAACTACTCTGCTTCTAGCTAAAATGTTGGAACAAGGAGGGGGGCAGCATCAGGCAACTTCCTGGTTCAGGGCCCCTCATCTTGATTTCCATGAACTCCTAAGAGAATAAGTTTCACATAAGACTTTTCTTTAGTGAAGCAGCAAAATCACTGCATCAGGAACAAAGTTCACTGTTACCAAAACTTCACTATCCTTTAGTAACTTTGGGGTCTGGGGTTAAGGACACCCCTGGATGAATTGGAAAATTGTGTCTATATGGTTTTATCATCCTAGAGCTTGTTAAGTTTCTAACCTGTCCATTAACAGTAAAGCTGCCTAGGTAAGCACTGAGATATATATCTGCAATTAATAAAAGCTACCTCTGTTAGTAGCAAAGCTTTTGAAATATAAATTACAATACAGCATGAAATAAGTTAAATTTGATTGTACAGAGGCCACCAACGTTGTCCTTTTTATAACAGAAAGCCTCATGACAGCCATAATATTCTTTCAATGAGCATTGCTCAATAAATGCTCAAGCCTTGAAGCTTTTAAATGTATTACAGTGATTATATCATTAAGACACTTCAATAGAACATTGAGAAACAATTTTCCTCCATGCTAACTGCAAGTAACAGTAACCAAAAAAGTTGAATAAATGCACATTGTACCTAAAATATAAACCTAGATACTGCAAATAAACTCCTCCAAGTAAAACTAGCAAAAACCTATAAAACATTTTTTTTTAAAAAATTACCAAAGCAGGCAATATTTAGTTTAAATTTTATGAGACATATGCTAAGAAAGCACAATTAAGTTATAGTGAATAGAGACTTATAATAAATATTTGGAAGAAATAATGTTGCCATCTACTGTAGTTAACAGCTCAAAATGTATTCGGCTCCATGAATGCTGCTGCTCCTGAAAGCCACATTGTTGTAAACCATTGAATATATTGCCTTTGTTCGTTTAGGTAAGGCACAAATAAAATTGTGATGACAGTTAAAGACACCATCCTTGAAGTAGTCTACCTAATACATTTGGAAAGAGAATGAGGAGGGAAGGGAGAGAAGAAAAAGAAAAAAGTCTAGCTGTATAAGATTTTCTTTGTTGCTTGCTTGTTAAGAAATTCTTCTGGTACAACTGAGGGGATTATGAATTCACATGTGAATTTATCCCCTATTAAACTTTTAGTAAAAGGGTCAGTTAGCAGGAATGATAAAGCTCAGGCACGGCAGTCACATGCTGGCAGAGCATCTATGGCTAGCTCTAGCCAGGCATATCACTGTTTTGTAGCTTTAAAATAAAATAGAAAAAAGATATATCCCAGTCTCTCTAGTCTAGAACGAGATATGATCCAGCACAGTTCAAGGTATAATTTCATTGTAGACAAAGGGAGCATGGTTTATTGTATTCACCAAAAATGGTGCCCCAAACAACATACCCTGTGATGAACCTTAGCTACAGAACACCCCACTGCCAAGGTCTTTTATTCTTCTTCTTGGGACTTCTGCAGTTTTCACTGCTTGACAGTACACTTTTTTTCCATCACACTGAGTAGCCTCCTTTTGTTATCTTAGCTTCTGTGCACTACTCATGGAATTATAAAAACCACCAGAAGATATGGGAGAAGTATCCCCACTCAAAGAGCTTGCCAATGCCTAGGGCCAGAACGGATTTTCTATATGACATCAGAAAGGATTATTTTTCTCCAACCGTGCCCAAGGCATAGAAATCATAGCGCATTCAGAGAAATACAACTGTCAGAGTCAAAGTGATAAATTTTGACAACCTGAACTATTTGTCACGTTGTCAAAGTGGTTCCCGACTGTGTGTGCCAACCAGCGCAGATTGTCAAAAAGCAGGGCAGACACCCCGAACCGGTGGTATGCTCTATAATTAGATTTCACCAATCCAGTAACAAACTGGAACTCCCAAAGTACTACAATAGTATCATCATGGAGTCACAGACAGACTCCATAGACACTCCAGTCTATCTTGCCACCCAAGCAAGCTGGATTATGTGATAAATGGTCGCTTACTCAAAAAAAAAAAAAAAAAAAATCACAAAACATTCAGGTTGCTTCCAGTCCCAAGAGACCAGTCACTTATCCAGACCAATTTGTACCATAGATCTCAAACCAAAAACAACGCTAGTAACCCATTTAGTAATAAACTTACTAAAGGTTTATTAACTAGGAAAAAGAAATGAAAAAGTTATTTATAGGTTAAAGTAGACAACATATACACACACAAGTGAGTTCAGTCTATAGTTTCAAAAGGTGACAGATGGAGTAATCTGTCAGCACTGGATGTCTTTTCAGGGTTAATCCATGCCCAGCAGCATGGGGATCTCTGTGCTTATGTCCAGGAATCTCTGCCCCCTCAGAATCCAGATAGCAGAAGAGAGATTTGGTTTCTCTTTGTCAGGGATATTTATCCCCTCCACTCCAAAGTTGAAAACAGATGGGATGAGTTTGTGGGTAGGTCTCTCCTTCATGGAGAGAGTTAGGGTATGTCTATACTACTCGCTGGATTGGCGGGCAGCGATCAATCCAGCGGGGGTCGATTTATCGCCTCTAGTCTAGACACGATAAATCGCGCCCCCCAGGAACTCTGCCGTCGACTCCTGTATTCCACCGACGCGAGAGGCGCAGGCGGAGTCGACGGGGGAGCGGCAGCAGTTGACTCATTGCAGTGAAGACACCACGGTGAGTGGATCTAAGTATGTCAAGTTCAGCTACGTTATTCATGTAGCTGAAGTTGCTTAACTTAGATTGACGCCCCACCCCTCACCCCCAGTGTAGACCAGGCCTTAGGAATGCAGTCAACAGTGCCTCTGTCCTTTGATGCTACACAGTACCTCATTTGCCTTCAGCGGGCCAATTCTTATATGCAGGGCAAGCATTTTATCTTAATTAATGCTTCTTGTCCTGTGTGGTGAGTTGCACAATTACAGAGGTTTACAATGCAAACACTCAATATAACTTTATACCACAAGCTACAGAGATAAGTGAGATTAATACATGCAGCGTCCTAACAAGCATTTTATAAAGTCTAAACACTAAACACATTCTTATCAACTGAACATAGAACATTTATTTTGATAATACTAACCCAAAAGGTAAGCAAGACTGATTTTAGCTATTCCTTTGTAACTGTTCAGTAAGGCCTGGGCATGAGCTGGCACCTGCTCTGCCAGCTTCACACTAATTTGGAAAAGTTGTCTTAAACTTTTCCAAATTATTTGAGACAAATAATTGTCTCAAACAACTTTTCCAAGGACAACTGCAAGGTAATTTAGAGGTGCAATCCCTTTGACCTCTTCTCACTACAGCCGTAGGAGGACCAAAATGCCATGTTTCCACAGCAGGTTATGAAGAAATTGGACTCAATAGCTCTGTGGTAGCATGGGATAAGGTAAGATAGCATGGATAATCACTGACTTGCTACTGGCCTATCTTTATTGCTCTATGCTGCTCAGATTAGTGGAGCAGTTCTGGTTAGTTCAAGCTGCAATTGCCAGTTCCATTCCTCAGCCTTGTGCACATATGGTTTACACAGGGTGTTCTTTCATTTCCAGAATTTCACTACTAGTACACTAACCCCCACACAAATCTTGCAATAAATCACAGCTCAAAAACATGTTCTATGAACATACCAATGAGGCAAATGAAGACAAAGTTATGTGGAAAAAATTCGGTCTCTAGAAATATTTTACTTTGATTCTAACTGATCTGTGACAGAGGACCCATGAGTCCTACATGGGCCTATCACAACATGGGGTGTACTTCATCCAGTGCACTAAATGCCCCAATAGCAACTAGGCAGGTGAAACCAGACAATCACTATGCTCTCAAATGAACTCACACAGCAAAAAGATAAAGACAAACATACCCATCACCTGTATAAGCCATCACTCTATATCTGACCTATCAGTCCTCATCCTCAAAGGAAACTGCACAACATTTTCAAAAGACCAAGTTTGGGAGCTTAAATTCATAACTTTGCTAGACACTAAAAATAATGGACTGAATAGAGACACTATTCTAATAAACCATTAATTCAATCTATAACCCACTAATACCCTTCCACACTGTCTTTCCCCCACCCCCTTCCTCCTTTCTTTCCTCCCTATAACTGCAGGGATATTAATGGGTCATTTCACCTTGAAATATGCATTAACCACTTATGCTAAACAAACTGTTCCACCTTGTATTTAGTGGTGACACTCTGAATATGTTTCTGTGACCTAAAGAAGAGCTCCGTGTAAGCTTAAAAGCTCACCTATCTCACCAACAGAAGTTGGTCCAATAAAATATATTACCTCATCCAACTTGTGTCTGTGACAGACGGTCAATCTAAATAACCTCAGATATTTTACTCAAAGAGGAGCTTAAGAGCAACCAAATAAATTAGAGCTATTGGAGTGACACTAGTCCCAGTTCGAAAACCAGTTCAAAAGTGATGGGTTGTTTCCAACAATCATTAATAAAAATTGCATATTTTAAAAAATAGAACATACAAGTATTTTGGAACAGAGGTTAGAGTGTTTTGGGGCCGAAATGAGCAAGTAGTTTGGAATGAACAACTTACTCAGTAACTGTTTTCTGCTCTCAGAATATCCACAAGCATATTACCATTTCCTTAAAATTGAGTAGTTATTTGAATTACTTTGAATTTTCAATTTCTTCCTCTATGGTTTGATTATGAATATTCTGAAATCAAGATGTGTTGCTGGCTTAGTTTGGTTGGTAAGGCCATCCTTTTGCGTTTTCTACGTGGATGCTCACGCACAAACACTTCCAACAAGAATGCCTGCATGTTCAAATTTTAAAATTCAGTTTCCACTAATGCAGCGGTTCTCAAACTTTAGGAACCAGAGAACCCCCATTTTGATTTAAAATTTTACTGCAGACCCCAAAAAACCCTGCTCAGCCCCAGGCCTCACCCCACTTCTTCCCACGCCCACTCCACCCCTGCTCCTCCTCTTCCCACCCCCTTCCCCGAGCACCCCTGTCCTCCCTCCTCCCCCCTCCCTCCCAGCACCTCCTGCACATCATGGAACAGCTCTTCCCCAGCATGCAGGAGGCGCTGGGAGGGAGGGGGAGAAGTTGATCAACGGGGCCTGTGGATCCCAGTTTGAGAATCACTGCACTAATGTTTTACCAGTAAAACTCAAATTGCTCACACTGTTTACAGAAAGCAAACAGAAAAGTTGCTCAAACATGATCAAAATAAAATCACTTTAGAACTGTAGCAAGTATACACACGTTTTTGCATTTTCTCTTTGGTTTCTGTCCTATACAAAATAGTCTTATTTTCTTATTATCAATTTTCCCCCTAATGTGTGGTGTTTAGATGCTGCTTGTGATTATTAGAACTGGGAGCATTGGCTGTTGGGAGTCTGAAAGGACAGGGAGTCCTGTGGCACCTTTAAGACTAACAGATGTATTGGAGCATAAGCTTCGTGGGTGAATACCCACTTCGTCAGACGCATGTAATGGAAATTTCCAGAGGCAGGTATAAATATACAGGCAAGAATCAGTCTGGAGCTAATGAGGTTAGTTCAATCAGGGAGGGTGAGGTCCTCTGCTAGAAGTTGAGGTGTGAACACCAAGGGAGTTGTTATGGTGTGGTGTGTGGTTGCTGGTGAGAATATGCTTCCTCGCCCAGAGACAACCCACCAACCTTAAGCATATTCTCACCAGCAACCACACACCGCACCATAACAACTCTAACTCAGGAACCAATCCATGCAACAAACCTCGATGCCAACTCTGCCCACATATCTACACCAGCAACACCATCACAGGACCTAACCAGATCAGCTACATCACCAGTTCATTCACCTGCACATCCACCAATGTTATATATGCCATCATGTGCCAGCAATGTCCCTCTGCTATTTACATCGGTCAAAACTGGACAGTCACTCCGTAAAAGGATAAATGGACACAAGTCAGATATCAGGAATGGCAATATACAAAAACCTGTAGGAGAACACTTCAACCTCCCTGGCCACACAATAGCAGATGTAAAGGTAGCCATCTTACAGCAAAAAAAACTTCAGGACCAGACTCCAAAGACAAACTGCTGAGCTCAGGGCCGGCTCCAGGGTTTTGGCCACCCCAAGCAGCCAAACAAAAAAAAAAGCCACGATTGCGATCTGCGGCAACAATTCGGCAGGAGGCCCTTTGCTCCGAGCAGGAGTGAGGGACCATCCGCCGAATTGCCGCCGAACAGCTGGACGTGCCGCCCCCTCCGAGGTGGCCGCCCCAAGCACCTGCTTGGTAAGCTGGTGCCTGGAGCCGGCCCTGGCTGAGCTTCAGTTCATTTGCAAATTTGACACCATCAGATCAGGATTAAACAAAGACTGCTTTTGTAGTTGGCTAGCCATTCACAGTTTCTCCTCCCTTGGTGTTCACACCTCAACTGCTAGCAGAGGACCTCACCCTCCCTGATTGAACTAACCTCGTTATCGCCAGACTGATTCTTGCCTGCATATTTATACCTGCCTCTGGAAATTTCCATTACATGCGTCTGACGAAGTGGGTATTCACCCACGAAAGCTTATGCTCCAATACATCTGTTAGTACAGTACATAGGACTCTGTTGCTTTTTACAGATCTAGACTAACACGACTACCCCTCTGATACTTGAAAGGACAGGAAACAGGAAGGATGGGGGAGGAGTTGAGGAGGCTGAGTGAGTTACAGAGGGTGCAGCAGCAGCTTGGTAAAGAGGTTTCCACTGTAAAAATAAAGTCCTGTTTAAGTTTGTTAGTACCTTGCCTGGTTGATACAACATTTTGGCGACGAGGATGGATCTTCTGCCTCTGAACCCACCTGCACCCTTTCTGCAAAGCCCAGGTGAGCCTCCAATTGCATTTACTGTCTGGATCCATATGTTGGAGACTTATCTGCTTGCAATCACTGCTACAGAGATTTCTGAAATAAGAAAGCGTACTCTGCTAATCCACTGCCTTGGAGCAGAAGGGCAGCATATATTTTACACTTTTCCCCTTGCAGATGATAAATGAGACTGCACTCACTGCATTAAAGAACTTTTTTGTGCCAAAAGTGAATGTAGTAGCTAATCGCTACAGATTTCGCCAGCGTGAGCAAAAACCAGGGGAGACTATAATGCAGTATATTGCTTCCCTGAGGAGTCTGATTGTAACTTGTGACTTTGGGAATATGGCAGATGAGATGATTAGAGACCAGCTCATTGAGAAAACAACCATGCTTCGTGTAAGAGAACGCTTACTTCTAGAACCACAACTCACACTAGAAAAAGCAATAGCCATTGCTACTCAGATTGAGTCAGCTACACCTGAAGCCAAAATAATGAGCAGAGATACAAAAGACACAGTCCAGGCTGTGACTCCTTTGCAGAACAGTTCACTATCGCTGCAGACAAATAATGGCAAGAGGAAAACTAATGAAAAGCCACTGAATCAGCAAATTCAAAATACAGTAAAAGCATGCTTTCGCTGTGGATCCCCACATCATCTTGCAAGCTACACAGGATGTCCAGCAAAAGTAGCTCAGTGCAATCATTGCAAAAAGATTGAACTGGCTACTGCGACATACTTTAGCAAAATGCCCAATCAACAGGTGCATGCAGTTACAATACCAGATGTTACTGTGCTGAGTGTGGACAAAATCACTACTGCACATATTCCAGAACAGATAAAGTGCACTGTAAACGTTTCCACCATACCCTCAGGCAAATCACACTCTATTCAGCTAATGTTGGACACTAGTTCAGCAGTATCAATACTACCTGATTCCATCTATTTGCAGTACTTTAAAGATGTGCCTCTTACTGAACTCAAACTTCAGTTGGTGTGCTATTTGAAAAACCATATTCCAGTACATGGCTGCCTGCCAGCAATAGTTACTTTTGGTGATTGCTGTGTAACGGCAGAGTTCTACATTGTCCACAAAGGCACTCCTATCCTTGGCAGAGATTTATTGGCTGCTTTAAATCTCAGGGTAGTTAATGGAGGAATTGATCATCTTCAGCAAAGCACTCTTGCGGTACACACACCAATTTCATCTGGGACCCAACACCAGGTTGAGGAGAAACTTGGCTGTGCTTATGGGTTTCTGTATAAAGTTAAAATGCAGAATAATGTGATGCCTGTATGACAGAAATTACGGCGCTTACCATTTTCAGTCAGGGAAGCTGTTTCGGAGGAACTTAGAAAACTCGTTGAAAAGGACATTATTGAAGAGATTAACTCCTCGGAATGGGTTTCACCTATAGTAGTGACGCAGAAGAAGGGTGGAGGCATTCACCTTTGTGTGGACTTAAAGGAGCCAAATAAAGCTATTGTGATTGACAGCCATCCTCTTCCTCACATAGAAGTAGTATTTGCAGAACTCCGTGGAGCAAAGTTGTTTTCTACTCTTGATTTGCAGAGCACATACCACCAGTTTATGTTGCATGAAGATAGCAGAGACCTCACAGCATTTATTACACATGAGGGACTATTTCGTTTTAAACATGTTCCATACAGTCTCACATCAGCCCCAAGTGCCTTCCAAAAAATGATGTCATTGATTCTGAAGAATCAACATGGAGTTCAGTGCTATTTGGATGATATTATCATGTTTGGAAATACTACTGAGGAGCATGGCAATAACCTGCAGTCTGTACTAAACTGCATCAGCAAAGCAGGCCTCAAGCTCAATAGGTCCAAATGCAAATTTAGACTAACTGAACTCTCCTTTCTGGGGCATACAATTTCACAGGCTGGACTAAAACCTGATCCAGACCATATCCTGGCAATTTTAAATGCTCCTCCTCCAACAGATTTGCAAACCTTATGTTCCTTCTTGGGTCTTACCTCCTGGTATGCAAAATTCATTCCCAATTATGCTTCTGTCATTGAACCGTTGTGAGAATTACTATGGAGAAGTTCAACCTTAGTGTGGACAACGGATGCACAAGCTAGTTTCGAAATGGTGAAAGACTTGATTATACATAGTCCAGTACTTGCACTATTCAGTCCCGCATCGTCCACAATTGTAACTACTGATGCTTCTGATTATGGACTTGGGGCTGTCCTCACACAACTTCATGAGGACAACACAGAGAGGATTGTTGCATTTGCTTCAAGGACACTAAGTAATGCTGAGAGAAAATATTCTACAGTCAAAAAAGAAGCACTTGCTTGTGTCTGGGCTACTGAAAAATGGAGAACTTACCTGTGGGGCCACACGTTTAAGTTGCGCACAGACCACAGCCCTTTGACTATGTTGCTCACCAGAAAAGGACTGGGAAGAGCAGGATATTGTATTGCTAGATGGACTGCAAGACTACTCTCTTTCAATTATGAACTGGAATATAAGCCTGGAAACAAAAATGTGGTAGCTGATTGCCTTTCTTGCCTGCCTTTGCCTTCACCAGATGGTCCACTGGAGGATAAGGATGTAGTAGTTGCGCTTATTACAAGCACTCTTACTGCAGTTACAAGAGAACAATTTCAAGCTGCTTGTTCAGCATGTCCAATTCAACGAAAACTATGGGAATTTCTGACAAAGAGATGGCCCAGTAACCCTAAAAACCTTGACCCAGTTTTGCTGCCTTATTTTAGAGTTCGGGATGAACTTTCTTTGCTCGATGGCTGTGTGCTACGAGGTACACACCGGCTACTTGTGCCAGAAGAATTACAGTCAAAACTCATACACCTGGCACATGATACTCATCAAGGAATTGTCAGAACCAAACGACTACAGGATCTGTATTGGTGGCCAGGGATGGACTCTCAAACTGAAGCACTCATAAAATCCTGTGTCACTTGCCAAATGCATGATAAGACAGCAGTGACATGTACCCCACCATTACAGCCTGTTCCTCTTCCTGAATCTGCATGGGAAAAAGTGGCGATTGACATTGTAGGACCCTTTGACACTGCTCCAATTGACTGTCATTATGCCGTCACTTTAGAAGACTTTTTCAGTAAATGGCCTGAGGTAGCGTTTACATCGCAAAACTCTTCTGCTACAGTAAGTTCCTCTCTTCAGTTTTTAATCAGGGAAGGTAACCCCAAAGAACTGGTTTCCGATAATGGTAGTCAATTTACTTCCCTGGAGTTTGAAACTTTTCTAGCAGAGAGGAACATTTTACACAGAAGGTCATCCCTATATTACCCTCAAGCCAATGGGGAAATCAAACGGTTTAACAGAAGTTAAAAAGAAAGTTTGCAAGCGGCTATTGTGGATACCCTTCACTACTGATTTCTTGCAAGCATACCAGGCTACACGACATGCCACAACGCAAAGATCACCCGCAGAGTTACTGCATGGGAAACAGATGAATACTAAACTGAACATCGCTGATTTGTTAAAGGCACGACCTGATGCCCCAAATGAGGATGATGTGAGGAAAAACAGTTGAACAGAACCAAGCAAAGTCTAAGGCTTTCACAGACAAGCGGTGGGGTGCTAAAGAACCAAAGTTTGAGTGTGGTTCCTTCGTTAGAATACGAAAACCTGGAATCTTATGCAAAGGGGACCATAAATTCACAGCTCCTCTTAAAATCATAGAGAAAAAGGGACCTTACACCTATCGACTTTCTGATGGGCGGGTATGAAATGCTTCTTATCTTGCACCTGCCTATGCACCAAGAGGAGATTATGCCAACGCCCAGTCTGCATTGGATGACTTCACCGTAGAACCACCACAACAAGACATTGCACTGGAACCAGGGCTTGAGAGATGGCCTGTCAGACACAGACGACCACCTGCCTGGACTAGAGACTATGTTATGTAGTATCTACAGTGTTTTCAGTGTAATATTTCTGCCAACAGTATAGTGTCTTGTTTCATATTTGTTCCTGTGGTTAGAACAACAATGTTTATTTTAATTGGGAAAGTTTCTTAAGAAAGGAGGGAATGTGGTGTTTAGATGCTGCTTGTGATTATTAGAACTGGGAGCACTGGCTGTTGGGAATCTGAAAGGACAGGAAACAGGAAGGAGGGGGGAGGAGTTGAGGAGGCTGAGAGAGTTACAGAGGGTGCAGCAGCAGCTTGGTAAAGAGGTTTCCATTGTAAAAATAAAGTCCTGTTGAAGTTTGTTAGTACCTTGCCTGGTTGATACAATATAATGTCTTAAAAATTATTTATAGTCCCCTTTAATTGCCTCAATTCCAGTCAATGACCCCTGTCCAAATACACTACTAATATATCCATCCATATACATGTTATTTATATACCTTTCAGCCACATATATATGGTACTTATCACAGATTTTATATATATATATATATATATATATATAAAGTAGGTACAATATGATAGTTTGGTGGGTAGGTCACAAGTTTTACTACTGCACTAATAATCTTACATTCTGGCCAACAGCCATAATTGAGGATGCTGAAATAGGAAACAACCATTTGCCATACTAAAATATATGTACAGTATTACGTGTCTTAATGACATGAAAATATTTTGGGGGGTGGGGGGAGGAAAAAAAAAAAAAAAAAATCAAGCAACATTTTTTGTGCAGCTCCACCGTACTAAATAAGACAGGGTTTTGTCTGCTGAAGAGAGCCTCAGAGATGCTGCACTTGCAATGTGCATCATGATGTGATATTACATCAAAAAACATCTTGATGTTCCAACCACCACCACATAATGACAAACAAAATTTATGAGTGCCATAACCTTTCCAGAGATGCCTCAACCCCTAATTTTTGTCACGCAGACACAGTGCAAGTGAATAGCCACAAGCTTCATTTTAAATTCATCTGAAAAATAAATGCAAACTTTCTATTATCCAGCCTTTTTTTTGTTGTTGTTGTTCCAACTATTAGTTTTAGAAAGAATGGTACAATGAAGAAAAATTGGAGGGTTTGTCATCAAAAGTATTCATTTCTCTGACACACAAACACCTGTCAGTGGAAAAAGTCTTCAACTTCTTTACTTCTCTTTACTATGAAGTAAATGCGCATGAAGCTTTCAGACTATTTTCTTCCAGTGTTTTGAAGTAGCTTTCAGTTCACATGAAGGCTAACAATTGCAAAAAGGCAAAAGAGAAATAAGGAAAAAAAAAAAATGACAGTGCAAGGACTGAGAAACATTGAAAGCCTCCTGGTTGATAGTTATTCTTTTGTTCTATAGCCTTTTGCACACTCACTTACACTCACCCTCCCTATAAAAATTATACAGCATTTACAATGAGGTTATGGCTAAATGTATACGCCTAGAAAATACATTTTGTTTCAGTTTGAAATTAAAATCTTACACAATTCATTAAAAATTGTTTAATTTCTATGACAAACTTCCCAGTGAAATATTCCACTCTTAAAGCCAACCTACAAATGGACAAAATATACTACATCTTAAGCTAAATTAGAATACTAGTTCAGACTAAATGAGCAAATACCAAATAGTTGAACGTGAATAAATAGTACTGATTTTGAAATGGGTTGTGGTCAAAGCCCACCTAGAACTAAAAGTGATTTTTTCTTACATTTGGAACAATATGCAGAACTTGATCAGTATGTGAATCAGACATGAAACTAAATATTTAGAAAAAATGTGTATTGAAAAATATAAACAAAAGTATCAATTAAAATTAAAGCAATCAGCTGTCACAACAATATTTGTAGTGTTTGCTGTTGGATTAGTAGCAAACATTGTAGTGATAAAAATATTCCTCTCCTCCCCCCGCCCCCCAAGCTCAGGCATACCTTTTCTCTGAAACAATTACACAACAGAATGCACCTTTCAAGCTTCCATTTGACAGAAGTTCATCGTTCATCATTTGCCAGTGCATACGTTTTTTGCTGACAGAGCTCCATTAACTAGAAAAAACTCAGTAAGTAAAGCTGATTTGAAACAAACTATATATTATAGGCAGCCTGTATGAGACATACTGATTTTAAGTCTAGAAAATCATAATATAAAAGAGGGCTCTGGAAAGAACTACTTAATTATTTAAATACTTTCACTTCCTACCAACTGCCTACAATATGATTTATTATCAGTGTTAATAATTTGTAATTTTCTTGGGAGGCAAGGAGAGAGAAAAACAACGCCACGTAGCAAGTACACATCATGCTTTGTAATTCTTCTGCTAGAAATGTTTATGTCTCTTTGATTAATCATCAAATGCTGCACTAATGCTATCAAAATTTAGACTGTTGCCAACTATAGCTTGCTGTAACATCACAGACCAAAACAATATGGTAAACCATAAATTCAGCATCATGAGCAAGAACTCATTTGATTCTGTATCTTTACTGAACAGTGGCATTATACAGCACTTCTATAGCACCCTTGACAACTCTGAATAGTTTAACCAGTTTAACACACTAATTACACCTCAGAGCTCTGCAGAGTTAGCTATTTACATATCCATTTTACAAGGCATGAGAAACTAGATAATTTAGTCAAGGTCCAAGTTTTCCTAATCATCAAGTATCCTGAGCAGCCTTATGGTTAAAAAAGGCTCATGCCCCTCATTTTGGCTCAAACGTAAAATTAGAATTTTTCCAAGTGGAAAATGGGGTATGGTTTGCACTGAGAGAGACCTTTACAGACTCCAGGAAGAGTATGGTTTGCATGATCATGACTGGAAGCCAAAGAAGGAAAGGTTCAAGATAGATTATCAGGAAGTAATACTTATGTCACTGCTAGTTGAAATATCCTGCTCAAGAACAAATGGAAGCAGGAAGTATTAATAAATTCTGGGAAAGGATAGATATTAACTTCCAATAATCTATCTATCTGGATATACATCCTCAAGGCAGTGTTGCCAAGAAGCAAGAAGTGATTTAACTAAATGGAAACACACTAACTTATGCTCTCAACTTCCAAACATATAAACATGTGTAATGTTAAGATACTGGC
Organism: Terrapene triunguis; assembly: GCF_002925995.2. NCBI lineage: Eukaryota > Metazoa > Chordata > Testudines > Emydidae > Terrapene > Terrapene triunguis. The sequence continues at coordinate 5,062,875 of NW_020664498.1, forward strand.
AGGCACCACCTTTCCAAATTAGATTTTGGGATTTGTTTTTTTAAAAACAATCATAGCTGAGCCTATTTGAGGCCTTATGTTCACATCCAAGTGTTTTCTGTTTAGATTATAAAACTCCTTGGGGCGGGGATTATCTTCCTTTGCATCTTGCATAGTGCCAAGCAAGCGGTCCATGCCATACATCAAAGTCTGGTGAAGGGAATATCACCCAGATTGAAATAAAAACTTTGCCACTGATGAGTCCTCACAGGTATTAAGTGGCACTTTTATGCTTAGGAATTATTGTTTGTTTGTTGCCATCTTATTTAGGCACAAGTGTCTTGGTTTGCATACAAGCTAGTGGCTCACCTTTTCAGAGCAAGACATCATTTGAAATAAAACTGGTAATATAAACTATAAATTATATAATTGGTAAGTCTGGAACATAGCTAAATGCTTTATTAAGAAGATTTTTATGTATGCATACAAAGTGAAACCAACTGTCAAATTCAAGTAAGGAAATAATTTCCCTCCATTCACCCACCCCTCCCGCCAATTTGCAGGCACAATGCCAGGAACCTAGAGACAAGGTGGTGTGCTTTTTTCTGGAGCACTGAACAAGAATCACCTAATAAGACTAGATAGGCACATCCCACACAATCAATTTCCTCTTACTATCTAGGAGAAGGAAATACAAGCAAAGTGTGTTGGTGGGCTTCAGCCTTTCCTGGATTCCTCTCATTTTAGAGCTTCCCCGTAGTCATGGTGAGAGGTATACTATGGTTCCAACATTAATGTAAGCATCATATTATTACTGACTCCCCCTCCCTGAAGCATTATTAAAAAATAAATATTGGGTACACTTTTTAAAAGTTCTTTAAAAGTGCCGATTGGGCTAAGCAAATAACACAGCTACCCAGCTTTAAAAAGCCTGGTACATTGATGTGGGAAAGTATTTTTCGTGAGAGAATCTCATTTATAAGTTTTATGGCAAAAACTGAAGAGTTTCATATGGCAGTAATGTCCATTTCAGAAAGGAAGACAGGAGTGCAAATGAGCAGAAGTAAATAATAATGCAGTAGAGACTTGGGGTGGGAGGTAGTGGGAACTGGTGTAGCTGTCCAGGATTTTGGGTGCATTTCTTTGTCTACTAAAATTTTGTAATTAAACCTGCTATTTCATACAAAGTCGAACAACATATAGAATAAAAAAAAAATCCCAAAAGCGCAGCAATTAAGGGCTGCTGCAGAGAAACAGGTTTCAGGAGACAATGACCAAGAATCAAAACTGGAGATGTTCAGTGTACTTTCTTTAAAACTCGGAAACACAGAGCACATTTTGTCACATTTAATAAGAGGTCACTGTACACTATGTACCGGTAATAGAGTCTCCAAAATGGATTAGAAAAGAAAACACTGCTGGACTCTCCCTTACAATAAAAGGGCCTTGCTTTTATAGTCTGAAAAAAAAAAAAAAAAAAAAACAACATACCACCTCATGGAGCCACACTAGATATATTTTACTAGAATTTTACACTGTTATGACTAAACTTCCCTCCCCCTCTATTATTTGTGCAACAAGTGCTCCTAATAGCAACCGCAGAATCTATAGATGTACATAGCTACCAAGATGGGAGATGGTTAATGAATATTTGTTACAAAAGCCACTCAAAAAAAGCAAACACAGTTTGGTTCAATGGCTCTCAGAACGCCCATTATATAAACTGTTCTAGCACCCCTGCCCACTAGTAACATTTAAAACAAAAAAATGGATCCAAGGTACGAAATAAAAAAATTAATAAAATTAAAAAAAAAAAAAACGACCAGATCAATCAATCACATCCAATCAAACAATAGAATACAGTTGGCAATTTTTCAAAGAGACATTATTAAGGGCACAAGAGCAAACTATTCCACTGCGTAGGACAGCTAGGATGTATGACACGAGACCACCCTGGCTTAACCGGGAGATCTTCAATGATCTAAAAATAAAAAATAAAAAGTCCTACAAAAAGTGGAAATGAGGTCAAATTATAAAGGATGAATATAAACAAACAACACAAGTACACCTCTACCTCGATATAACGCTGTCCTCGGGAGCCAAAAAAATCTTACCGCATTATAGGTGAAACCGCGTTATATTGAACTTGCTTTGATCCACCGGAGTGCGCAGCCCGCCCCCCCCCCCCGGAGCGCTGCTTTACTACGTTATATCCAAATTCGTGTTATATCGGGTCGTGTTATATCTGGGTAGAGGTGTACGTAGGGACAAAATTAGAAAGGCCGAGGCACAAAATGAGATCAAACTAGCCAGAGACATAAAGGGTAACAAAAAAATTCTACAAATACATTAGAAGCAAGAGGAAGACCAAGGACATGGTAGGCGAGTTACCCAATTGTGGGGGAGGGGGGGAGAAACATGTGCAAATGGTAGAGGTGCTTAATGACTTCTTTGCTTCAGTTTTCACCAAGAAGGTTTATGGTGATTGCACGTCTAACATAGTGAATACCAGTGAAAATAAGTTAGGAACGGAAGAGGCTAAAATAAGGAAAGAACAAGTTAAAAATTACTTGGACAAATTAGATGTATTCAAGTCACCAGGGCCTGACGAAATGCATCCTAGAATACTCAAGGAGCTGACTGAGGAGAGATCGGAGCCATTAGCAATTATCTTTGAGAAGTCTTGGAGAAATTCCAGAAGACTGGAAAAGGGCAAATGTAGGCAAATATTGCAGCACGTTAATGACTATATATTAAAAAAAAAAAAAAAAAACCCACACTACTCCCAAATGCAGCAGAATTTCTTTCATAAAGAGTAGAGCATTTCCTAAAGTACAACTGTAGCCTGGAAAATGGGAATGCAAAAATGGCACCTACTTATGCAACATACCACTTCTTTGTGTGTCTGAGTCATATGTACTTTGCTTTGTTACTGAAACAAGATTTTGATCCTGTTAGCACTGCAAGGCCACTAAAGCTGTGGACCAGGCATACTAGTTTCTATTCTGCTTCATGTATCATTAATAAATTTGTTAGTAAAGTTCCAAAGAACAATCTTTATTACTGGTAAGGAAAGAAGAGGCACAAACATAATAGGTGGAGTTTGCAGAAGTCAGTCAAGTCATCTTTAGGTGGTGACCAGTGCAAAAACAATACAGGGGATCAGACTTAGATTTGTGAATCATGCAAATTTGACATGGTTGTCACCAGAGGACTTTTTAAACACACGCACACACACACACTTTTCTGGCTGTTACTGCATCTTGAAGAAGAAAGGATTGACTTAGCTTTGCTCTATGCATGTACTTTTTTGGGGGGGAAGACACTCCTTGAAAGTGCAATAGAAATTTGGAATTTTAACATGAAGTGTTTAGTCATTTCAAAGTATGTCTTAATGTGACATAGTAGATTTCATCTTTTCACATTGTGCAAAAAAGCTCATAGGGGAGTCACATTTTAAGAGTCAGATTTCAAATAATATTCATTAAACGTCAGTAATACATTTCAAAAGCCCTGCCAAGTAACTCTGAACTGTCCTGCACTAGCTCTGGGGAAAGATGGACTTAAATAAAAATAATGTAACAACTGTTTTAAAAAAATATTAAAGCAAGTTACTTCTCGTACAAAAAGCCAAACTTATTTGGACTGCCTGCAATAATTAAAGCAATGTCCTGGCAGACATCGAGAAGTCTTTGGAGTTATATTTATGTAATAAGGTGTGTACCTTGTGTGTTTCAAACACAAATATTGAGTTATTCTGACATGGACACAAAATTTAAAAAAAAGAAAAAGAAAAAGAAAAAAAAAAAAAAGGGGTCACTATCCTACCATGTCTACATACCAAATGAACAGTTAGCAGAAAGACACTCTGGTGTGAGAGTTATACAGATGCACACAGAGGATATAGCCCAGAAGTTCCTGCTTTAAGTTACCACAAATTTAATTTCTCAAAAACTATGCACAGTCATACCTCCATTTTACACACTGTATGCCAGAATTTTAGCCCTGCGTCACCTCCATCACAAGCCTTCAGGGGACATGATAAAGGTATACAAAATTACTAATGGTAGAGAGAAGGTAGACTGGGGGGGAGGGATAGCTCAGTGGTTGAGCATTGGCCTGCTAAACCCAGGGTTGCGAGTTCAATCCTTGAGGGAGCTGTTTAGGGATTTGGGGCAAAAATCTGTCATGAGATTGGTCCTGCTTTTAGCAGGGGGTTGGACTAGATGACCTCTTGAGGTCCCTGATATTCTATGATTCTATCAGCAGGAACATCTGTTCATCTTTTCTCATAATGTGAAAAGTACCAGCACCCAATGAAGTTGAAAGATGGCGAGTTCAGCACTTACCCAAGGAAATACCTTCCCCACCCACCCCACCCTTTAGACCAGTGGTTCTCAAACTAGGGCCGCCATTTGTTCTCGCTTAACGTTGTAGTTATGTTCCTGAAAAATGCGACTTTAAGCAAAAGTATGTTAAGCAAATCCAATTTCCCCATAAGAATTAATGTAAATGGGGGGGGGGGTTAGGTTCCAGGGAAATTTTTTTCACCAGACAAAAAACTATATATAATATAGATATACACACCGTATACGTTTTAAACAAACAATTTAATACTGTTCACAGCTATGATGATTGTGAAGCTTGGTTAAGGTGGTCAAGTTAGAGCGTGGAAGAGGGAGGGATATTTCCCACAGAATGCCTTGCTGCTAAATGATGAACTAGCACTCGGCTGAGCCCTCAAGAGTTAACACACTGTTGTTAATGTAGCCTCTCACACAAGGCAGGGGAGACAGCATAGCAGACAGAGACAGACACACACCTTGTGTGTGTGTGTGTGTGTGAGAGAGAGAGAGATGCACACTGCCCCTTTAAGTAAGCTGACCCACTCTTAAGTGCATTGTCATTTTAAGTGGATCAGGAAGTTGAGATAGCAGCTGCTGCCCCAAGCTCTCTCTGTCTCTCTCCATCCGTGTCACCTCCCTGCTCTATATGGAGAAGGGGTAAGCGGGGTGCAGGAGGACACCCTGAAATTAGCCCCCTCCCCCCGCACACACTCCCCCCCCCGCACAGCAAGCAGGAGTCTCTGGGAGCAGCTCCAAGGCAGAGGGCAGGAGCAGCACATGGCAATGGGGGGGGAGGGACAGCTGAACTGCTGATTGATAGCCTGCTGGGCGGCTGCAGCACAGGGAACTTAGGGGAGCAGGGAGCTGATGGGGGGGGCTGCCGGTCCACCCTACTTCCAAACCCCCACCAGCTAGCTGCAACGGGCTGCTCTTCCTGCAAGCAGTGGACAAAGCAGGCGGCTGCCAAATGACGTTAGAAGGGAGCATTGCACAACTTTAAACGAGCATGTTCCCTAATTGATCAGCGATGTAACAATGAAACAATGTTAACCAGGACGACTTTAAGTGAGGAGTTACTGTATTTTAGGTAAATTAATCTACACATTATTCCGTGCTTCCTCTTTTATATTATTATTTTGCGCTTCATTTCTTCTCTTTGCAGTCATCTGACATACTGATTTTGGCAGATTATACACAGTGCTGTTCAGAAACTGTCCATACAGGACAGCTGATGACCAAGTCTTATTGCCTACCTTTGACATTTTTAATTATGATACAAATAGAGCATACTGAAAAAAATATAAGGAACTACCTCCAAACTACTAAACCATTGATCACCAAAAAATAAATAAGGGTATAGTACATGCAAACAGGAAGCAGTTAAACTGGAAAGAAAAAAAGCCAGCATCAAAATAGGAGCTTTCTAGTGAAGACAGAAAAAGATACTGATGCAGTGGGTATCCTATCTCTTGATTATTAGGTCTCAAAAATAAATTATTAACCGTGGACCATACCACATCAGTCACAAAGACTAATCTGAAGACCTTTTGCCTGGGGTTAGATTTTCAAAGACTCCAATCAGCACATTTAGACTCTTAAATATGATGTTGCCTTCACTCTTTTTTTAACCAAGTTTCAAGAGCAGTTTATAATCTTGTGATAGATAGATGCCGAGAGTGAAAAAAATTTTGACCTGTCTTTTTGACAGGATGTGCACACGTCAAGAGTCTCACACATTACTGATCCATCAAGAGGAAAATATTTTTCTTGAGTTATTGTCAGTTTAATATTTGTAAAGAAAATATAATGCACACGAAACTAACAACTGCTCCTATTTCAATGCCAATTGCAACTGAGAGATTGGGAGAGAAATGAAGGGAATAAGATACAATAATAGGAACAGCATCATTTTCAATTGGGGGAGAGGATAGTCTCTCCCTACTGAATGGCTGGCCTAGTTTGTTACAATAATGAACTAACACATTATAGGTGGGATACACAATTAGAAAAAAGGAATAATAATTACTTCAAACATGACAACGCAGACTGCAATATAAGAGAGGTCTGTCAAAGTCAATAATTCTTAGAAATTAGCAACTAGGCAATTACAATGTATTCCTCATGAATTATACTGTTCATTAATGATGTTGTACACAGTCCTCAGTCTGATTATGCCTTCATCAGAGTTGCTAGGAACATAGGATTCATGTTGTGTTAAAGTTCTGCCTCTTCAAAGTGGTAACAATACTGAAGGCACATTTGAATATTTGAAAGGAACTCATGTTGCCTTTACACATAGGACCATTTTCTATTGCAAACCATACCAACATGCACAAATCTAACATTAACAGGTCAGTATGGCATGCTAATTTGAGTTTGTTTTTATATGCTTAATGTGTCTGTGCACACGCATGTGTGTCCAGGATTTAGAACATTGTACTGTACACCCGTACAAAGTAAAAATGATTAATAAGGCTTCAGTAGAACTCAACCAAGGGGAAGGTAGTTCCTGAAGAAGGCACACATCATTTACCCTCTAACATCAGAGCTACTATTCAGTATAGGGGTGTCCAAGCCAAAGAGTTTTTGGCACACACCATCTACCCTACCACAACTATTGCCAGCCTGACAACCATCCCTAACACAAGAGACAGGATAAATACAAATAAAATACATTTCACTCATCCCGAAAGGATCTGAGAGTGGTTTCCCCCCTTGCTTTCCTTTTTCATTCCCCTCTATCCTGCATTTCTTCACCTAAGCTGTTGCTGACCGGCCTCAAAATTTATCCAGCCTCAAAGATATTGTGTAACCAAATTTTAGGCAGAAATGTATGTCGTTACTTTAAACGGTTTAAGTGACATCTTTAATTGAAGTGGAGGGGGGAGGTGGGTTGTGTTTGTTATTCCTCTGTGTTGTTTTCAGGGCTGTGTTAGTCTCAATAACAACCAAATCTCTGTATCGAGTGTTGTATCAACTCAGATGAATATGGTGTTAAAAAAAAAATGGTAATAATGCTATGCATTTCCCAGATTGGATATGAAAGAAATCTTTATGGTACGTCAACAAAAGTCATAACAGCTTAAGATGTCAGCCCTTTCAAAACATAAGCATTCAGAGTGTCTCTGCTCTGAGTCAAGGTTGGGTATTGTTTGTTTGGCTTGGTTTGGTTTATGTTTAGATCACAGAGATTTAAAATCTCGCTTTGAAACACAGAGCGAAATTCTTTGTCCCAATGAGTGAGAACTTGGCACGGCAGACAAATTGGCACATGAGAGCACACCATTAGTTAATATAGGCTAGTAGCCTACTTCCAGAAGTTGCCAATGCCTAATGCACCCTGACGGACTACAAAGGCTATTAAAGGACAGTGAAGGGTTGGGAATTACTTTCTGACTGTCACAACTAGGTGAAAAACCCACAACACAGGCAGCCAGCTAATGCCCTGAAAGAGGACAGCTGAAATCCTTTAAGGCCCTAACCCAGCAAAGCACTTAAACATGCGTTTAAGTCCATCCCAGTTCAGCAACGCATATATTTAAGTGCTTTTTGCATCAGTGCCTATCACATTTAACAACAAACTGATTACATGTCCTAATTTTTTTTTTTTTTTTTTTTTTTTTTACTTCTAACACTGAACCATTGCAACAACAGATTGGATATACTACCATTGCTCTACATTCGTACAGAGATTTTCTATTGATGGTAAAAGGACTCTTACAGACTTTCCACTGACATTATGACAGATTCTTTGGCGTCAACATTTTATCATTATCTGTTTAATGTGGCTGTGTCAAATTTGTCACGACTTTCTAACTGACGTTTTGAACAATAAAAAGCACTGTCCACTCTGACTCAATAATTCTGTCCAATGTGTTTGTTTTTGACCATTATGGCTCTCACACTAACAGATCTTCTTGGGAACCATTATTAAGTCAATGCCTGCAAAATACTCTGAAAATAAAACTAAGGACCATATTGTCATCTATGGTACCTTACGCCATGAGTAATCCCATAGAAATCAACGGAATAAATTGTGAAGTAAGTCGTTACTCAGTGTGAGTAAGGGTATTAATACTAAATGAATATATAGATTTAAATTGTAACAGACAGGATTTTCTCAGCCCTGAGGCCTTAAGCAAGTAGATTAATCAGTGGCTCATTTCCTACTTTAGGACATTGGAAGTGAGACTTCCCTCACAGGGGTGAGGTAAAGTGCAGTTGGCTAGTGCTCATAAAACAGTTCATAAACGTCTGGTAACATTAGGGTGACCGTACGTCCCATTTTGGTCCGGATAGTCCCTTTTTTAAGCCCTGTCCCAACTATCCTGACTTTTTTTGGCAAAAGTGGGCATTTGTCCTGTTTGCTCTTGCCAACTAATCAACTTGATCAGTTGGTAAGAGCAAATAGGAAAAATGCCCACTTTTGTCCAAAAAATGAAGTGCAGAGGAACGCACGGAGGTGGGTGAACAGCGATGCCAGCCCTGCGGGGGCGGGGGGGAGGCAGGGCTCTGACAGGGGCAGGCAGGGCTTGGGCGAGCAGCGACGCCAGTCCCAGCCTTTGTGAAATATGGTCATTCTATCTAGTCCATCCATCGCTGCTCGCCCGAGCCCTGCCTGTCCCCTGTATGGGGAGGGAGGGTTGTGCGGCAGCTCAGGCCAGCCCTGCAGGTGGGGGAGAGGACTCGGCCCAGCCCCGCATGGTGTCGCATTTTCCCTTTGGGAAATACAGTCATCCTAGGTAACATTAATTTGGCCTTCATTGGAACATCAGTGGAATTGTTGCAGTGTAAAACTTTGCACATGAAGGCCTATTTAAACCAATGAGATTTTGTATATCCATGCTACAGACATATTAAATTGAAATGAATACTGTAATGCAGAAAAAAGTGATAGAGAAGAGCTAATGCAGCACATTTTCACAACACTTTTTAACGTTACTTGGCCTTTTTTTTTTTGAATGAATAAATAGCAAATGAAGTACTTTTCCTCCAAAACCATCAAAAAGTATTCTTGGTCCTATCCCTACTGCTGAGCAACATGCCCAGTTTCAGCTTGTTTTTAAATCATTAATCCTTCCACAGAACATTTTACAAGGATAATAGCAGCATAGCCAACTTTCAACTACAGCGTTGCCCTTCCAACTTCAAGGTATGCCAATGCCAGATGGCTGACATGGCCTTAGAATGAAAGGAGATTTAACACAGACTGCTAAAAAGTCACTTTTCCAATTTAAAAGCATTTACAATATTATAAAATGGACAACATTCAACCTTGCCCAGAGGACACTACTTACATCCACAAAATAGGGCTTACACGAAACATAGGTGGAGCACCGGCCTTAACACAGTCCTACGTAAAGAGAAGAGTTAACACCACTGGCAAGACGAGAACTAGGATTCATTGCACCAAATGCTACTCTTCACTGTCCAACAGTTTTATCAGACCAAAGTCTGAACTGTTTTCAAATGCTATCACTGGTGAAGTCTTTGAGAAGTAGATTCATTCCCTTTTTTCATTTTGTTTTACCTAATACTGTCAAATACCAAGAACTGTTTGCTAAAGGGCAACTAAGATGGCTGCTTGTGGTGGGGGGGGGGGGGGGGTGAAGAGATAGCGGGAAGGGGAGGAGATTCTTAGATTTTTCCACTTGCTGTGTGGCAATATTTGGCATCATATATCCTTCTGGATGTGGCAAAGTGTGTCTAAAATTTAAGTTCATGCCTGTTTCAGCAACATGGCAAAGAACCTAAGGGTCTTAAAATGCATGTCTTTCAATCCCTTTGGAAAAGAATAAAAATTACTTTCAACCCACACTTCAATTTTCCTCCATCTGTTGAAAAAATTGTATTTGTTTTTTTTATTCTGCATAAAATTTGCCAAACACTAGTTCCAGGATATCCTGTCAGGGTCAATTTTAAGAAATCCCACCTACCTTGTTATAAAATGTTTTGTTTCTCTTTTTCAACCTGGTGCACCATTCTTGAATTATAAAAACTCCATTTATGAGTGAAAAACAAGCCTATACTAGTCCAATGACTTGTACACATTGTGGAAGTTTCTTTTAAAACTAGACCACAATTGCTTAAAACAATAAATTCCTCTGAATAGTAATTTAAAATTTCTTTGTATGAAGTAATTGTTTTCCAATGGTTGGAAGAACTAAGAAGTCAGACATTTAAAAAAATACAAACAAACCTAAACCCTCACAATTTGAAAACTGGTGAAGAAAACTTTGGTTTTGGTTAACGTTTGACTTAATAAATCCAGTTCAGTCAACATTATTTGCCAAAAATGTCATTTCATTACAAACAGTCACAATATCCACTGTGGAGATGGCTTATATGAAAGGTCAACCATAAAGATGGCTGTATCTACATTCATTTTTGTGGCATTAGAATAATTTCTGCTCCTTTGTGGGAAAGTCTAATTTTGTTATAATATCTTCAGAACAAATGACACCTTTCAACACCAAAGGAACAGACTGAACAAACAAATAAGAGATCTAGCTCAGCATGGGCCATCCATTTTCCACAGAGTGCTACCATTGGCAATTTTGTTACAAGATTCCTTAGTGAAGACACAGTTCGTGAGTGAGGCCAGGTCTACACTTCAGGCCTATATCGGCGTAACTATGTCGCTCAGAGGTGTGAAAAATCCACACCTCGAGTGACATAGTTATACGGACCTAACCTCCTATTTAGGCAGCACTACGTTAGCAGGAAAAGCTCTCCTGTCGACACGGGAGAAGCTCTCCTGTCAGCATAGCAAAAGTCTTCACTAAGGCCTGGTCTACACTAGGACTTTAATTCGGATTTAGCTGCCTTAATCCGAATTAACCCTTCATCCGTCCACACTACAGAGCCAGTTAATTCGAATTAAAGGGCCCTTTAAATCGATTTCTGTACTCCACCTCGACGAACGGAGTAGAGCCTAAATCGATTTTGTTAATTCGAATTAGGGTTAGTGTGGACGTACACCACCGAATTACTGTGTTTAAGTTAATGGGGTAGTGTGGCCGCACACCACCGAATTAATGTGGTTTAAAACCGAATTAAGGTGCTTGGTGTGGCCGCGCACAATCGAATTTATACAACCTGTTTCCCAAATTCGAATTATCTAAATTCGGATTAATCCTGTAGTGTAGACATACCCTAAGGCACTACAGCAGTGCACCTACATCTAAGCAGTGCTGTACATGAAGACAAGCCCTTAATCTTGATTTTGCAGTGCTAAAGGGAAGGAGCTGTTGCTTCCAGTGGTAGGAAAGAACATCTTTTGTTTTTGCTTCTTTGAAGGTGTGGTATACAGAGTTATTTTAAATAACAATGAATTTTGGGGTTTGTTAAAACTAGTAGCGCAAGATATCACATTATGTTAATAGAAAGTTCCACCAGTCATCACCTCAGTTAAACAACAAAGAGGAAGCATACCACAGTTGATACGGATTTCTGGACTAGGAATTCTGCTCTAATCACATGCCTGATGCTTGTTCTGTCCCCACACACATCCCCACCTTTCATCCCTTGACTCCTTGTTACCCCATTACTCAATTCCCCCAAATATATTCCATGAAACAAAGCTGTGTGCTAGTCATTTACCCTTACCATTTACTTGTATGCAATATCCCTGCCTATTATCCTTTGTCGGAATGTCCTTAAGCTGTCTCTCCTCTAGCAAAGTTATTCGTTGCTGACAGTGGGGGCTGATGAACAAATGCTGTGAATGATGTAATTATAGCTCAGGACACCTCAGGTTCAGCACCATTTTATAAACATGTGGTTAGCACAGCCAGCTGCATCCATTGTCAACAACAAGCAACTTCTTAGTGTAGACATGGCTTAGGCATAACATAGCATTTCAGAGAAGTAAACAAAGCATACCATGTTCAACTGAAACTGCAGGGAAATTTAACGAAGTAGAGCCAAGATCAACATGGCTCATCTGACAGAGTGCTATAAAAGCTGTAATAGTTGCTGCTGGATATTGTCCGCTGTTATATGACGGGGATATAATCTTGCATAATGCTGACCCACGTCAGGTGACTGGGGCTAGGGATTAAAAGATTAGTCTCTTACCAACACTCCTGTGCATCAAACATTAATCACAAAGACCTCCAATAGTTCTGATTAAAAATATATATATATATATTTATTTCAACTGACAACACTCCAAGCATAATTCAGTTTCTTTATTGCAACACATACCATAAAAAATGATTCTCCTCAGAACAGATTTGCTTGGGCAACATGTGATGTTATCATAAAGCATGTTTTCTTGGAGTTAAAAAAAAAAAAAAAAAAAAAAAGGCACAAAGAGCCAGAACCATCTCCTAGTTTTGGCAGAAAAATGCATTTGCATTCCCAAGATTTCTGTCTTCACTTTTTCCCTCTTGCCCTCCTGTACAAGCTATGTGAAGACAAAGCATCACACAGCACATAAAGCCACGAAGCCAGCACGAATAGAACTTTCTTTTCTACTCTTTCCAAATATGAATTCCTTTTGGTTGCATTCTGGTTTCCTTCCAGGGGGAGTAAATGTATAGTTGTACCACTTTGAAAACAAAGTCTACTCTAATCCATGCCTCACACACAGAGGGCCATTAATCAGAAGGATGGCATTGTGTGATGGAGGCCATGAACTGAAAGTAAGCCATATACTAATAACACAGATGATGATTTACCCTTCTGTTTTTGTTGGCGCTTTATTCTGGCTTTCATGAAAATTCTTAGCCAAGGGGAAAAAAAAAAAAAAAAAAGCAAACAGTTTGTGTTTTTTATATTTTAACAAAAACTTGAAGACATCTATTTTGAATAAAGTTCTCAAAGAAAAGAAATCTCTTCAGAACTATAATCATTAGAAGAAAAATATTTAAGAGGACTACCATGAGAGAGAGAGAGAGAGTGTGTGTTTTGGGGAGAAGTGGGGAAAATACCCAAGAGTCTTACTGTTAGTAAATTTATAATCCTTATAGTCTATCTGAAAAAAGATATTCTTTGTCTAGGTCATAGACAGATCATGGTAATTGTCACGATTGAGATATGAAGAAACATTACAAGAAGACTGAAAGATGAGGCCACCTCTACAATTATGCATACTTTATCTATATATCTATGCCATGTAGATATAGTGCTCATCTTCAGCCTAGTTTTTAAAAAAAAAGAGTTGATGTATGCAATATCTCTTCTCTAAAAGGAAACTTGTCACTTTTTTTTTTTTTTTTTAGGCCTGTCAACCTTGACATCTTGAAGGACTTTTTCATTAGTTTGCAAGTGCACCTCTACCCCGATATAATACGACCCGATATAACACGAATTCAGATATAACACGGTAAAACAGCGCTCCGGGAGGGGCGGGGCTGCACACTCCGGCGGATCAAAGCAAGTTCGATATAACGCGGTTTCACCTATAATGCGGTAAGATTTTTTTGGCTCCCGAGGACAGCGTTATATAGGTGTAGAGGTGTATTCGCATTTTCCCTTGAGGTGGATTCCTTTTATTTGAGGAGTGGGCAACAGATGCATAGTTTACCTAACACTGGCAATAAAATTAATCCATGTTCGTCAAGGGGAGTGCCACGCTCCTATTGGGGAGAGAAAAAAAAAAAGTTACTTCTAGCTTAAAAAGCTAAAACCACAGTTCAGTGTTTTCGAAACATGTGACTGGCAGGCAATGTAATTTAAGAGCAGTCCCAAGTTGGAGAGGAATTTCAGCAACAGAAGAAACTGCTTTGAGACTGAACAGAACAGGATAGGTTTGCTGGAATAGAGTGGAAGCCGCCAGACCTCAAACAAGAGCAGGTCACATGAAGGTGGAGGCTAGGCAGCACAAAAATACTTTGAGAGTGACTGAGTATGGAGCAGAGCAGCATTAGAATTTCTGAGAGGCAAAAGAGGTTTACACAAATAGGCCAATATGCGACAATTGCAACACAAACTGGGACAAGTAAAACACCCCCAGCCAAAGCCATCTCAAAACATTGGCAGTGACAACAAAATCCAGTAGAGCTAGTAGTTTGCAACAGAAACCACTTATCAAGAAGTCCCAATTTGTTTCAAATCAAACCAAACATGAAAAAAGGAAGGAGAGTTCTGCAGACAATTTATTTCATGGCAGGAACTCTAAAGCTGTGGATAGGGCCCTTTAATTTTGTAAATATCCAAACAAACCACAACTCCTGCTAAAGGACCTCTCCATTCAAAATTAAGCTTCGGGGGGGGGGGGGGGGGGGGGGGGGGCAAAAAAAACGCATGTCACTATAGCCATTACACCTGTATACTGATATTGCTATTTCCCCAGTAACCCATTGCTGCCATTCATTGATAACTAGATTTAGACCTATAAAAATCAGACCCAATGGGTTGAGCTCATTGTGGGTAGACCTAAAGTGCGCCGGATAGGTCACGTGAGGCCACAGTAGAAAGGGTAATGTCTGTGCCTGTGTCTGAGGGTTGAAGTGCATATGCCCAGGGATCGTAGCGTGGAATCTTTGAGAGAGCGCAGGGACTCATCCATCTGCTCACTGAAGAGGTTGGTCTCATCGAAAGGGAGGTCCTCAATAGTATTTTGGAGCTCCCTGGGTCCAAAGACAGCGTTGTGGGTCCTGGACTTCCTCCAACAGAAGCTGCAAGTCTGCAGCTACCCTCTGCAGCAGGTCTTGATACTGCCGGGGATCATTCACAGGAGAGAGATGATTACTTTATCCAGCAATGAGGCGGCTCCAGTCAGGACCTGCGGTGCTGGTGGTACCAACTCGACCTCCTCCTCCTCCTCTTCGTACCCAGATTGTGCTTCCCCCATACACCCTCCTGCACTATAGGACCCTTGATACAGCTCTGGGCAACTCTGGTAGGGGTCTCATGGCTCCCCCCCCCCAGTAGGGCCAGAAGAAGGGGTCCACTGGTCTGGGCATGGGAAGTGGTACCAGGCATCCATGGGTGGGTCGTAAGCAGGAGGATAAGGGTGATATGTCCGGGTTCCTGCATGGCAACAGAGGTGGTGGTGGTGCCATGTCCGAGAACTCCTTGGAGTCCAAGGATGGTTCTGTCAGTGGTGGGACAGTCAGTGCCAGGTGGATGTCGAGCGGCTCATGAGACATAAGCTTCTCTGGGAGGAGGAACCAAGTTTCATCTTCAGGTGTGGGAATTTCCCAGATGAGGGTAGGGCCTGAGAGAAGTGGAGACTGTGGGTATGGGAGAATCACCTCCTCTTCTGAGAGGAACATCTCTGTGTGGTCAGGGATCCATGGGGCACCCATCGAAACTCCAGAGGGACCTGCTGGAGTCAGCAGAGTTGGTTTGTCCAGTAGGTGAGACAGTACCATCGGAGCAGTCAGGATCTTCCTCGCAGCCAGGTGGTCTGAATGCTTCAGTACCAGAGGATTCCGCTTTTGCTTGGCTTTACCCTCCAGCTGGGCATTCTTCAGTGCCGGAACTGCGGGACCCACATGCAACATCTTACCCAACCAGAGGAAGCTCCAGGAGGGAATTCTGTACTTATGAGCCATCCTCTGCGGGGACCTGCTCTTGTGCCCATGACAGTGCTTCTTGCTCTCATGATGGGGCTTGTCTTTGGGCTTCGGTGCCAGAATTTCCACACTATGAGTGGTGATCAGAGGGGAACTCAGGGTGGCCAGTGGCCACTGTATAATAGGGTCTTGTGTGCTGTGATCCAAGTGTGCTCAAGGCCGTATTGCCTCCTCCATGAGATACATGCAGAGGCAGAATTCATGGACCTCTCTGGTTTTGAGAGAGAAGGATTTACAGATAGCGCACCTTGCTGAGATATTTGCCTCACCTAGGCAGTAGAGACACCATCGATCCTCATCACTCACAGAGAAGGAGGAGTGAGGGCAGGAAACAGTTTTTGAAGCCCAGGATCCTGGGCATAGTCCCTGGGTGGTGAGGGGTGCAATCCCCCTGACCAGGGAAGAGACCTGATACTCTACAAACTAACTCTATAAACTACAAAAAACTATCTACCAACGTAGTACAAAGCAAGGAATAACTCTTAGCTGGCTGAGTGCAAAAAGGAATAGGCGTTCCGACTCAGGCCATGTGGCAGTAAGAGGGAACTGGAGTGGCATCGACTTGCACTGCCTCTTATACCTTCGGCCAGGAGCATGAGGGGACACACCATGCACGTGAGAGAGTCAATGGACACTGCTTGGAAACATTTCTGGTTTCAGACACATGGCACGCATGCGCACCCATGTGTGGAATACACATACAGACCATCACTCAAAGAAGGTATTTTTACAAAAAACAATTAGGACAGTTAGTAAAA
This sequence comes from Terrapene triunguis, assembly GCF_002925995.2. Lineage (NCBI taxonomy): Eukaryota > Metazoa > Chordata > Testudines > Emydidae > Terrapene > Terrapene triunguis. The sequence continues at coordinate 5,079,486 of NW_020664498.1, forward strand.
TACAAAATAGAGTAACTTGTTTTAAGTTTAAAAGAAGGAATGGTGATTTGCATACCCATATGATATAAACAGATCAAAATTTGTTCTTTACTACTAAAAATGTTACTAACACATCCTATCTTCTCCCAACATTATTAGCCCAGTAATTAAAGACAGAATTTGAATGATATACATGAGTGCAAAAAAAAAAAAAAAAAAAAAGCCTGGGAGAGAAATTCTATGACTGGCAGATGCTATTATGTGCTACTAAAATGAAGCAATCAGTTTTCAAATTTTTACCTCTCAATCTCTCAGTTCCAGAAATCAAAGTTTTGACTATTAAATAAATGCTATTGTTTTTTGGAATGTGTTAATAATGGCTCGTAACCTAAGTAATAGTGCAACTACATCACAAATCATGACACACGCCTTCCAAGTCCTCAGACCAAGTTGGTTAAAAAAAATGTAAACAACAACACTAAATTCAAAAGAAAAAACTTCTTTCCCACCAGAGAAGGGTAATGACTATAGATAATCTTTTATGGTCAAATTTTCAAGAGTTCCAAAGTGACTTGGAAGCTTAAATCACATTGAAAGTCAATAGGACTTGACCTTCTAAATCACTAAGGCACATTTGAAAATTAACCATAATTTCCAGTACTGCTGTCACACTAGTTACAAAAGATGGGCAGGGGGAAAAGAGAACAATGAATTCTGACTCAAAGTAGGACTTCATTAAGCAAAAGTTTATACTACAACTTTAAACTATCATTCTCCTGATGTTCATTTTTTAAAATGAATCTAAAACCTAGAGAAAGCTAAAGTTTTTACTGTTCACATGGGAGATTCACTGCCATGTGCCAGATGTGTGGAAAAAAGGAAAGCAGGGGTCAGCATATAATATTAAAAAACAGTGGAGTTTCAAAATTTTTGAAACATGATGTCAAGCTCATTCAACAGGTCTACAAATGCATTACTTTAGCCTAAATTTAGTGGGTGATAATTGAAATCAGAGCTCCAGTCATTACCGCCGACATGTTTCTAAATACTACCCAATAAATTTTTGTCTGTTTTGGATCCTATATGACAGCTGGCAGTGCAAAATCAAAAAGTATGTGTGTGCATGCGCATGCATAGAGAAGTTATTTTGTATGCAGTTCCATTACTTGCTATTTTAGAACAAATGGAATGTCAAGTGGCTAACAAAACAAAACAAAAACCCACACCCCACCACACTATACCCCACCTCCATGAAAGACATACACCCCTTGTATTCTAGCAACAGTTCGAATGTGTACATCATCATAATGCTAGATGATTCTCCCAAGCTCTAATCTTGCAAGGTATTGAGGGCTCAACTCCCACTGAGTCAATCAATCATATTTGAGGCTCCTTAGTACTTCACATTAGGCACTGTACCAAGCAGGACAGGCCCCAAACAACTATAACACTATTTCCTGCCTGTGGATTTTGACAATAAGTCTTATGCAGATATTTCATTAAGGGTTTGTGTGTTGCTTACACCATATAGGTTGACCTCTCTTTAAATTCTCTAAAACAAAGATGACTATCCCACAATTTCATTTTAATTACTACACATGGGGCACCAAACTAGGAATCAGGAGACCTGGGGTGAAATCCTGGCCCAGTTTAAGTCAACAGGCATTTTGCCATGAACTTCAATATGGCCAGGATTTCATCCCGATGCTATTCTTAGCTCTACCATCGCTGTCATACCTAGGGCAATTCACTTAAGGTTTGTCTACTCTAAATGGAAGATCCATTGCCAAACACCAGTTGAAAACCGGTGCTGAGCGTGGCTTAGCTCTAAACAGCAGACAAAGACAAACCACATTTAGCACCATTTCAGAAGCATCGATGGAGCAAGTTTCCACCACAGTTTCTGAAACTGCATGGAAATGGCTTCTCTGTCTCCACTTGCTGCTAAATTACACTTGACACTTATTGCTGATTCCCATCAAGGTTTTTGCCTCTCCATACTTCAGCTTTGCCATCTGTAATGGAGATAACACTTGTTTACTTCCATAAAGCATATTGACACCTGACAAGGAAAAGGACTCAACTAGCAGGAAGTATAATTTATTACTGCACCTATAGGTGTGGTAGGCACTTCACAGAATACAAACAAGTACAGGGTTCCTGCCAAAATTGCTTGCCATCTAACATTTAGTTGACTCAAGTTAGGATGATGAGCAATGGGAATAGAATGGGGAGAAAGCGGCGGCTTACAGTAATATGAATACACGTTTACTCAATTTAGACACATACAATTCATGGTAGCTTCCTCTCTAGCTCACCCTTATTTGTTACTAAATCTGGTCTTATAAAATGATGCCTGGCAAGACGACAGTAGCTCCTTCACAAAGGTTTTTTGTTTGCTTTTAAGAAAAAAAGCAAAGCTTCTTCCTTAGTCTACTTTACTAAATGCTATTTAGCGGGGGGAGGGGGAGAGGGAGTTTATTTACAAGCTGCCATAGTTGTAGCTAAAAAGGTAAAAAAAGTTAAGCTAGAGGCTATTCATTCTTTGATCTTTTTTGATCCTAGGACACTAACTTTATGGGTATTTGCTAGCACTCACTCGCATTGGTTAACTTTGCCACCAGGCTCAAGAATTAAAACCAACATTGCAATCAGTTTTTACTAGCTGATGTATTGCAATCAGTGGTTGACGCCTCAGAAGCAAAACATATTTATCAGAGACAAACATAACTATTGTGCTCAAAGTTAGCAATAGAAAAAGGAAAAAATAAATATTTTTAATGTGTCAATTAGATTTTTATTCTACTGCTTAGCTATTTTCCTGTAAGCCAGTGTAAAAAAGCCACGCAGCCAAAAGAAATGAACCATAATTCAATTCATACTACCAAATAAAATCCAAAAACAAGACCTATATTCAAGGATCATATTAATAGTTTTATTTCAAAACTTTCATTTACTTTTAATTTAATCTTTTTATTGTCTTTAAATTGAAGTTGACTAAACATATGTTTCCATGGGTTCAACTATACAAGATATTTCTGAATTACCATATACAGTGCAAGTCTTACAGCTCAGCATAACGCCAGCAACATTGCCAAATTTATTTACAGATCAAGGCCACAGTCCTTCCTTGGGATCTGCTAGTGCTGTTCCCAATGCCTGTGCAAAGTCCCACTGAAGGATCAGGCACAGTCTGCAAGTAATAGCCGCATTTCAAAGAATTAACCTAGTGTGTAAACACCATACCTGTATGGTTAGTAATAAGGATGTTGAAGTGCGTTATGATTCTTGGACTGAAGCACAAAGGGTCTCTGCAAGTGTCACTCGTATTCCACACATTACTCCTTTATTTGTTCCCCCCCCCCCATCCTAATGACTCAGAACTCATTTTCTCCCTCTCCTTTGTAGCCATATACATATACATGTAAGGTGTAAGTATTGATTGGCGCTCTATTGAAAGTAGAGACTCCACAGGCCTAGGACCTGCAAGGTAGTTTGCTTAGCATAACTAAACAAGGTCTAGGTTGGAGTTTAACAAAAGGTCACTTGCCTGTGATTTACTACTACACATTTACAAGAGAAAGTGTAGTAGTAAACAAGTATAGCAAGAAAGATCACCAGTATAAAGCAATAAAACACAAACAGGTTACAGGTATTTTAGAATAGTTGAAAGGAATATTGTAATCAAAACTCTAAAGCATTGACTTCAGTAACGTCATAGCAACTAATTTATGTAAGTGATTGTGAGGAAAATGGATAATTAACTTATAAGAAGTGGCGACTCTTGCAGAAGTGGGGGTGAAAGTTCAGATAAGGAAACCATTATGAATACGCATAAGAAAGTGGTTGTTAGCAAAATTCATTACTGGCATAAGTACAGTGTGAGATGCCAGGATAATTACCACTCACTGACTCTCAAGTATCTTTACCAAGATGGCATGAGTAATGCAAGAGCTGGCCGTTTTGTATTATTTCTCTCTTCCGTGCTAGATTTCAGAGTGTGTAGTGTTGTTTAGCTGTCTAATAAATGTATTAAATTACAGAAAGCAGCGTATTGTCCCAGTTGTTCATTTCAGGGTCATCATTCTGATCTGGAGGATGAATGCTTATAAATTATAATATGGTCATTGTGACACTCTGTACCTCGAAGGAACACCCTACACCTCTATGTTCATCCTTGTAAAATGATTGTGTGGTATGCAATGCAAAGTTTGTCATGTCGGGTATCTTCGGAAGGCTCATGATGTACTGAGCATTGTTGTTATAGTGATATTATAGGTTATAATTTCATGTATATAGTTATGAGGCTGAAAATGTATCCTCATGACTTAAAGCAAGCCCAGACAAAAAACTCTCCAGAAGTAGAGGGGCAATTCACAACTCATCAGGGCGTGGATGGGACAAACCCAGTCCAGCCTCATAGAGCAAAGGGCGCTGGCCTAGGCAGCAACAAAAGAATCTGTTGGACTCTTGAGGGAGTCACCCCCCTTCCTTTAGTCAGTTTGGAACTGCAATGAGGTAATGCCCACCTGACTCTGAAGGGGTCGGGATAAAGCCAAGAGGGAAGAAAGGACATGATAAAAGGGAGAGACATTTGCCATGCTCTCTCTCTCTTCCACCTACATCTACAGACACCACACCAAGCCACTGAAGCACTGATCAAAGGGGAGAGCCTGGCTGAAGAGCAACCAGCCAGCCTGTGGTGAGAAGCATCTAAGTTTGTAAGGACACTGAAAGTGTTAAGATCAGCTTAGAATGCTTTTTGCTTTTATTTCATTTGATCAAATCTGACTTATGTTTTGACTTATAATCAGTTTAAAAAAAAAAATCTATCTTTATAGTTAATACATTTGTTTGTTTATTCTACCTGAAGCAGTGCATTTGGTTTAAAGCGTGTCAGAGACTCCCCTTGGGATAACAAGCCTGGTACATATACATTTCTTTGTTAAATTGACAAACTCATAAGCTTGCAGCATCAAGCGGGCATAACTGGACACTGCAAGACGGAGGTCCTAGGGTTGTATCTGGGACCAGAGATATTGGCTAGTATCATTCGGTTGCAAGTAGCTGGGAGCAGCTTACATGCCAGAGGCTGTGCATGAACAGCCCAGAAATGGGGGTTCTCACAGCAGAGCAGGGTGGCTCTCAGAGTCAAGGATTGGAGTGACCTAGCAGATCACTGGTCCAGATAACACCAGAGGGGAACGTCACAGTCATTTATATCTAACTTTGGGAGATCAAACAGTCAAGGATAACCCATAATTATAAATTAGACTACATCCTCTTTGGCGTTCTCAAAGCCATTTATTACAACAAAAGAGGTTTAGTGATTTGGGGTAACTTTAATGTATTATACAATCCTCCAGGTACTCATATTTATTAATACATTTTCTTTCTATTAATGGAATAACCCACAGTTGGCTATATATTTTATTTCACATTACTCAATCTGAAAACAGAAAAAGAAATTGGAGAGGAGCAATTTCAATATTTCAAAACAGATGCAAATCAACACCAAGGATGCTACACAGCATATTTTTACTGAGACAATTCTATACTTGTCTGAATAATAAACATGTAATAAGCAAACCATAGCTTTATAAAATGGAAGAAAAATATACTTTCTAAGGCTAATTATGCCAACACAACATAACGTTTTCCTAAATGCCTTATAAACTGATCCAGTTACTCAGAAAATATTATTTTTACTCAGATGTGATAGATGCAAACTGAAATGTTCAGATTTCAATTCTGGCACCAATTCCCGAATCCCCTTCCCGAGTAATTTAAGGACTTCCTCCACATAGTTTTTCATATTCTTTTAACTGACACTTTATCTTTATACAGTATCTCAGCAGAATGAACATGCACTAAAACAATGACAGCCCTTCTTTGGCTGTCATCTCTCATTCTGGCAAAGACAGATGTCTTACACTGGCTTATGCCAATAATAGAGCCGACAAAAAACAACAGAGACTACCTGCCTCTGATGTAAAGGCACCAATTCACATTTGTGACACTCATTTGTCAATTAACAGATTTCTTCCATTGTTGACACATGGGACTTAAAAGATGTGGGCTAGAATGTGATGAATTAAAAAAGACAGATGAGTAAGCTATGAGCTGCAAAGTAATACTATAATGTGCTTTAGATAGGAATATCAACTGACACCCCTGACAGGCCATACAAGGTTTTATTTCATTTTGCACTGTATCTAGGCTTCATACTTTGTCTTCTTTGTTCTCTTTTCATCAAGCTCCTAACATCTCATTCTGACAGCCAGAGACATTTAAGGCACTTTCGTTTCAAATGCAAGTTAGCGTACTTGATTTGTCATTAAAATGCAAAACGATTGCCATTGCAGGTAAATGTAGGTATGCTTAAAAGGTTGTATCTGCAAAGTAAAAGCTGAAAATGGTTTCCGGCTGCTTCGCTTAACTCTTTCACTAGCCACAAAGCTTTTCAAGGAAAGTATTACTATGCTCTGATAGAAGTGTAGCAGTGCCTGCAGTTTTACACAAGATACACTTTCGTACATTTAAATAACATTAAGGTTTTGAGTTATAATTTCTACACCAAGAAAATTCAGTCGAGTTTATCCATTTGCCTAGGTACAGAATTTCACTCAGATCAGAAAAAAAGTCTGTGGTTTGAAGCTCTATACCGACATGTGTTGCATCAACTAGGCACCAATCGGCAGGACAAAGCAAGAACCTTTTAACCCACAACAACAAAAACCCACACACAAACCCCACACCTTGGTTGCAGAGGTGCTGGAACAATTTTTATAGTGAGGGTGCTGAGAGACATTGAACCAAACTGTAAGCCCTATATATAATGACAACAAGGGGTCTGGTGGCACCTTAAAGACTAACAGTTTTACTTGGGCATAAGCTTTCCTGGGTAAAAGCTTATGCCCAAATAAATCTGTTAGTCTTTAGGGTGCCACCGAACTCCTTGTTGTTTTTGTGGCTACAGACTAACATGGCTACCCCCCGATACTTGACACCCTGTATATAATGGAAACCACTTCAAACCAGGGGATGATGCAGCAACTCCCGCACCCGTAGTTCCAGCACCTATGCTTGGTTACGGTTGATTGAAGCCAGAACCTTCATTGACCCTAACAGGGTTTTAGTATTGGACTTTCATTTTCTATTTAATGGTAACTTTAAGAGACATGAGGCCCCTCAAATAGTGACTAAAATAAGCTGTTGGTAGCAAGAGACTATAAGCAGATATTTGACAGAGCACATTACAATAGCTCTTAGTAACATAGATGGACATGTGTCCAACAGCTAAATTTCTGCATATGAGCACAGTTGTGAATGCACACCACATTATGAAGAAGTTATTTCTATTCACAGTAGCCAGAGTTCAAACATTAAACATTAATTTTATTTAACATACAAAAAAAAAAAAAAAAAAAAAAAAAAAAAAAAAGAGAGAGAGAGACAGCAGCTACAAACACTAAGTACCTGTAAAGTCTTTCCCCTTCAGTCTTTACGCAAGCAATTATCTTCTTCTCCAGTGACAAAGCATCCAAAAGTTGTTGTTTTTTTAAATAAATAAGATTTGCTAAAGTAAAGGCTTGTTCCATGACGTTTGACAACATGTGAAAGATTCAGAGGCTCCTTGGTTTGAGAAAATACAAACCATGTCCCAGCCTAGATTAGTTTCATGGACATATTACTATTTTATGTTTAAATTCCATGGACGTGTTCTCCTCCCCATCCCTCCCACCTACATCTCTGTTCTGTGGCTCAAATGGAGTACCCTTGTGCATTTTATAAGGCAGCTAAATCCTGGGCCCTCACTTCAAAAGAGATCAGGATGTGGCCCCAACTTATTGGTCCACTCATCTGAAGCTCTGGCTCCACTCCTTTTGAAATTACTGCGACTTGTGTCTTTAGGGAGGGTGGGAATTTGTTGATAATGCAAAGGTTCAGAAATTTTTGTATACCTTATTGTGCCACATAGGAAAAAACAAATGATCAGTCCCTGTTTGTCTTTGCCCACTAATAAGATGCATCAAGTATCAGGGGAAGGAGGGGAAGTATCACATGTTCATTCCAGACAGAGTGACAGTGACCCTAACTTAGTTCTATCACATCAAGGGTAATCGCTATATACCAGTTTCTGTACACCTCCCCACCCCCCCAAATTTGCTCCCACTGCACTTCTGTCCCTGGATGGAAGGGAGCATTACAGTTATTTCTCCATCCCCAGAATTATGATCTATTAGTGCAGAATAAAGGTAAACAACAACAAAGAAAGCTCAGTTTTAAAACACAGTTTATATCATTTGACTTAAAGGACTTGGTCTACACAATAAGGCCCTACGTTTCCTGGAGTAGAGCATACAGGGAAATACTTCTCTGTTCACACCCATTCCAGCTTTTGGGCTTCCTTTCTCTCCATTTGATCCACACACAAAACAACATATCACAAAGGGGAAAAACATGTCCATGGAATGCAAATATAAAACAAAACAGTAACGAAGCTCTAAAAGTAAAGCGAACCAAGGCATGAGCAAAAAAAAATCCAGATAGTAATGCATTAATTTGCTGTTTCAGTTTAGGGATTCATATGCTTTCGCTCAGACATCTAAATGCATGTGAACCTCAACCTCCAACCAACCAAGGTTACCAATCAATCATCACAATTTAACATCTGATGGCTATTCGGTGGTCTACATAAAGCGTGTTGATAATCACCACCAAAGCTCCTATTTGACAGGTGACCACATTACAAATGCTACCATTATAATTGGCACTAATAGACAATCATGTTGATAAGCTTATTGCAGAACAGAAAGCTGAGAGTAAGCCAGGAAATGAACTACACACTCTTATTCCAGAGTTGGCCTTCCAGGCCAAGGTTGACACACTTCAATAGGACAGCATATGAAACCTTGTACAACTGTAGTACATGCTGTACCTAGTCTGTGAGTAAACAGAAGACTTCATTCTCTAGGATAGTCGTTCAAGCCCCTCTCATTGAACATGTGACAAAATAGTACTTAAGAAGGGGAAAAAAATCTGAAACATGTTGATGGAAGAGAATCAAGGTACCCAATGCTCCTGGGCAACAGACATGTGCAGCCTACCCCACACACACACACACACACCCCTCTCTCATGAGAAAGGGAAAACACAGCATCTCCAAAACTAACATACATCTGCAGCAGCCTTCCTCACCTGCAAGGAGCTCAGCCTAAAAGGGGCAAATCTATACACTCCGCTTTTCAACTAACTAGCTAATTTTCATTTCTTAAGGAGCAAACTATCTAACAATCCTTCCGTAAAAAAACAAACAAAAAAAAAAACCCACTCCAGTTTAATCTTGTGCACACGTAGTAGTTTCTTTCTTATTCAGAACTCCACACAGTCCGAGACAGATACTGAACTGTTTACAATGTAAAATAACATGTAGGTGTAGAAACAGTGTTGAAATCCTATGGCAAAAGAAAACTAACAACTGGTTTGGGAATTCTGAACTGTCAAATTACGGTAATTTAAGCCTCCAATTGCATCACTGGGGGGAAAAAGAAAAGTGTTAAAACACGGTCTATATATTTGCTCTTCTATAATGCCTTTCACTCAGCCTTGCCATGTTTACAAATAATTATTCTGAGAGGCAGACAAGCATTGTTGCCATTTTGCAAGTGGGTAAAGGTTAAGTTCACTGCCCAGGGTCATGTAGTCAGATACAGAGATAGGAATAGAACACAGGAATCTTGGCTCCCATGACCTACCATACTCTAACCACTAGGCAACATTTCTCCTATGATTTAATGCTACATAGTTGAATCAGGACCCCAGGTACACCATAATATACCCTTTCCTGTACTTTCACACTCCCATAGCGCCATCCCCACGGCATGGCCCTGCCCCCACCATGTAGCGTGGTGGGGCCTACCTTCCCCAGAAGGGGGCTCCTCTTCAGAGAGACAGCATCTGTGCCCCTAGTACTTACCCTGGCAGCTGGAGTGTTTGTGCTTGGATGGATAAGCCAGACTAGTCTCCTACAGCCAGGCACAGTCTTCTGCTGGGGTAGTACTGGCAGGGCCATCAGAGCAGAGGTGACAAGTAACTCTTGATAGTGTGGGACACACAACTGCCCCATGCTTGTTGTCTGGCCTTTCCCACTCCCCCTGCATCTCCAACACCCGCTCTAAGTTGGCACCACCTTGCCATTTTGCCCCTCACAGTTCCTTCCCCCACTTACTTCCTACATTGCCTCCCCTCTGAGAGTACAGCGCAGGCTGGAGCAGGCTCCAGACACCTACTTCCGAGCACTGGTAACCATGGCTGCAGGCGAGGAAGGGACGGGACTCAGCGGGCTTCCCTGTGCCCCTCTGGTGGACTGCTGTGCTGCCAGACCAGTCTCTCTTCCCTGCTCCGGACACCTCCAACCAGGACTCAGCGGGAGCGCTAGGTGACAGCGCTTTTCCCAGGCACATTCACCTCAGCCATGCTCAGCCCAACTCCCACCCTAGCAGAAATCTCGGGGGGGACAGGACACGACCCCACGTGCCGCCCCCCCCCATACGCACATCACCTCTGCCTCAGAGCAAGGGGTCTTGGATTCAACCCCCAATTGAGATGCATAGTGCAGTTTACACCTCAGCATTATTGTTCTAAGTTATCTACAGAAGCAGGTAGATCTCTCTGCATCAGTTACATCCCAGTTATATTTTCAACCTTTTTCTCACAACCAAGAGGGCTAAAAAGTTTTTTTTTAAGTTGATATTCCAATGTGATCTTTTGACTCCAAGACCCAGGGCCCTAACACATGAGATTATAATGCTACTGTTAAATCTGGCCCGGGAGAGGAACAGGACAATCAATCTTGGCCCCTTCATGTCTAAAATGGTTTGAATACAACTCTGACATTTGTATTCTGTGTGCTTTAAAAAAATTTTATGCCCAACAGCAGAGACTCCTTCACTCCCATTTAAACAAAAAACACACCACTATAAAAGATGTTTCCAATGTTGAATACTGTATGATCAGCAAAAAATTCTCTTGTTACTCCAAAAGAGTGGTTGGATGCTCCCAAGCACTTATGATTTTTTAAAAAGTCTGTTTTTGAAGTCACATAAAACCATACTCACAGTGAAATAATACATAAAAACACTTTGGTAGATTATGAGACACTGACTTATGATCACCACAAGTACACAGATCTCGGGGGGGGGGGGGGAAACAAACCACGTGCACAATAATCAGCCTTTGAATTAACAGACCTTAATGATTATTAAAAATTTGTTAAAAGCAGATAATAGAAGTTAGATTTTCTGTTAAATTTATACATTGAGTTCCCTGTCAACAAGTCCAATCATAGACTAACATTCTGTGGTAAAGGCTGTTCACATTTTTTAAATTAATGTCTACCCTTAAAGGTGATGTCGTCTTGCTATGGTATACATTAACATGCAACATGTACCTTCAAAACTATTCCATCTGCCAAATGGAGGCAAAGACATATCTGCAGGGGCTGGACTCAATGGGGGCAGGGAGAGTGGAAATCTTTAAACATCTAAAGAAACATGCTTTCTGACATAATTTCTTTAAATTCATCCCATATCTCTCTGCTCCCATAGTACAGGCATTTAACTACTGTACAGGTACAAATTAAACTTTCATAACGGTGTATACAGTAACATGTGGACAAATTGTGAGAAGAGTTGAGTATATACACAACACCAGAAAACGCTGCTGGAACTCATTTTTGATTTTACAAATCAATACACCACTCAATGCAAAATAAGCCATCCATAAAAGTTCCAATCTACAGCGAAACAGCCGCAGATGAGAACAAGGACTCACTTGTGTCCTACACAAACCCACTCCTGTTATACAGTGTAACTACATCATGGCAGAATTTGACCCATAAAAGGGGTATGCTGCTAGTCACGGTTTAGAAATGGGTGGGATTTTCAAAAGCGCTCAGTGTTGGCAGATTGACTTGAATAGGAGCAGAGAGTTCAGCCAACACTGACTATTTCTAAAAATCCCTCTCATGGATTGTTTTGTTTAGTGTTTTTTTTTTTTAAACAAACAATCACAACACTAATGTTCCATCCATCACAGGAAACAAGAGTTTTCAAATCACTGTTTAATTAAAAAGAAACACACCAAACCAAGAGTTACTGGTTTTCCTCTTTTGGTCTTTGCTAATATTTTTGGTACCATCCTCACAAGTCCAATCCATCATCTCTTAATTGTCCGTCATACATATGGTGCCTTCCTTTTTGGTGGTCGGGCCTAGGTACCATTTTCCATCTTTCTACAGTGGTATGAATTGGTTACTGTAGTCAAAACTGCATTCAGGTACTCTGTCAAAACGTGCTGTGGTCCAATGTTAGATTACTTGGAACAAGTATAATTAAAGTTGTCCTTTATTCAAATTGCCAGTTTAATGCTCCACCCTATCCCTCAAATTTTCTATAAGTACAGGCTCTTAACTGAAGAGGGTCACGCTTCCAAATGCCACCTTCTATTAGCAGAGTTTGGAAGTCACTGTGGGAAGGTCTACACTGCAATGTAAGCCCAGGGTTGGTGGGACTTGAGTGTGCTGACCCATACTAAGGAACCCTGGGCCTGAGCAGCTACATTGTGTTTTAACATTACGACTATTTTAACCCACTCTCGAACCTAGGACTCTGACCCGAGTCAAATAATCATATCCTCGAGTCCCTAGGGCCCACGCCAAACACTCAACACACTAAATGTGGCTGCTATAGCCCTAGCACTGTAATGCGCTGTGGGAAAACTTTACTGCCTGCTCTGCACCTTACAGAAAGCTTGAAGCATCTTGCTTTGCAAAAGGCTTGATCAGTTAGCTCTCTATTGCAAACCCAGGAGGCTCACTGACAATGTGCTTGCCGGATCAGAAGAAAAGAGAATGGGTTAACGCTGACCTGAGCTGCTGCTGCTCTGAAACAGGAAGTGTTGACTTCCATTTTCAGCAAAGTGGATTGCAGATTGCTGGGAAAGAAAGGACTAAGGAAGTTGTCCCACAGAAGCATAGGCCACTTCTGGCAGACTTCGGGGACCTAGGGTGACCAGTAGTCCCGATTTTATCGGGACAGTCCCGATTTTAGGGGACTTGTCACGCGTCCCGACCTTACATTGGTCGGGACGCACTTTGTCCCGGTATCGGGGGACCATCTGGTGGAGGACGCAAGCCGGCGCTGCCGGCACCGCTCACCTCTTCTTCCTAGGCCTTGGGGCAGTGCAGCTGAACTCCCAGCGCCCGCCCGCCTGCTGGCTGGCAGGAACCTGCAGAGTGCTGCAGCCCCACTCCCCAGGCACGCATAGAGGCGGCGAGGAGGTCTCCAATGCGTGCTGCAGGGGCGGGGCTTGTAGGCGTCGGCAGCAGGCAGAGAGCCCCCCCACCCCCCTCGACCCGACCCGACCGACCTTAGGAGCCAGAGGGATGGGACCTGCCTGCTGGATGCTTCCTGGGAGCCGCTCCAGGTAAGGCTAGCACTGCTGGGACTCGCCTGGCCCCCTGGCAGGTCCCTCTGGCTGGGGGGAAGGGGAGGGGACGACTCTGTGTGCTGCCCCCATCCCTCCCCGGGGAGGGAGGTGGAGACGGAGCGGAGGCAAGCTGGTGCGGGGAGGGGCGGGGAGCTGCCAGTGGGTTCTCAGCCCCCACCAATTTTTCCTGTGCTCTGGCGGGGTTTTTTGTTTTGCTCTGCTGCCGGCTTGTTTTTTTTTTTTTTTTTTTTTTTCCCGCCCCCCCCGCGTCCCGATATTTCACCTCTGTCATCTGGTCAT
>NW_020664498.1:5093355-5183287 GCF_002925995.2 Terrapene triunguis
ATTTCACCTCTGTCATCTGGTCACCCTACGGGGACCTGAGTCAAGTGGGTCTGTGTCTACATTGCAAAGCAATAGGGTTTGGACCTGGATCCCAGCTTAACTCAAGCTCAGACCCTCAAGCCCTGTAGGGTCCTGGGACCCTGGGTCAGCACAACTACAGTGTAGATGCAAGGGAAGTTATGCTTAAGCCTGGACTCAAGTATGGACATATACTGCAATGCAGACATACCCTATGTTTTCCTGTGCAGTTGGAGACTTATGCACTTTAAGAGTCAGTTCAAAAGCCCACTGAAGTCAGGAGGAGTCTATTTGATTTCAATGGGCTTTGGATGAGGCCCTCTCCATTGTGTAGTTCATAGAATCATAGAAGATTAGGGTTGGAAGAGACCTCAGGAGGTCATCTAGTCCAATCCCCTGCTCAAAGCAGGACCAACCCCAACTAAATCATCCCAGCTACGCTTTGTCAAGCCGGGCCTTAAAAACCTTTAAGGATGGTAACCCATTCCAGTGCTTCCCCATCCTCCTAGTAAAATAGTTTTTTCCTAATATCCAATAGTTTGCATTATTTAACTTCTGATTTACTTTTATGCTTTTAAAGTTGCTTTTGCCTCTTTTAAGCATAACACAAAATCAAATGCCAGCTACCAAACTGTCAATCTGAAAATGCAGCAGTTTTGTGGGCTCTGTTGTATAAAGCATGTCAGTTACGCTTCCTCCAGCAGGTATAAGAGTTAACATGGAGAAAAAACAACTATTATAAGGAAAGGAGATATCTAGATAAGTAGACAGTTGATTTTCCAACTCTGCCTAAGACATTCCTTTCTGAAATAACAGCCGCCCAGATATAAAATGAGTTTAAGAGTCTCAACTCAAGCTCTGATTTGTTTCATTCTTTGGTCAGAGAACTAAATTAAAAGCACATAACTTCACATGACTGGCAGCATCTGCTCAGTGAAAGCTCAGCACTGAGCTATAACACTGCATTAACTATGACCCTAAAGATAGGTATATACATGTCATCGGACATGCTGACTCCTTTTTAGTCTGAAAAATGCATTGGCCTTTCGCATGTCCATGATACAGGTTTTCCTATACTTTTTCCATTAGGTGCGGATTTTTAACCTACAAAAGAATATTCTCCAACATGACTTATGTAATATACAAGATTGCAAAAACAGTATTATCAACCAGACAAAACCACATGGATAAAGAGCACAAACACCACATCGACAGAAGCTGTACTGGAGTTTATATGCCAAATGCCAACAAATTGTTTTCATAGTGAAATCATTCAGTGGGCTATTGGGCAGGGGGGGGGAGAGAATTCCTTCCTCCTCCTACTGGTGGTGAAAACGTGTGTACTATTTCTTTAAATCTGCAGCAGGAACCTAGGCAAGCATGTGGCAGGGGAAGGATATGGGCAGAAGCTCTGCACTGAAGCTGAGAAACAGAGAGGCTTTAGGGATAACGCAGTTTTCCTCCTTCTAGTGAAGTTTCTTGTTCAGTGTTAGATTGCAACTCCCTCAGCTATTCTTCACCCTTGTTACAGGACAGCAGTGATAGAAGAGTGATGGGGCTTTTTGAGAGGGCCAAAAGGGGAAGAAATTCAAAACATAGGTCATGTAATTCTAGAACGGGCTCAAATTTTGTATCTTGTCTACACTAATGATCTTAATGATCTGTACCAGATATTTAAAAAACCTCTTTAGCCTCACAACCACCAGCCAACCAAACAAGAGCAGTCAAGATGCTACTTTAGAGTCTGACATCACTCCTAAAACAATGACAAAACCAAACCAAATACACACACAACTACAAGTGCCCACGTTTCCCTATAGGTGGTAATACACTATCAGTTTAACTGGTGTGCATCTCACCACATTCACCAGTATTCCACAGTAAACATCACTAAAAGGAGTCATGGATTCTGTTCCTCTTCAAGCATTCTTAGTCAAAAAGAATTTCATAAACCCGATCCTAAAAAAAAGAGCTTGTAGGTTTTGATGTTTTTTGTTTGACATTTATTAGTTTTAGCACTCATGGCAGGTGCCAGACATGAGAGAGCTCTAGAGAGAGAAGATCTCCGTTTAGCCAAAGAACAGGTCCAGTACCAGCACTGTGAACTTCCCAACATCACTCTAGCAACATACTTTGATCACAACCTCAGGGGACCAGATCGAGATAAAGAGGTCATTCAGTCTTTGATGGCCCGTTTAGTACTTGGCACCTCTGAGAATGGCAACCAATACAGTTGCTGATTGTTGACAAATGTAGTGGTAGTTTTGCGGTGGACAGTTGTCCACTAGGAACTGTTGTCATTTCACAAAGGCCATCAAACAGCCATCTCAACAGCTTTTGGTCATTACAGTTCTAGCGTTAAGTCCTGGCCCCCCCATGAAGTCATATGTGAGTTTTACTTTCAACTTCAATGGGGACCATGATTTTACCGCTACTTCAAATTTGAACCAACAACCTAGAGATGAAAGCTCTATATCCCCAAAACAATCCAGTCCTCCATATATGAAATGTTATTATTGAATTTAAGGAGACTGTGGTTCGGTTCCATTACCTTTCATTATTTTAGTTTTTAAAATGTCAGAACTGTGTGTATGTGTCGGGGGGCGGGGGAAAGGGAAGGTTAACATTTTTGCTATGACAAACATAAAGCCCTAATAATCCTCCGAAGAATTCTCTACTAAAACCTGTAAAATCCACAGTGACCCAAAAATCTCCAAAAGCAGTTTTCACCCCAACTCTGGAATGTGATATGCTTCAAGATGACTCTTTCCACAACGTTAAACCTTCTTGAGAGAATATAGGACAGAATATAATTCTTTGCTTCTGATCTGACACATACACTAAATCAATGGATAATGGCCAGCACTGGGGGGGGGGCTCGGTGATATATAAACTACAGCATTTTCACAGTCTGTTGCCAGTTACTGACTGTGTGGCCATAAAAAGGCAAGCAAGGATCAATGGACAAGAAGAGCTTCTATTGGGATTTCAAAAGATACTTGTGATATAGTGACATTTTATCAAATAGAAATCAAATATTTTAGACTAAGTTTTATTTCTTTACCTATTTATTATGCATATTTTGAGAGCTGGGAGGAAGAATGTGTGTCCTTGGAGTGGTCAACTGAAATTAAAGTTAGATATAAAAATACAACTTGCACTGTATTGTGCAATTAGTTTACTTGCTGTTGCTTTGTGGCTCAACAGTACACTAATTAGAAGTAATCCACAGCGGGGGGGGGGGGGGAAAAACCACACACAAGCGCATAAGCTACATGCAGATATTTGCAATGTTTATTATATTCAAGCAAAAAATCTTTCCAAAAGACAACTTTCGTAGTCAAGTTTTAAGTTTACCAAATACTAGAACACATACATAGTATTTAACTGGCCATTACTTCTAAAGCTACCGAATATTAAGAAAGTAATCTTTTATTTTTATTTAATTATTTTTACTATATGGTCCAACTTAAAAGATGAGACTTCCCTCATACATTATCCAGATCACATCTACTCCCTCGTGAAATGCTGCTTATCAGAAAGAGGAAGGGGGGGGAAAAAAGACAAAAATAAAGAGGGCACATCACATGATATGTTCTATCTAGATCTACCAGTAATATTGGAATAAATATTGCAGATCAAAATTATACAAGTTGTTGGAAAACCTGGAAGTTCTTTCCCTCCACTCCTCCAACAGATGCATATACTTAATATGCACAAACTTGATAAAGTTCTATCCTAAACAGCTCTCTCTTCACCTTAACATACAAGTGTGAACCATCACCAGATTGGTCTTTAGTCCCATCCAATAGGGTAAGACTAGTTCATAATTATTCTTAATAGAGAGACTTTCTGCATCTATACTGTTTAACATTTACAGACAATGGTTTCTCAGATAAAGTCTCACGTGTTTATTAAATGTAAATGACTCCTTGTATATAAACAAAATAAAATTTTATGACAAAATATTTCATTTAGCAAATTGATTTCCCAATGAATTGAATGTAAAGAAGGACCATGCTATACATTGCTATTGTACATTCAATGATTCCAAGACACTGACAGCATTTTAATGCTTTTTAAAAACATAATACTTCAGGAGATCATGCAATATTTGCACAGGAATAAACTTTAAGTAACTGCCCACACTTCTAAATGAAAACTCACACATTTAAGTTGGACAGATTGCACAATATGTTTCTGATGCTACTTAGTTTTTGCATAACTAAGATTACTTTTCTAGTGTTACGTAATCTCTTTGGTGGGATCAGTGTATATGAGCCAATTTTTAAAGGGCTGTACAGTTTTAAGCTTAAAACTTCTAAACAAGTTATTTTAAAACAAAAATCCTGTTACTATTAAGTATTTTAAAAATCAGAACAGTGATACACAATCTTCAATACATTCATTCTCTTATAATAAACTGCTTGAAAGAAAAAGAGGAAAGTAGAATACATCAACCACCGATCTCCATTACTCTTATTTCAGCCAACACAGTCTATAAATAGGCAATTATAATGTGAATAAATTGAAATACTGTGTCTCTGTTGTGGTCCAAATGGTTGTCTGAACAGCATTTTATTTGAAGAACGGATAAATGAGAGCATATTGTACCAGCACTATTTGACTGTTTGAATAAAGATTCAAGTTCTCTCTTTAGCTACTCTGTGTTGTGCAGTACTGATCAGAGAGAACCAAAAAGTAACAAACCCAGAGCAAAAGTGTATATCTAAATTCAAGCCACACCTAAAGGACGAAAATAATCCACCACTAATTGCTACCATAGCAATGAGCATAGCTGCATTTTCTTCTGTGTAGATACAGAGGTCATGTTTTTTTCTTTAATACTCAGAAAAATTATAAACCATCAACTTTAAAAATTAAGGCACGCATGTTTTGTTTTAGATTCAATATTCAGTCTGATGCAGATAAACAGCAATTTCCCCTTCTCCAATTTCAATCTTTTTCACTTAAACATGTGAAAGGAGTGGGAAAGAGATGCAAGACAGAATAACTTCAAAACACAATCAGGTATTTGTAAACAATACTTTTTTCCTTCAGAAAAATCTGCAACTGCCAGTTGCAAAAGCAGCAGCATGTAAGATAAATCAATTAGCTTGCTAATTTCTCCCCTCTCATTTATTTAGCTCTGCACTGTATTTGTCGTAATTGACTATAATTATGTTAATTACTAACTCCAGTATAATTACTATATTTATTGTCATTGAGCACACTATGTACCCAAAGCAAAGCTGGCATTTGTTGGGCATCAAAAAAAAAAAAGGCGCAAAGTGTCTGGAGGAGTTTTTCTGAAAACTGGCTGATCTACCTTCAGCAAATGAAAGGGCATAAGAGATTTCATGCAATGCTAGTTTGAAAGCACCGGTTCATTAAGGATATTAATTTTCTGATAACTACACATTTAAGCATGACACACTGGAGCAGTATCTACAGGATTTAGCAATTATTAATGCGTGACAGTTTCAAATGCTAAGTGAATCAATTAAACAGCAGCATTCACAATTTGAGAAGAGATAACTGCTTCATAACTGCCTAAGTCTACAATTTTCACATGACAAAAAAGGGCCATTCAGGCTCCTTCAAATCCTGACAGGTCAAGAAAGAAGTTTGAAACAAAAGCACCTTATAACCATCATCTCTCCTCTTTACTTGTCAGATCAACTTTGCTAGTGTCTCTGCTGAAATGGCATCACCATGCCAGCTGCCACAAGGTGATTTTTCATGTCTTGTCAAAGAAATCTTTTATTCTATTTGCTCTGCATTAACATGTTACATTTATTGATCAAGCCCTTTCTGCAGCCACAGCAGGGCACTGTGCTCTTATGCCTAAGGGGGCTTTGATGTCCTGGTGACATTCTAGACCGAATAATGCACATACTAAATGGATTTAATGAAGAAATGTGTTTGTGCATGACAGCTACATTAATAACAGCCCCTCACACTGATAAATATGCAATTGCTACTATTAAGAGTTACCCAATTACAGTGAAAATATTTCTCTACCTTATAAATAAACCCATCAAAAAGTTTTAACAATAGTGCATTTTCTTAAACATTTCTAAACGCTATAAAGATCAGTCTCAAGTCATGCTTTATCTTGATTTTTTTTTTTTTTTAAACTTATGTTGTTCATCTCCCTGTTCTGCGTCTTATTTCAGCAACAATGGCAGGATGGAAAAAGGCAGAAATAAATATAAAACTCTCCTTGGAGCCAAGAAGAACATGCCCTCTAAAATGGGGGACAGATTCTATCTTGAACTTTCACATACATGCAGGCAAGAGGAGCACAGAGGCAAAGAATTTCCTGCTCCCCACCATAGCCCACAGATACAACACTCCACAGGCCCAAAGCCACAAAAGTCATGGAGGAGCATTCCAGAGTAAGAACTAGGGTTCAGGGCTATATTTTTGCATACATGCCCACCCAGCACAACAGTGGCTATTAGCACAGTAAATTATTCATGCTCTGAGCAGAAAATCTGCACCTTGGGGAGGTGGGGAAGATATAGATATATCTCAATAAGCCCAATTATTCGATTAATCTTCCTTCATTGGCAAAGAGCTGAGAAATACCCTTCCCTCCTCTTCAACAATTAAAACCAGAGGGAATTTCTGAAAGGAAAAAGGGAGGAAATCCACAAATTTCAAACACTGAGCAAAGAATTAGATTGGCTTCTCAATTAGTCAATCAGCAATATTATTTAACTTAACATGGCACCCATACAGATCATGTGTGTCACCCAAACACCAGAATCCATTTAATCATTAGTATGAAGAGAAAACTAGCACAGACTCAGCTGAAACAGTAAATCAAACTTCCAATTTTTTTCCCCTCTCTTCAAGCTGATAAAACGTACACGATGGATGGTTACTATCTACAGGTCTCTGCACTTCATCCTACATCTCATCTTCCTGTATCCTCTCTACTTCTCATCTTATCCTCTCTGCTTATTTGCCACTTTGTCTCATTCTCAGCTCTTAGTTACTATCTCCTTTCAGGAAAACCCCTACACAAGGGGCAACTTCTGGCTTCCAGCTCCCCCAACTAACTACCCTCCTTCAAACCCACTTCAGTGAAGCTTGCCAGCAGTCATCTCTTCAACAAACAATGCCTCATTACTTTTGCATTTCAGCTGTTGCCCCCTACATTGTTTGTCTCAAATAAAGACTAGTACACTCGCTTTCTACATATTATGAGAACTATGGACTGAACAGTTTATTGTGCTCTCATTCAGCAGCCATGATTAACACATGTTTTGCTGCCAAATGGAGTATTTAAACATTACTGTGGGCGAAAATAGCTCATTTCTAAGGCTAGAAATTGAAGAATCCTTCTTCTACCACTCCCACCTCCACCCCAAAACAGATTCAAAATGGCTGTCACACTCCGATTATATGACAGAAGATGCCCACACCAATCTAGTGGTAAATATATCTAACAAGAAAAACTGTCATTCCCAACTCTAAGTGTATGAATTTCAAGTCCAGATGAACATATAGGAAATTTAAAAACCCAATGTCATAACAAAAAGAAACACCACTTAGAGTTAAAAGCTTATTTCCAGCCAAGCACCAGAAGGATCTTTAATAATGTGTTATATCTCATTCTTAAAAACATTCTAGAGTCAGCTGAACTGATCTGAATTTTTTTTTTAAATTATGACCTAAACGGGACTGTCATCCCAACCAGAATTGAGAAGAACCAAAGAAACGAATGGAAAGTAACTTCATTTTGTGCATCTCATTAACAATTATTTCCAAGAGACGTGCACAACAGACATCATGATAGCTGCAAGTTCTGTTCACAGCTACTTTCTGAGTTACCATTCTTTATTACAAACCAGCATGCTTGGCTGATCCTTCCCTACTTCTTTGAATGTATCATGTTTGTCAGTCAATCACCAAACACCACTTGCTTTTCACCTACTTTCCACTGACAGCACAGACGCTGTATTTACTTCGTCAAAGGCCTCAAGAATAATTAACTGAGGTACTCACCTACCTGCTGTCTTCATGTCTGCTGTGAAGTTATTTACCGTATATTGCCAGTCAGTACCTGCACAATTCACTGATAAAAAAAAACTGTTCAAGAAGCCACAATATTCTCTATTAAGAAACAAGTCATCTAATGCATCACATTCACCATAATAGAAGCCATTTTGCAATATTTACACAGTATATTAGAAATCTAGCCTCCTACAAAAAAGTTATATTTCCTGGATGAATGTAAGAGGCTGGAGGAGAATCCAATGCCAGAAATCACAAGTCTGGAATCTGCACCATTGCTTCTGGCAATCGAATGTCACCTGGTCAAACAGCAGTGCATAATCCTCTCAGAGGATAAAGCAGAAAATAGCTGCAAGCATCATTATGTTTAATAGATATTTTTCTCTTAATGCTATTTTTCACTGACTAGTTTTATCATAGTGATGTTAAATAAGATGTGATTGCAAGTAATTTAGTTTTAAAAAACAAAGCTTCCTATTGTAATGCATCAATTAAGTTGTCTTACTTTTATTGCTAGATTGAGAGACATCTTTTATCACCCTTTTTGGCCATGTAACTCTTAAGGCATCTTGTCTACTGTGTGAGGATGATCCCTTAGCAAGCTACACCTTGCGTTGCTTCCATTGACATCAATAAAAATAGGACTGGGCCATAAATGAACATATACTACCATTTGTTTCATTCACAATATAAACTGAATTAACAGTTTTCTCTTATCAGATCTCTTTCTTGTTTTCTCCCCATCCTATAATCTTTAATGCACACCAAATGCTAAAAATCTATAAATTTGCAAGCATTCAAGTAGTTAACTGTCTAGCAGATGGTAACCACCATTCCGGTTATATCAGCCATTTCTATATGAGATATGGGATGTTTCCTTTTCTGATACAATAACCTCTCAATGGTCAAAATGCAAAGTTCAAGAACTGTTGTTTAGATTTGTATACAAAAGAAAGGAGGACTATCCCAAATGAAAGCACCCTGCTATAAATTACAAGACAGAAATAAAATTAAACTGCCAGCAGAACACAAAACTCCCCTGATCTTTATTATGACCCCTTGACAGGATGCAATACCATTCCAGTCTTCTGTGGACTGACTGATTTTCTCCCATCAAGCTAAATCTCAATAAAGAAACTTTCTGTATCTTAGCATTCCTTCCTCATTTCCCCAAAAATGGCTTTTAAGGAGACCAAATCAGGCTTTACATTTTCTAATAAAATCACTATTATTAAAATCAGAAAATTCCTCACTATACTACAGCATTGTCAGTTCTTCAAGCAAATGAAATTTGTTTAAGTAGGATGAAAAGATTTCACTGTTGAAAACTACTTCAGCCAAAGCCCATGACATCCCCACCAAACGCACATCACTTAAGGCTATGAACTTTCACAAACTTGTTTTTGGTCTTATGCTATAACCAATGATACACCAGGTTTTCAGAGTACAGTAATCATACCTCAAGTGTTGATTGTATGTGAATTTGTATTTCTATCGTGGCTCAAACAGTAATAAACAAGGGGACCTTATTCTTTTGCTTCTCTTGTTAAAATAAACTAATGCCAGAAGTGACTAGGAGAAGCCATTTTCCTTCTCAACGTAAGCCTTAATTTCCACCATTGCAAGCAGCCAACTGTCCTCACAGTTTTAGCGATTACAGTTTCATTCCATCCACTGCAGGATTAAGCCTTTTGAATGGTATCACAAAGTGTCACTATCCTAGATCGAAGGTGAGCAAGGAGATAAATGGGCAGATTTTAGGGTAACATACTTACCTCATAGTCCATTTGAGGTCTACTATCTATTTTCTCCCTCTTCCCTAAGAGGATTTCCCTCCTAGCGAGGATACTATTCAAGAGTATTGCGAGGGGTTCCCCCCCCCAAATGCATTGGCAACTTCAGTGCACTTTGTTCCTGTGCAAATCTTCTTTAAGATTACATTACAAACGAGTGCTGCTTAAATATTTCAGGAATAAACTAAATGTTTGAAAGGAATTACTCTTCAAAATCTACAAAACACAAAGAACAAAGTCTTTGTCCAGGTCCATTACTTTGGTAAATCCAAGAACAGAAGAGTAATCCTGTTGTTTAAGCATTAAAAACACATGTACATGAGGAACATTAGAAGTGTTTTGAGAAGCAGCAGCAGTTTCTGTACAATCCCATTAACAAATTTGTGTTTCATGTTCACAGTTTGTTTTGGTTTAGAGGACATCCTTCTCAGTGAAAGTAAGTAGAATGTTAGATAATAAGAGTCATTAGTATTTACAATGCACAGACTGTTCTTCAATGCCTGTTTTGCTCCGCTATCTCTTGCGTATCTGAGATCATAATCAGTCCTTCAGAGTTTACAGTGAAACAGGATATCATCTATAATAAATTAAAAACAGTAGCTAACACTTATTAGAAGAACAAGATTCTACAGTCTTGCTTTCAACTGAAAATTTTTAGAAGTAGGCTTAGGGTCTGCTCCAATTGAAGCCCATGGAAATAAGACCATTACCACATTTGGAGGGAAAAAACCTGCTTATGCCAAAGCAAAGTGTGGAATTCCAAATTTGGAAAGTGTAACCTTTATACAACAGCCCAGTAAAACTTAAGGATGAAGTCAATGGGTTCTATTCAAAACTGCTGTAAAATTCAATGCAGGTTAAAGAAAAACGTCTCCTTTCAATAGGTTTTTTGCACAATCCTATGGAATTCTTTATTTTGAATTAAATTTTAGAGGCCTTCTCCATAAGAAGAGTTTTGTTTTAAGAGTTAAAAAAATATATATATTGATGCCTAGATTGTATTAATTCATTTTAACACACCATCTGGGAAGACAATATCCCAGAACTTTGAAGATCACAACTGTAAACATGCAAGGAAGATGGGGTAAAGGAGAGCACACTTACTTGTAACTTTGCTACTGGTGAAGCACTGTTGGACTCATTCTCCATTTTTTGCCCCACAGAAAAATGTTGTTTTGCTTGTTTTCCAGCAAAGAGCAAATAAAAACAATGCAAACTTTGCATTGTGTATTATTTGGATTGATGCTAAAAGCTTTTGATAGACTTGCCTGTTCATTATTCCTCCACACATACCAAACGTGTTAAATAGAAGATAAATGTCTATAAAAACAGTACCACTATTTTAAAATAGCAATATATGATTTGATAACAATTAAGACAATTTGATATACTTTTTTTATCCTTATCCAAATAGAAAGGACATGCATATAGCAACTGAAAATATGAAAAGGTGGGAAATATTTCACTTTTGGCAGCACAGCCTAATTCTGCTCATACTGCACTTGAGAAACCAAACATTGTCACATACCTTAACAAGTTGAAACTGAGGTCTAGCCTTTTTGCAATACCTCCATATTTTCTTCCTAGAAATTCTGGAATTTCTTTGCAATCTTGACTAATGTAGGACACCTGCAAATTAAAAAGAGGAACTATTTAATAAATGAACAATTTATAGTTTCTCATACTGCTTCTTCTCATTGATCTAATGACATGGCAAATAAAACAACAACAGTCACTACTACCTTCCAAGCTACATCAGCTTCAATGCTATGGACTCCACCCAGAGTCTCACTTTTCTTCCACTATGATCAGCTTAACAGTTATTAATTCATAGCCGAATGTAAATTGGGTTGGGATTTCCTACCTTGGGGAAATCCATGTTTGCTGGCATGTTAGTAATTTAATTTAGAATATAATATTTCCCATTAATACTGGTCAAAAGTGAATAAGGATTTTTGGGTGCCCAATTTGAGGCACCTTAGATGGAACTGATTTTCAGAAGGCTCAACACTTTCTAAACCCTTTGATGCATCTCAGGTCAGGCACCCAAAATGTGATGAACCAAAATCATTGTTACTTCTGAAAATTTAGGCCAGAATTTCAAAGCACGGTACAGTCAGTCAGTCCTCACAACATCCCTGAGGCAGATATTATCCCCATTTGTATAACTGTGAAACATCAGAAAGGCCAAGTAAATTGCCAATTACTAGCAACGAAGCTAACATCATAGCAAATCAGCTCCAAAACTAAGCTAAACCCTCAGAAGTTCCTGGTTCACAGTCCTGTGCTCAGACAATACCGCGCCCTTGTTTATAATATTTTTTTAGGGAAACTGTTGGTAGCAAAGTACGTAGGCTACTAGGATTTGTCTCTGAGCCAGGATGAAGTGGCCAATGATACCTCCCCAATATCCCCACACAGTAGGATGGCAATGTTTATATATCCTGCTACACTCCAAAAATTGTGGTTGAAGTCTTAGTGGGGAGTCTTGGAAGGAATGAGACCTAAAACAAAGAGCAGGAATGCCAGACATTAGCTATAATGAATTCTAGATCTAGGCTGGATCATCTCTCCAGTAAGCCACTTACACTGAGGAAATGGCAACCCTGTCTAGCTACTAAAAATCAACAGAATTATGAAAAAAATAAAAGCTGACATTTGTAAGTTTTGCACTGCAGGAATCCTGCCTTTTATGACAACTTGCTGCTTAGTTGGGTCTCACAATATTTAATTCTAAGCAATTGAAATGCTAAGTTAGAGTCCCCTTTACAGTTGGTCTACAAAATGTCCAACCATTAAAATTCCAGATAAGGAACAAATTAACAACAAAAGTAATTCATGTTCTGTTTTGATAATATTTCATGTTCTCTGAAATATAATCAACCCTACGGGACAACTTGCCAATGTATTCTTCACCTTTACAAATCATCCCTGTGTTTCATCCAGTCTTAAAACGCCTGCAATCTGATAATACAATATTGCATCCCCTTTAATTCATTCTTATTCAGTAACTTCAACTGAGAAAGATAGCTGACTACAGTGAAGTAATTTTTTACTTTGAATACATGAGCTGAACAATAGAGACCTCAAAGTTCAGCCTAGCAATTTCTTCCCTCTTCTTCATGACATCTTTCATCATGGCTCTTGCAATAAATTCTAGTACCAAGACACAGACTTGCCTTTTAGAACTACAAGGAGGAAGAAGAAAAGGGATTTCTTGGATAGCTGACATCCTAATAACTTGGAAATATTGGAAGCCCTCTTTTAAAAAAAACAAACAAACAAACAAAAAAAACACACAATAAATATCATCTTACATGCATACGTCTTACTTGTATAATGCCTTTCATCCCAAAGGACCATAAAGCACTTTACAAGATACATGCACATGCACAGACATCTATTTTAATAAATAGATGATTCAGTCAATCCACCACTGAAACGCAGCCACCTCTGAGGTGAAATGTACACTACGATTTTGCCCCCCAAGATCACAAAAGAGATCGGGACAGCAAGTGAAGGATAATTTCAGTAGTAGAAATAAAAGGGGAATTTGGTGGTCTCAAGTCTAGGGGACACAGTAAAAGACTGGGAGTCAGAAGATATCTATTTTAATCCCAGCTCTGGCATCAATTCACTGTGTGGCCTCAGTCAAATCACTAAAGGCCTAATTTGCTCAACCCATCTGAAGATTCGACTCTTGACCTCTCTCTGACCACGCCGAGTGCATGCTCCCAAAGCGTGGTGACATTTCCATATTCTTTAGCCTCTGTATTGGTGGAGCCTACGTATTGGTAACCAGATGGGTTCCTAAAATTAATGGGAATACATGTCATTTAGACTCTGCCCTTCCTCTCCCTGTCATTTTTTGCAGGGGGGGAGCAAGATACCTCAGGAATGATGAACTCCTGAGCACTTGTACTTCCTTCACGATCATCTGGCATTCTTTCTAAAACAGAAGGGATCTTAAACTTCGGTCTCCTAGTCAAATCCAGTTTGGGTAAAGACAACACATTCTGCTCAAATTATGCTAATGCAAAGTATTATACTATTAACACAGTGTTTTACCAAGGATTTAAGAACATTAATTAAAGCCTCTCAGCACCTTTATAAGGTATTATCTCCATGAAACTTTGGTTCACAGACCTGTAGAAAACTTTCAATTTTTGCTTTATAAGAAGTTATTCACAAATCTGATTGCAGGTAAAATTTCTTACATTTCCACCAGCTTCTCAGGGCAAGGGTGAAATTCCATACCCGAGACAGAAAAGTGAATTCCTGACCATTCACCGTATTCACAGTGGAAGCAGCTTCTTGCATTAAATTTTTTTTTTTTTAATTTAAAACTTACTTTTTCAGTGAGGAATTCCCCCCCCCCCCCAACTTAATTTTAGTTGGGTATCAGTGTCTGCCCAACCTGAGTGCCACACATTGCAGTAGGACTCAACATCAGGGGAAGAATGCTTCCTGAAAAGACTTTTCAAACCACTCGAAAGGCAGTATTGACATTCACTATAAGAATCCAGATTATAATAGTACTACTATAGATTAAACTTCTTATGGAGAAAGGCAACACCGTGATAATAGGATCCTCATCCATCACTAGAACTCCCAGGTGCTATGGTAATGCCAGTAATGTATTAATAAGATTTCTCCAAAATTGTTTTTACTTCCAGCTCAAAACAATTTACCAGGAATCAATACAAGCTATTGTCCCTGCCATGTCCCTGCCATATCCCCCCCTCCGCTGCCCCACTTCCTTCATAGCAAGGATCAGCCTTCAAGTACTGGTCCCTCAACATTCCCATTGCTCATAGATACTGAAATGAATGGTGGCTGTCCAGCCCACTGCAATACCTAGGTAGAGTGGAGCACCATAATGACCAAGTCTCATTCCTTTGCTCTTTTGGATATAAGGCTGCTTTTTATTGTCAATAAAACTGCTCCCCAGATATCCTATAAACCAACAAGGTTGAGGGGACTGGAAAATGCTGAGGATCAGTAATTGAGTCCAGAACCTTCCATATCTAGTTTTCTAGTTCAAATCCAAATCAGGGTTGGTAGTAACCAAAAGTTGTTGCTATCTGACAGCTGTTTGGTGCCCTATATGGGGTAACCAACCTGGACCAAGTTTAGAAAGTTTATAATAAAACCCCAAATAAGGAGGGTTGTGTGATATTTCAGGTTTTATTGTGAATGTTTCACACCATTATAGTTATTGATAAGTTAGGGAAGAATTTGGGGTTTTTTAAACACACATTTTAAATTGACATTGTCACCTTCACTAGCTTCACTTGCCCCTCTTTCCTCACATAGTTTCTGTACTGGAGAGCATAACGCAAGTTACCTTTATTGTGACCATTTTACAATGACATTGCATTGTGAGCAGTGTGGTTACACTCAATACAGTGTCATTAATTCAATGAAGAATGTTTCCAAATAGTATATATCATCTTTAAATTTTATGAAAAATCCTGATGCACTGATGCACTCTCACTGCCACAGAAATATACATCTGGAGAGTGTTACTAGTCAGTTAAGCATTATCCTGCATACTGCTAGAAGCTCATGTGTTCTCCTGTTAATTGAGAATTGTGAAGAGAGAATCAGATATTAAAAATACATTGTAGCAAATATTCATATGTGATGTCTGAAAGAGAGTCATGTTTTGAAACAAACTTCATACCACTCAGAACACATTCAAATTACGAAAATATTTAGTTTAGTAGGGATATGATCAGCCTCTAGGGAAGGAAGAATCATCCATTCCATGCCACAGCACACCACAATGACCACAGAAGCAGTTTCTTACAACGGCTGCAAAGTTAGCCAATTGCCTGCATAATCACCATTTCTAGAAGCAATACATGGAATTCACTTAACTAAAATATCTGTAAAAGGAATGATCCTATTAGAGAAATGTTTAGCTGTAAAGCACTCTTGGTACAATGATGTAGTATTTTCATATAAAAGGTGTTTTGTTTTTTAAAAGGTCAGACCAAAAAACAGGGCACACACTAATTCTTAAGTGGGAAATTTAAAGCCAAAGGAGTGAGTTTGGTGCCTGACTCCCACAGAAAAGCAATGGAAGTTGGGTTCCTTACTCCCCTTTGAAAGTCTCCCCATAAGCAAATGACATTATAATATGAAGAACATGTGTTTCTCTGCTAAAAGTAAGCACAGTGAACACATTTTATTCCCCTCCCCCCTCATATTTTCATTTATTTTTTAAAGAAATCAGTGATTTTGGAACAGGTGAAAACCTTTAGAAAGGGGAGTCCTCTAATCATCCATAAAAAATTATACAGATCAATAATAATATAAGCTTTCTCCCTCCATGCACACAGCCCTTGCGGTAGGATTTATCTTCTTTGTACACCTCGTCCTCGAAAAGGTCAAAGGACTATGCACTCTCCGTGGCTTATTCAAACTTAGCTGACAGTCTGGGTCCTATTAGTGACAAGGGTGATAGTGGTTTCTCTCAACAGGTGTAAATTGTCACTGAAGCTAATGGAGAAGATGACAATTTACACCAGCTGAAGATCTCAAAAGATGCCCTCACAAGCTAAAGACAGTGAAGCACTACCAATGTGGGTGAAATTGAACCCATGACCTATTTATTTATAGGCTTTTCTATTACCTGAAAAGCTCCATAAACTCATTCCCAACTCTTGAGCTCTCCAGACAATAGATCATTACAGCGCCTGACACAAGCCACAGAAAGGGAAACTTCTATTTCAGGTAAAATGACAAGTATCAGGGGTTTTACAGAGATACAAAAGGCGATAAAAAGTTATTTCCTTTTCAAATCTTGTATGCACTATGGATACATATTGTATATCTATGTACGGACAGACTGTGGGAATGCCTCAGCAAAACATACAGCTGCACTGAAGTGGTTAACAATTATACTTAACTCCACAGGTGTGGTCAGTAAACTGTCTTTAGAAGCAATAATTCACTGTATTAATTTCACAACAGCTGCATGTGATGTGATTTATTTATTTTATTTATTTTTACAAACAACTTTCTCCTACCATTGCGTGAGCAACATCGGATCTGAAACACATTCTAAGTGCTCCTCATGGAAACACATTTAAAAACATATCCATTGTAAATACAACAATTAAAGAAACAATGCACTACCAGTTGGGGGGGGAGGTGGGAGAGAATCTGGAGTTTGTACCATTAGTAGATTATGGGTCTTTCATGTAAGAGAAACATACTAATAACAACCTCTCAGGAGTAAAAGCATTTTGTATTTACACCTGGACAGACAATTATGTTCATAAGAGTTTATTTAAAGTAAGTGATACATTTTATTAGAGTATAAAGTGAAGGTAAACTTCATGAGTCTAACCCCAGCAAAAGCAAGTGACTAAAGCAATTTTTCAGTGCAATTTTTTTCCCCCTCCAGTAACTTAACCTGCATGAACACTGAACAAGTAAAAACTAAACTCCAGAGGTTTGATTCACCTTTAACCTCTCTAGAATAGCTTCTCCCAGCCCCCACATGCCCTTTGCACCATTAATTGCAAGTAAGAAAGGATAGGGTTGGTTTTTTGTTTGGTTGGTTGGTGGGGTTTTTTGGTTTTTTTTAAAGTTACTGAAAAATAGTCAGGCAGGCCTGGTACCACCACCAGACAGGCTCTCCACGTTAAAGGAAAGACAAGGTGTGGAAGAGGGGCAATTCTCTGCGCAACGAGAGGCAGCATAAATAAATAAATAAATCGGGCTCTTTCCGGGGGGGGGGGGGGATTACAAGTAAAAACAACCACAAGCACGGGGCTATCTCCAACTACAAATAAAACTTGCCCTGAAGAGACGGACCAGACACACGCACGCTGTAGAAGAGAAAGGAAAGTCCCGCCAAAAGTGCTACTGCTGGATTTGCAAACAGCTGGACACAGACACTTACTTGAGCTCCATTTCCCACGACCCCTGCCATCTCTGCACACTACACACGGCCTGGGCTATGCCCCCTCAGCTGCAACCCTCTTGGGACAAGGGGAAATGTAGCTAGCTGCAGGGTTTGGGTTCAATCGGGGGGGGCTCTGCTTTTGGGGGGGGCGGGGGTCAGTCACTCAGCGTTTCTCTCTCTGCCTCTATTAAGGGCTCAGCAGCTGCAGCTGCTACTTCCTCACTCGTCAGCTGATCCTGAGCGGAAGCATGGCTCGGCTCTGCTAATACAGCTGCCTGCTCCACTTGCGAACCGGCGCTGCAATGCAAAGCCCGGCTCTGTTCACAGGGTCTGCCCGCGACCTGCTGGTAGGTTCGCCCCGACAGAACCTCTCTACTGGGAGGTGGAGCCGGGGGTAGTAGGGCTGCCCCTCCCCCCAGGCCTGGGCTGAGCTGAGGGAGATGGGGGCTTCCCACACAGAGCCCCCGGCGGGGGGTATAGGGGCTTCCTTTGGGTTGCCACCTTCAAAATGCAGAAGAACCCAGCCACTCTCCCCTACTGCCAAAAATCAGCTACGAGCCCCCCCCCCCCCCACCACCACCACCACCACCAACAACAGGGGTCCCAGCATCCCAGGGCTAGCTACTTGTTAGCAAAAATGTTTTAAATAACTGCTTTACACACACAAAAACCATCCCCAGGACTGGTCTGAGAAAGAAGTACTGTAACTGACTGCTTAAGTCCTTGCTGTCCAGCATTGGTTTGTTCTCCCACTGTGGTAGCAGAGACAATGGACAGTTGTCATAGATTCAAATTCCTTCCCCTACCTCCTTCACCAGCAGAAGTGGGATCTCCCAGCCAATTCAGTAATTTGGGGCCCCAAAACATCAAGATGGTTTTGAAAGTCAATGAAAAATCCCACTATATTTTACAGTAAAATCCTATGCCACTGTAGTGATGTTAGTCATAGATAGAGTTTGGAACTAGTTCTTGGAGAACACTTGTTTGTTTGCATTCAATAAGATCCTACCAGAAATACATTTAGAATTCTCTCGTAAAGGCATGGCAAATTTGTAGGAATGTGTTGCTCCCTAATCACAAGCCTTGAAGAACGGCAAACTGTTCCCTTGGCAATGAGGCAGGAGTGACCTTGTTCTGGGTCTATGTTTGGAAAACTTATTGGCTAACCTGACATCATCTTTGCAGCTGGTGTTCACGCGCTCAAGAGATGGGTTTGTAATCTTATGCTCATGTATACTGCCTGCCTTCTGAATGGGCAAGAATGTAACCACTCAGATAAGTTGTAAACAAAGTAAGGAGAAGAATAAAAACCCCAGGAAAAGTTTTCCTGGGAGGCTTTTTTGCAGGAGGCTTGAAAAGTTCTCTGGCTACCAACAAACCTGGTGTTCTGTTTCCTTTCCTGCGTTGTCACCACACAAATTAGTCCTTACAGAAACCGACCCACGAAAATCTGGGCTACCGCTATAGATGGGTGGCATCGCTAAAAATGGGTTGGATGGAATAGGGCTATTGAAGGCTTCCTGTAAGGATCTCAAACCAGATTTTTGAAGGCAATTAGGTACCTAAAGATGCAGACCTAAAGATTCCTATTGGGAATTTTAAAAGTGCATAGGCAACTAATGCCCATAGACACATAAGTACTTTTGCAATACCACTCAGCACCTATCTAATCTTTAGGTGCCTAAATACCTTTAAAAACCTACTCCCTTCTCTCTATTGATAATCTATAGTTCAGAGTGTGACAGCTATAGCAAGTTCCTGCCATATCCTTTGAAAAACCTTATTGAAATAAGTTTAAGTTTCTTTGGAGTCCGCTGTATTAAATGACAAGTTTATGTATTATTGTAGGCCAGGAATGTATGTAACCTTTCTAGGAAGGAGATATGACAGATGTGAGGCCTGGGAGTTAACAGGACTATATTGAAAATGTGCCAGAGAAGAATGGACTTTGGGGACAACAAATCTTAAATGAATTTCCTGGGGAATCCCTAGGGAGAGGTTAAGGAAAAGTCCCCACTTCTAGTTATGCAAAAACCTAGCCAGTTGAAGCTATGCCCTGAGGAGAAAGTGACTGTCTGCTGGTAACCTGTTCCTGGAGATCAAAAGTCCAAGCTATATGAAGAAACAGCTAAATTGCCCAGACTGTGTCCTGGTATGAACTTGTATCCAGAAGGAAAACCCAACTGTGGATTTGAAGGACTGACACCTACCCAAGCCCAAGGATGGAGTTGGGGTGGTCTCTAGAAAGGTTGTTAGCATGCATGTAAGTTATTTTATTGTTTGTAATATGCTTACTGTGTAATGCTTTCACCTTAAGAATAAATGAAGTTGCTTAGAAAGAGCAGTGTGGTAATTTGTAACTCCTGGCAATTGCGCTGTTCATAGGCTTCAAAGAGAAAGCAAAGAGCAGTCTTGGGCTGTTTACGCAGTCTGGCTTGCTGGAGGTGTAGGCAGAGAACTATGCAGCCTTAAAGATTCCCCAGTCATTTGAAGGAGTGAGGCACAGGTCTTTGCTCAAGAGGAGTGATGGCTGGGAGGCAGAAGCCTGAAAGTGACCACAGATGGGGAGCCCAGGTGCAGTTGCCCTGAAACTGTGATACAGATAATTTCTGCAGAAATCATGGGAAGTTTCAGAGAGGATATAAGTTTTGTGTGCGCCCCTTGAGGTGGATATACAGCACTCTGAAAAACTGTCTTTGTAGTTCATTCAATGAAACAGTGAAAACTAATAATGTACTTGCTGCTCTGTCTCTTAACCCTATCAGGAAGTATAGTAGATACAGCTGTGGCATCGTTTCTTCACTACAGTCTTATTCTCTCCTTTTCCTCTGGCTATTCTGGAGGGAACTGAGAACAAATAGGTTAAGGACAATTTAAACACTTTTATTTATCTTTTTTATTTTTCCCAGTGCATTTGTATTTAACATGTTAAGAACAAGAATATACATAACTAATCAACAAATCACTTCTGGCCTGCTTTTCCATTGCCTTGCCCTTTGTGTAATTTGCCCTAAGTGCTTAGTGGCTGCCAAACACTGCCAAATCAGGAACCACTGATGGAAAGCAGCCCCCCAAGCCAGTACTTAAGCACACACCCAACCAGTACCCAATTAAAGAATTTAGGGGCCCCACAAAACTATGGCAATTTCTCCCTCCTGCTTCCATACTCCCTGTCCCCAAGGATGGGAAGCCCTGTGGAAGAGCAGGTCCTGCCCCTGGCAAATCCCAGGGGGTGAGGATAGGGAGCCCACCCCACAGTGGCTCTTGTCCCACGAGGCTGGTTCAGCTCCCCTTTCTGGGCTGTTGACTCTGGCCCACTGTGCATTATGCCCCAGCCCATCCCTACCCTGGCCCTGGCCAGGTGTATCTCCCCTCAGTGGCTGGAGCCCCCCTGAGATGGGGTCCCTGTGCAAGTGCAATTTGGTTGATCCAAGCCTATGAGTAACTTTAACCACATGAGTAGTCCATTTGAAGTCATGCTTAAAATTAGGCACATGCTTAAGTACCTTGCTAACTGGAGTCTTAATTTATTCTCCCAGTGTGGAGAGAATCCCCTCAATGGCATAGGGTAGCTCTATACCACCCACTCTTGCCCCACCAGCATAGAGGTCAGATCAGGGATATGCCTGAGGATGAGAGAGAATGACTAGAGCCCAAAAGCTCTCCAGTGAATCAGCTGGAACAATCCTTTAGGAGCCAGCGCAAGAGGCCAGAAGTTAAAGGAGCCCTCAGACTTCTCTAATTTTCACCAGGGGCCAAACCGGCCCCCAAAAAGCAATCTGATCAGGTAATTTAAAGTCTCCCCCTCAGGTCCTTCACTAGTCAAGTATGATTAAATAAAATGATAACATTTAACTACCCTTCTCAGTCACTTTCATCATCATGTTCCTATTACACCTCTGGTGTTTAGGGCAGTGACAAAGCTCCTCCACTCCTGTCAGTTTCTGGCAAGTCTTTCAATGGTTCCCCAGCTGTGCCCCAAGTTTTTCAGCTCGGCTTCCACAGCTCTTCACCATGTTGTTTTTGAGTGGCCTCGTTTTCACTTGCCTTCAGGTGTCCATCTTATTGCTATTCTGGTGATGGAATCAGTTTCCCTCTGAAGCACATGACCGATCCATCTCTAATGCCTCCTGGCAATGATGGTGCTCAGATCCTCTTGGATGCACTGTGTCAATAGATCTTGGTTTGAGATTGTTCTGGGCCAAAAGATACAGAGGATTTTTCTGAGGCAGATTGTATGGAATGAAGACAGTTTGGATATGTCATACTTTCTCATTTCCCAGAATTCGGCACTATAAAGTAGTGTTGAAAGTATTCAGGGCTGATAAATCTTGAGTTTGATTTTGATGTTGTTTTTTGATGATTTCCAGACTGTATTTAAGCTCCTGAAGGTGTTCCTGGCTTTATTGATTTTGTTCCAGATGTCCTGGCTGATGGTGTTGCCCAAGTATGTGATGTTTCTACAGTGCAGTCACTTTGCACAGGTGTAATTGATTCTCTATTGCTTTGTATCTTGTGTAGTTAGGCCCTTCAGTTATGGTGAATAAACACTTCTAGATACAGTATTTTTATCTATCTATCTATCTATCACGCACTAAGAGAATTTCTGCATCAAGGCCTATTTGCTAGTTCAATCAACCACTCAGCATGCTTTTGACAAACTGTACATGTATTTATTTTTGGATTATACAAAGTCAGCAAATTACATATGACAAGAACAACACATTCTATCAGGATTATTGTGAAAACAGAGCAAATAGCCTACTTTCTACCCTCCCTTTATCTCCCACCTCTTTTTACCTCTTTCTTTACACTGATGAAATGGAGAGCAAAATGTGGCCATTATCAATTTTATTTGTAGAGTACCATAGGCCATTTGGTATATGTAGACAAAATCCCTGGACTGGAGAATCAATTTTAAACTTCAAAAAGGAGAAGGTCTTTTGAACTGAAAAATGGACATCTTAATTTAGAAAGTGTCCAAATGTGCCATTTGACAATTTAAAAACTTTTTTCCAAAAAATTTTCAGAGAAAATTTATCAACATTGACTTTTTCCACAATAAGTTAATTGTAATGAATCAGTATTTTCCACCAAAAAAAAAAAAAACTTATCATGGAAAAATTCCTGACCAGCTCTGGCAATTGTCATTTTGCACATGCAGAAAATTTGGCCCCAAAATTATCAAAACAATACTTGATTGGTTGGCAGCCATATCTAAACATGCTTAAGAGGAAGCATGTTTGTCCTTGTCTTTATTTTTTTTTTTTTTTTAAGTTTCTGCAATAGTCACTACATGTTTAGTGCAAATGAAACCAGTTTAGCCCAAAGAGCAGAACTTAGTGGAGTAGGGGCATTTTTATCAGTGTCACCCACAGAAAGTGGAACATATTTAGATGTATTCAGGTAGTTGCACCTGCTTTGTATCCCAAATACTTCAAAGTTGAATGGTGCTTGATGTCCAAACTAATTAACTTAAAATGTCTCCCTTGGGATAGCAACACCAGCTTTCAGTACCACTGCTGTGAAGTTGGGAGAGGGGGGAATAAATATGATGAAAGCAAGATAAAAGTACAACAAAATATGCTGTTCAAGTGCACTGAGCAGGCCAGAAAGGAGAATAATGGCCTTATCTACAGCTCCCTCAATCTGCATTGGGTGGAAGTAAAATCTCCCTCCCAGTCTCTAATCTATTGTTGCTATCCCCACTTACATGCAGTGTACCAACCATTGATAACCAAGTTTAAGCA
Source organism: Terrapene triunguis (assembly GCF_002925995.2). Classification (NCBI taxonomy): domain Eukaryota; kingdom Metazoa; phylum Chordata; order Testudines; family Emydidae; genus Terrapene; species Terrapene triunguis. Next base: position 5,116,866 of record NW_020664498.1, read on the forward strand.
GTATGAAAAGCCTTTAATGCATGTACAGACAATACACCAATATACCTTATTACATGGACTATGTTGGTGTGACAGTGTGATATATTAGTGCTATGACACTTGGGGCTAAGGACATCCAAACTGGTTGTGTTTGTTGTTGGGAGGTTTTTTTGTTTGTTTTGTTTTTTGCACCCACAGGATTAAGATGACTGCAGTGTGATCTTTTTCAAAACATTGAATGCACATGCCTGCCTGTTTGTCAACTCTACAACAAAGCTGCTGTCAAACTGGAAAAACAGCCAATGAGAAGTGATGGATATGTAATATACCATCCAAGCACTGGCCTCTATAATGCATCTGCACTGGTGTGAATATGACACCCTTAGTCAATGGCCCTGCCTTATCCTTCTCCATTTTTCTAGAGCACAAAATATTCGCCTGCAGAGAGAAAGAAATCGATGCTTTCACTTTCACTCTGAGTTCGAATCTCAATCAGATTTTTGCCCTTTCCCACAACAGGGTGGCGGCTTGTCTTGGCTGAAGCATTTCCTAATTAATTAAGTTGATTCTCTTTAGCATCTTTAATTAATTCCTCCTCCACTCCACTGTAAATAAAGAAATTGGCATGTGATATGAATTGCAGATAGCTCAATAGCGATGCACCCATCTTAAATACAGAAGGATTTCACATTTCATTTACAGATGGCACAGGGAAGGAAGATCACATAGATGCTAGAGAGATGTCTAATTTGCTGCCTCTTCTAAACAAATTCACTGTTTGAGCCAGACTCAATATACTCTGCCCTGAGTCTAGGGTGACCAGATGTCCCAATTTTATAGGGACAGTCCTGATATTTGGGTATTTTTCTTATATAGGTGCCTATTACCCCCCACACTCTGTCCCAATTTTTCATACTTGCTATCTGGTCACCCTACCTGAGTCACAATATGACTCTACATTTTTCTGCATATCTGGTTAGGGCTCAAGTGCCTCCACATAAAAAAAAAACAACCTTCCTTGCCAGGTTTTTATTATTTCTTCATATCAGATGGCGTGCAATGTGATATCAGCATGTGGATGGTGTCTGAGTGCACAGATCAAGCTTGCTATCAAGCACAGATCACTATTTTCTTCCATGGCAACCTTAATTTGAGCACTTCCCAACTTCTTTTGAGTGCTTGTGCTTTGTAACTCTACTAACATTCTTTTAATGTAGCATTTTGGTATAGAACATATATCTTTACCACTCACGAATAATGCAGTACTGTAAGCATGAGCTGAGTGCTTTGAAAGATGTCAGGATACAAAGTCCTTCCTCTTGCTACCACATGTAGTGATGTTGAATACATCTACGTATTACTACATTTTAAAAAATTGATATAAAAAAAGTTATTTGGGCAGCAAAGTCAAGAGCTTGACAATTAAGAAATGCCAGAATTAAGGTGATTCCCCTCCCCTACAGGACCCCTGCCTCATTCAGCACACAGGATAAATAGTGCTAAGGAAATGTAACCTGATTGTATAATGCAGTGGTTTTCAACCTGTGGTCCGCAGACCCCTGGAGGACTGCAGACTATGTCTAATGTTTCCAAAGGGGTCTGTACCTCCATCTGAAAGTTATTAAGGGTCTGCAAATGAAAAAAAGTTGAAAACTGCTGGTATAATGAATCACTCACTCTCACTCTATTTATATAGCCCCATTACAATGGTATCTGAGCACCTCACACTCACCACTCGGAGGAAGTTAAGTGATCCCCTTTTTACTGATGGGGAATTAAGGCACAGAGACTGTCCCCCTGCCTGGTAATGCCCTAGCCATTAGACCATGCAGTGATGCTAGCAGACCAGGTGCCAGCTCATGCCAAGGGCCCTAGGCCACACTGAACACTGACAAATGCATAGTTGGACACCAGTCTGGCTCACCTGTGTGTTAGTATTGTTAAAATAGGTATTAGAGATATGAAAATGTGTTTAGACTTTATGAAATGCTTGTGAGTCGCTGCATGCATTCATCTTGCTTATATCTATATCCCATTTTATAAGGTCATATTTAAGTGTTTTCTCTGAAACTGTAATACTCCCTCCCCCCGCCCCAGTCAGGAGAGCAGCATTGCCAAGGCCGGGTCTACACCACAGAGTTAGGTCGATGAGAGGCAGCTTATATCGACCTAACTCTGTAAGTGTCCACATTAAAATATTGCTCCTGCCTACATAACTCACCCACTATGCTGACTTAATAACTCCACCTCTGTGAGAGGTGCAGTACTTAGGTCAACACAGTGTCAGTGTAGCTACTGTATTACTTTTATCGACTTTAATGGCCTCCAGGAGCTGTCCCACAATGCCCCACGGTGACTGATTTGATCACCATTTTGAACTTCACTGCCCGGCAGCTATGTTCCCTGTAAGCTGTGCGGCTGCGCAGCAGGCTCTCAAGGGCTGTGCAGGCAGGCGGGGAGAGAAGTCCCTCCCCCGGCCCGGCCCAGCCCTGCTGGAGCTGCTGCAGCCGGGGAGAAGCACATCTCACCTGGTCCCGAGTTGCTGCGGCGAGAGAGGGCTGGGGGGAGTCCTCTCTCCTCACCTCAGCCCTGAGACAGCCAGCCCAAACCCCTAATCCCCCCACCCCAACCCGCTGCCCTAGTCCTGAGCCCCCTCCTGCACCCCAATCCCCTCATCCTAGCCCCACCCCAGATCCCACACCTCCAGCCAGAGCCCTCACCCCCCCTGCACCTCAAACCTCTGCCCCAGCCCCAGCCCCAAGCCCCTTCCCACACTCTGAACCCCTCAACCCCCACCTCCGCCACACATCATCTCCATATTGGTGCACATAACAAAATTCATTCTGCACATGGATGTAAAAAATTAGAGGGAACACTGCCCGGCAGCCAGGTACATGCTCCTCCCCATTAAATCCCTGCAAACTTTTCAAATTCTATTTCCTGTTAGCTCACCTAGCAACTGTCCAGCTGATCAAGCCCGCTACACGGTGCAGATGTGCTCCTGCCTGGAGTACACAGGAGGTGGTGGATATCCTGGGTCAGTGGGGAGAAGAAGCTGAAGAAAATTGAGCAGCGAGTCACTCATTCCCTCCACCGAGTAATCCTTTCCAAGGGTGGAGAAGCTCATCTGGAAGAGGAAGGACAGGATCTCCACTAGGTCCATGCCCCGGGTCTCAGTGGACTGCAGGTACTGCAGCATGAAGTACCAGGGCTGGGAGGATGTGTCCAGCACCAGGAACTGGAAGCCGGCGGAGGTCATGCAGGGGGGCTCTCCGGGTTCGCTGCTCTTCATTAGCCCGGCTTGGATGAGGAGCTGGGCTAGATCCTGGCTGACCACGGCACTGGGGGAGTCCACCATGAAATGCAGGATCACCTCCCACCTCTCCTTGGCGTATTTATCCAGCAACGGGATGTCCTGCACGTGTTTGTATAAGCACAGCTCCGATCCAGCTGTAGACACATTGATATCTATGAGCAGATTGCTTGGAGCATGGGGGAGAAGGGCCTCAAGAGAGACCTGCATGGGTGGCTCATGAAAGCCAAGGAGCTGCAGCAAGCGTACCAGAAGGTAAGGGAGGCTAACAGTCACTCTGATGCAGAGCCACAGACAGGACACTTTTAAAAAGAGCTGCAAGCCATCCTTGGCTGAGACTCACATCACCACCCTCAAGAGTCCTGTGGATACTTTGGAGGAGTCAGAGTCACAGGCCCTAGAATGAACATTGAAAAGGAGGTGCTGAATGAGAAAGAGGAGGAGTACGGGGGACAGGTGACTGAGGAATCCAGTGGCGCAGTGAGCCAGTACCTGTTCCTGACTCCAGAGTCCCTACAGCCCAGAATGGGCGAGTCTGATACAGGGAAGGAACCTCTGGTAAGTATGCTGTTTGCTTTGATAGTGCAAGAAAATATCTGTTCATTTACTCTTTTTAAATTATGCCAGAAGAGGTAAGGAAATAGCCAATAGAGGTAGAGTTATCTGCTTCTCATTCCCTTGTACAGTTAGGCAGAGGGGGCCCTGCAGAACACTTCGTTTATGTGCACCAGGATGTCCCGTGAATCCTCCATAGAGATCTCGAGGAAACTTTCCTGGAAGTAGTCTGCAATCCTCAGCCACAGGTTTCTGGGGAGAGCTGCCTTATTTCTTCCACCATGGTAGGACACTTTCCCATGCCACTCAATTACTTCAGCAGGCACCAGTGCAGCACACAGACTACTCCCAGGGAATTCTATGGCCCAAAATTAAAAATTCTGCACACCATATTTTAAAATTCTGAGAAATTCTATATATTTTATTTGTCAAGATAACACAATATAATCCTCCCCGTTTCAATTCTTCTGGTAATTTATTTCAAAATACCTATCAGCAAGTATGTTTGTAACTATACAGACAACAAAAAAGATTCGTGAAATGTTGGACAAATAGATTTCTTACTAGGCATATTAATACAGAATTTTGAGTAATAGTTCATTTAAACTACAATACAGAAATGTATTTCCTGCACCCCTCAGAAGCAGTGCAAAGGCTTTGGGGAATCAGGGATAATGGAGGAGCTGAGGGAGAGGAAAGTAATTGCTGGGAAAGAGTCTGTGAGTGATCCTGGAAGTGTTGTTGGGTGTGGGTGGGGAACAGGTTTTGGGGGGGATTGTTAGGAGTTTCCCCCATGCAGACTCTGGCTGGCTCCTAGCCTCTCCCATTCAGTCAGGCACATCTGCCCCATCCCCATGTGTCCCTGCACCCCCTCACTCAGCAACTCCACACCCCCTATGGCCCTGTACTCCCTCCCATTCAGCCCCTGGATCAATGCTGTCACCCCACTAGCTCCTGTGCCCCACCCCAGTCTGTCCTCCCACTAGCTCTTCTGAACCCCAGTCTGTGCCCCCCCCAGCAGCCACATGTGCCCTGCTCTGTCTGTCCCGTCATTCCCCCCCTCCACCATATCCCTTGCCTCCTCACCTGGCCCTGTGAAAAAAAATTTGCAGATGACATGAATTCTGCGCATGCTCTGCAGCACAGAATTCCCCCAGGAGTAATACGGACTCAGTCTGCAGCCAGCCGAGTGCAGGAGCTTCAGCTCACTCATGAGGGTAATGATCAGTTAAAATCACCACCACTACCATCTGTAGACAACAGTGCCAGTATTCATTTCAATTGCCCTATCTGCATATACTCAGGCCTGTGAGCTACCCCCACCCTTATTGTCCCAAGTTGCCCCCTCCCACCAGGCTGTGCTCACTGTAGCTTGCACTGCTACCATGCTCTATGAATCCCAAGGAGAAGTGAGAATGTAGTGCTTGGTTTCAGAGTGGTAGCCGTGTTAGTCTGTATCAGCAAAAGGAACGAGGAGTACTTGTGGCACCTTAGAGACTTAGTGCTTGTAACTTGTGGGGATCAAGGGCAGTGAGTTCAGTATACCAAGTTTCTATTTATCCTATGAATACACCCACAATAGTACCTCTGGGCATCCACCCCATCAGGGCACCTCAGCCAGATAAGAAGAAGGAAGAGGATGTGGGATGACATGTTTCAAGAGCTCCTGCAAGGCTCTGGTGCTTCAGACTCTGAGCACAGGGTTTGGAGGATCATCCTTGCAAACAGAATGGACAGGGATAATGCAGAGAGGAGAAAAGCACAGGAAAAGGAGAGAGATGTGAAGCAGAAGATGCTAGCGCCTCTCAAGTGGCAAACAGACATGCTGGAGACTTTTGTTGACCTTCAGGTTCAACAGACCTGTACTTGCGTCCCTCTGCAGCCCATAGAGAAATGCATTCCAAGGTTTCCGTATCCCTGCCGCCCGCACACACACACACTCCGTGTGGTGTCGAGGATGCGGCAGTACCCCTAACCACTCCACCCCGGGGGAGAGTACAGGCAGTCACAGCTGCACATGCACCAACTGTGTCTCTCACAGGTCAGCGTTTGTGAAATGGAAATGCCTGTTCTTTCCTCTTCAAACATTCTCTTCCCTATATTTGTAAAGTTTCATTCAGTTATAAATATGTCTGTTTGCATGTGTTTGGGGGGAAAAGTCTATTTATGGAAAAAAATCATCTTTATTAGTTCACAACATATGCTGTCTGGGGCTGACATCGTTTACAGTCAATAGCAGTAAGTGCATTTGCAATGTTATATCATTACACACATTACAAGGTTATACCGGGGTGCAAAAACAAAAACAAAACCTATGCCAGGCAGGATATATTACAGCAACACACGTTACTCTGGGTTAGTATTAAACTGGGCTTTCAAAGCCTTCTTGAGCCATATAGATCCCCATTGAGCTTTTCTAATAGCCCTGGTATCTGGCTGCTCAAAAATCAGCAGACAGCTGTCCCACCTCTACCCTCCACCCTGGTGGAAACTGTTCCCCCTTTGCTTCACAGATATTATGAAGCACACAGCAGGCAGCTATAACCAGTGGGAATACCCCCCGCCCCCCAGTGAGGTCTAATCTCATGAGTAGACAGCACCAGCAGCCTTTCAAACAGTCAAAAGCACATTGAACAGTCATTCTGCACTTGCTGAGCCTATAGTTGAAGCACTCCTTGCTGCTGTCAAGGTGGCTGGTGTACGGCTTCATGGGCCATGGAGTAAGTGATAGACTGGGTCTCCCAGAATCAATATTGGCGTTTCAACCTCCCCAGTGGTAATCCTCTGGTCTGGAAAGAAAGTCCCCGCTTGCAGCTTTCTGAACAGGCCCATGTTCTTAAAGATGCATGCATCATGCACCTTCTCTTACCATCCTGTATTGATGTCGGTAAAACATTCCCAGTGGTCCACCAGCACTTGCAATACTATAGAAAAGTAGCCCTTTCTGTTGGGGTTTGTGGTCTGGGGCTGGAATTCACATCCCAGAGTCACTTCAGACAGCTTGACACATGCTTTCTCTTTATTGTACCTCTTTCTAGTCCCATCCTGAGCAGCCCCTCAGTGGGGCTCTTTAATTTAAAGAAAGATTATGAAGGGCACAGAATGATTAAACCCAGTCAACAAAAGTAATTCTAGAACTCATGGTCCTTTGGTTCCCAGTGCAGTGCACACTCCCATCTGTAAAGGATATGCTAAAGTGAAGGAGAAGGATCCATTTTGTCTGAGCCCAATTTGGTAGTTCAACTGTGTGAAGAATGCTGAAGACAGACACAGAGATGGGCCTACACAATGCTCTGGAATGTTCAGGGGTTTTGGCATGCTGCCCAAACCAACTGTAGTACACAAACCACAAAGGTGAAATAGTGATTTCCAACAGCTTACAATTTCGCCAAAACCAAAGAGATTTTCCCAAGGCCAGCAAAACAGATGCCAGGACTATCCCCCTGCCAAATTTCAAATGCTTGTTGCTAACTGTGTGGGCCTCGGAACACTTAAAAAAAGTCAAAGATTTTTTTATATTGAAAAGTGTTCAGCAACTATTATATAGGGGCCATTTATATTATAATTATGTATTGCATATGTATATACACACACACACACACACACAGATCTGTTTCTCTACATAGATGACCTACTCACAACAACCCCAAAGTTCAGACTTTCACTGTGAGCAATGACACACTTGTGTATACCAGATTGGCAGCTACATTGTTGTGAGCAGGAAAATTGCAATACTGAAGCAACAGATTTGTCTGCATTTATGTCTGCTTGCTCACAAGAACGCAACAGAGAGGCAGAGCTACAAAAAATTAAACCTGGGATGAGGTCTAATTTTAAGCCTTCACAGTTCCCTTGTAAATAATGGGCCGTGGGGGTGGGGTTTAGTTTTCATTGTGAGATGTTTTCTGATTTCTTCCTCCTTCCCCCAGTCTCTGACGCTGAGGCTGCCTGTCTCACAATCAGACACAAAATGAAATGGTTTCCAGTAATGCCCAGATAGCATACAAAAAAAAGTTTAAAATAAATAAATAAATCAAGCAACAAAGGAAGTGGCTTCTGGGGTCAGCTTGTACTTGAGCAGAAAGGGAACTTGTGCTTGAGCACAAAGTGAGACCTCTATTCTTCTAGCCCTGCTGATGTTAGTGCACTAACTATTGGACAAGCCAGAGCTGTATAGCACAAGGAGTCAGGTTGACACCCACACTTCCAAGGAGACACAATCAGCAGCTTCATGTGTCAACATCACTGTACTCCAGGAGAGACCAGGCCACCTATCTACTGCTACTCTCCTGGTGGAACCTCCAAGGGATAAGGTAACTCTATTTTCCATAGGAGTCTGCATCAATTATGGGCTAGATTTCCCTACTCCCCTGATCATGTCGGCTCCCTAGCCCGCGGCACCCACTTTTCAGACTGCGCTGGATGCCTAAGGATCCCACAATGGAATGGAAGTTGCAGCCACCTTGCACTGCTGCAACTTCACCCAGGAGTTCTTCCCACTAAAAAAGGGCCCTATGCCCTAGTTCACTCAGGCAAAAGCTAGAATGAGGCAGGGAGGAGTTTAGGTCAAGCTCTGGAAGTACCTAAACTTAGCAAACTGATTCCAACCCAGTTTCGATTCTACACCCAAGGCCTCATCTTTGAGCCTACAAAGGAGGCTTATTTTGTGCTGGTTAGATGCAGAACTACAGCCTCCCACACAAGTGACTGCTACATAATATTACTGCTGAAGAGAGACCAAGGAACAAGTCACTAGTGTATGTGACACTGTATAACTTAAGCTCTTTAAGAAACTAGTTTTAGTTCCTCATCTTGCAGTTGTAAACAAGAGTAGAATTTGTCCCTACATCTGTCAACCTGGAACAGTTCCACTGAAATCTATGGAGCTACTTGGTGTAGAACAAGAGCAGAATTCAAAATAATAGTCTGAACTTCTGGAGCTTTTTATAGAGCAAAGAGCACTATTTGCTCACACTGCATCATTAAAAGTCATCTTCACCTCACTGATCTATGTGCTGTCTTCTTCATGACTGAAGAGGTTTTCCCATCAATGTCCCAGAAATGGTGAATGAAGGGTAGCATGTCTGAGTATTTAATAATGTTAAAAAGACTTCTTAAGGGGTCTTAGAAAGAAATTTGCTTTTACTTCTGTTGAAGGTGTCACACAATTAATTCAAAAGCACATCTAGTCAAGTACGGCACTCACAAAATTTCAGGTTCAGGGCCTGGATTAGCAACACTGAGGTAGATTTTTAGGGAGGAGTGTTCTCCAAGTCCCCAGTACCTTACGTCTTTACTCCCTACATACCCACTTTCAGTCAGCAATCCTTTTGGCTAAGGAGAGATTATTCCAAATCACCCAGGGAGGCACTAGAGAGAGCACGCACGCACACAAATGATGGAAGAGAGGAACACAGTAGACAAATTCAGGAGGTGAAGTGTATAGCCATGTAAATTCCAAGTCTGAGTGGGTGTGAATCTGACTATAACAGGCAATACCTCTTGGGGTTGGAAGAGGGTGGCTTACTCTAATTTACCTCTTCATGCATCTTCTTGTTAGTGACTTTTCATGCTTCACGCATCGCTTCTGATCCCTTGGCACACACAGTTCTACTAGCTTAGATGTCACTGAACTCCCACAGATTCAGAAGGCAACTCCACATGCAAGGGATGGGTAAAGCAGGAAGACCCACTGAAAGGAGGGTGCTGATTCCCCAGTCTGATTGCTATCCCATAATAACCTTTGCCCCCACTTCTTCAGTCCTGCACCTAGTACAGCTCAGCCACACCTAAGAATCAGGGTGGAAAAAGAAAGTTAGACTTTTCATGAAACCCCCCTATAAGCGAGTGGAATGACTCAGCAGAAAAGGGAAAACCAGTAGCAGTCAGCAAGGAATTTCCCCCAAGGGCTAGTGCTTTAACAAGAAACTAAAATTAGTTAAATTAACCTCTGCAGAAAGTAAACAGAAAAATCCCCAATTTGTGCTTCAACCCAGTCTTAGGACCCTAAGCGTGAAGTCAGTCCAACCTTCCCAAAGGCAGCCTGCTCCCTCCTTTCCCAGGGCTTGCTGTTATAGGCCTTCCCCATACTCTAATGGGGAAAAAGAAAGGGAAGCTGAGTTGAAGTTAACCTCTTGTTCACTGGGAGCCAGATAGTATCCCTGGCTGTATACCTCATGTTTCAAACTCCATCTCTCAGCTATGCTTTATCCACATAGCCACAAAACTATACAGATGAGACCTCTGGCTACCTCGTCTCTCAGATAAAAGGAAGTTTTTTTGGTTTATTTGGAAGTTAGAGAGGGGTCAATATCAACTTTCCATGTAAGAGTTTTAGCAGCTTAACAGTGGAATTGTCTTTGTGGCTCCATATGTATGAAGATATCTGGAAAGGTTGTGATACCTGGCTGGTGTACTGAGGACAATTTATAATATCACAGAAAGGAAGAGAGTTCAGAGCTGCAGATTTGTTTCTGATTCTTGTTTTCTAAGTAAAGGTGAAGGAGACTGTTGATGATTCAATACAGAACTTTTCACTTCTAGGTTCCTTGTTTGAATCCAGTCCAGACTGGTAAGGACCAAAGGGAGCCTATGTGAAGTTGATTGGTCACTACTCAGGTAGTTCCCACTGGACAGGTGGCCACATCCCACAGTCAGCACCAGCGGGCCACCCCTGTTGGCATGCTCTGCAGAAAGGGCAATGATTGAATGGGCTTAGAAGTTAAAATAACCTTGATGCCTAGAGGTAGTGTTTCCAGATCGGAGCTGAGGTTGATTGGCAGGGGGTATGCTGGCAAGGACATGACTGATATTGACCTTGTTTGGTGGCTTGAGGTATTTAGTTTCAAAGTGACATTGCAGCACCTTTCATTGCCATTAATTTGACGATAAAATGGTTATGGTTAGATTATTATTATCTGGAGTCAAGGTCACACAAATAGAGTCAGTGGCACAGTAGTCCACTTAGTTATTACACATTTAGACTCTGGTGCTACATTAGGATCAATTACTGCAGATCCTGTACTCACGCAGAGCCCCACTTAAGTTAATGCAGGATCACAGCCGTAGTTTTGTAATGAAAAGGGAAAGTTAAAAGTGACAGTCACAGATGAACTATTGAAAACCAAAGCCACAGCAATGCCACAAAAGGTTCCAATCCAAATAAGACAGGAAACTTACAATAAAAATATTGTGATTGGTAACACTTTTGTACATTAATTGCTTTATCTTTATTGTATGCTAAGTAAAACATTGAATTGCTCTAATAAAAACAAACAATTTATGTGACAGGACCCAGCAAGTGCAAAAGCATCACCACAAATATCATCATGGAGCAGGACTACAGAACAGAAAAATAAGACAAAGGAGTCACTTAAAATACTCTTTCAATTCTGGCACTGACCCTGAAATGACTTTATTCACTGCTCAAAATACTGGAGAAATATGTAAAGTTAGTTGTTGTGATGGACTGAAACATCCTGATCAAACAGCCAAGCTTCCAACATGTTTTCTCAGCTTATCAAGTACCTTATGTTTCACTATTGCAAAAAAAAAAAAAAAATCCGCTATTTTGTAATAGTTAATATTAAGGTTTCATTTATACATGAATTACAAAAAGTTAGAGTGATATATGTTATAAGCACGTTACAGACATGAGCAGTATGAGTTACAAGCACATCAGTAGAAGGAGATAGCGATAAGCTATGGTCAAACAACCTATTGAGCTGTTGGACTTTACAACAGTTGTTTAACCTTTTATAAACAGAACTTTCATTTTTCTATAGCAGATGTTCTTAAACTATGGTCTTGTAACAGGGTGGCACTCATCTCTCATGAGTACCCGCTGACTGGGTGTGTGTCTGCACCTCTTTCAATCTGTGGTGACCCTTTTTGGCAGTTTCTCTGTCAGTTTCTAGTGACTCAGTCCTCCAGCCAAGTCACATAAAATCTATGGAACACAACTCAAACAGACCCCTTCTGGGCTATTAATCCAACAAAGTCTTTAAGGGCTCCTGGCCCTGGTAGGGGGCCATGCCCCCAGGGCTTCCTCCCTGGAGACTCTTAGCCCACTATAGTCTGTTCTGGCCCCAGCACTCCAGCTGGGCCTCTTAACAGTTCAAACCTTCTGGGGGTTTATCCCTGGCCAATTCTAGGCAATTTCCCCAGTGACTTATGGGGTGTCCCAGGCCCACCTACTACTCTGGGGCCCAACCCAGGGACCCTAGGAATAGCAGCCATATGCCACCGTGTCTCTAATTAAACTGTTTTCGGTTCCCTGGGCTGCTTCCCTGCAACACCAGCCTTCACTAATGCTTCACCCTGACCTCAGGGCTCTTCTGTGTTCAGGCCCAGTAGCCAGTCAGGAGCTCTTTCTTACTCCCCTAGTCCCTGCCCACACTGAGCTGTAGTTGCTCCTAGTGAACAAGAGGTTAACTTCAACTCAGCTTCCCTTTCTTTTTCCCCATTAGAGTATGGGGAAGGCCTATAACAGCAAGCACTGTGGTGCTGTAGTTTCCTTTGGCTGGCCAGGAGCACCATCTGTACTCCTCTAGCTCCAGCACGGCACTGACTGTCTATGCTGCTGCAGCTCCCTTCTATATGGCCTCCTGAGCCCTGATTGGCTGCTCCCTGCATCCTTTTTGATTGCCTGCTTCCCCTGCAGCCACTCTAGGCTGCTTGGAGTACTCTTCTACTGTTCCTTTCCTGGGACAAGTGTGATAGCACCCTGAGTCCACCCTGTCACATGTCTATAGAGAACTGGATGATAATCCATGGAGAACTGTCTGGTGTCACAGTGCTTAAATCCTCCTCTTTATTTCCAGATGCCAAATCCCAGTAACACATAGCCTGAAACATTAATACCTCCCTAATGTTATTTTTCCATGAGAGCACATGCATTGGCAAATGGGTTGACAGGTGGTCCACCTGACTACACATGGGAGGAAGGTATTCACAAGACAATTTCTGTTTTGAAATTTTTTTTCAATTCAATTTCAAAGAGAAGAAAGGATCCCCCAGTGGTCAGAGCACTAGCTCCCTACATGCCCTATTGGTTCAAGTCTGCAACTTACAGTAGCACCTAGTAGCTCAAGTCTTCCACTGGCAGTAGGGAAATCCAGGCCCTCCTATTGCACCAGGTTCCACCCAAGCCCTGGAGCTGGCAGTTTAGGGGTGTTTCCTGAACAATGGTATTGCACCCCCTACCCCTCCGGAGGCCCAGTGCGGGCCTAGCTATTGGCTTGCAATGCATACTCAACTGAAAGGGGTCCAAAGGTTCTTCCCCACACCTGCAGGCAGGGACTTTGCTGTCTCTTCAGCAGCAGACTGCAGCTCTGTATTATCATCTGTTCTGGGGCAGAGTGGGACTCCTACTCTATCCCTCCAGGAGCTACCAGTGCAGGCCTGTTCCCTTGCACTGACTACCCTGACTGATCTGGGTGCTGCCCTTTTAAACTCCACCTCCACTATGAGCATGTCCAGCAGATGTGGCTGGGTGGAGTTTACTGGGCCCCGAGTACTCCTTAACCCTCTGCTTCCCAGTGTGAGGTTTGCACATCCCATCAAAATTCCACACTATAAAAAAGCTGACAGCATCTGTTCTAAACCATAAGTTATTTAAAAAATTAGTTAAGTTTTAAATGGAAAGGCAAACAGCAAATCATTCAACTACCACCAAACGTATAAACAGAAGTGACCAAACAGAAGAGTTGACAAGCCCACTGGAAGATTTTAAGAGATTCCATTATATGTTTAATGGCTTCTTACATGATTGTAGCCATTTTCACAGACCCATATGTTGACAGATTAGAAATAACATCTGCAAGGTTATATCTACAGGGAAATGGTTATTAATGTTTCTCTTTTCCTTTTAGTGCATGGAAATAGATATTAATTTCCTTTCTACTTTTATTGCTTGTTTTCAAATTGTATTCACTGTTCAGTGCTATAATTTGTCTACCAGTGGAAAGATTATGAATAAATGTGCTCCTAAAAATAAAAGTATGTGCTCATAATGATCCATGTTTATTATTTATACTGGTTACTTTAAAATACAGAAAATACTTGGCATTTGTACAGTGCCTTTCATCAGAGGATCTCAAAGCATTTTACATTTATTATTTAATTAAATTTCACAATACCCATATGGTTAGACATTCATAGTCTCATTTTATGGATAGATTATGAGAGGAGAGGTTAGGTGACTTATCCAAGGTCACACAGAGCTGGGAATACAAAAAATCCAATATTGCCATTTGTATAAAAAGTGATTTTTTAAAAATAATCTAAAAGAGCACCAAACTAATTTTTGTTTGCAGACTGTTGATCTGATTCAATAGCCATTACAATTTGTGTTGATTTGCTGACACCTGTACACCCCAGCGGGGTGGTAGTGTACTATGCTACCTGTCTGCACAAAGATAACACTGGGGTTCAGATCCTTACTTGGTATGAGCTTCTGCAGCTCCACTGACTTCAATGGCACTATAATGATTTACACAAGTGGAGGACCTGGCCCTGCAATTTGTTAAAGGCTCCTATGGAAATGAAGCACCCAGCTCCCTTTGACTGTCAATGGCAGTTGGGCTCCTCACTCCCTTAGGCTCCTTGGAAAATGTACTTGCTACAATGTACCAGCCTAACGTACTAGCTACATGTGTATGCAAAACATAATGACAGTAGCCAGCTTTATTATTTTTTCTGTTTCTAAGAGATATCTACCACTCTCACTCTTGTTTGGTAGTCTTTGTCCTGATGCAATTTGTTCCTGCACTGCAGCCACTCACCCATAGGGGCACGGCCAGATTATAGCCAGAGCACATCCCCAGCTAGCATGCCTCCCTTGAGGCCTGTGCACTGAATGAGACCAGGGTCCTCTGGAAAAAAATAGTATATGATCACGAAATTAAAAACTGTATCATAATGCACACACAAGGAGTCCCATTTAAAGTTGCACATGCAACCTCAGTGCCAGAATTTCCTAGTTTTCAACTGTTTGATTTTGCAACTTGATGTTCTTTTAACATAGGGGAGGGGTGTGTGTGATTCAGAATGCTTTCATTCTCCGGCTTAGCAGAAAGCATGAATGCTTGACATTGAGAGTCTGGGTCAGATACTTAGGTGTGTATAACAGGGTTGCCACCTCTAGAGTGCCACCCCCATGGCCTGGAATGGCTCCATTGGCACCCAGCCCTCAGCTCCCCCTGCATTCACTGCAATAATTGACTCAGACCTAAAAGCAAGATTCCCCCTTTTGTGGAGTCTGATTTATTACCTTGTTCTTAGCCCCATACTTCCAATCCTCCTTCTCCCTGCTTCAGAAGTCCCAGAGCCCTCCTTGTTGAGACTGTGCTGATTCAAGTCAGCTGCAGCCCTAAAGCATTTCTCCTGGCTAGCCCGTCTTTACTTAACCCTTACCCTCCCTGAGCTAGGAAAGGGCAGCCAGCACCACTCTGTCCCCTACTGGCATCTCCCTACTATGTCAGAGAAAGCAGCATATATACCACACGGTTTCCCAGGGCTCCTCCTGGTGGATTGGGAAAGAGGGAGCTTTGCCCTGTAACATGTTTTTGTATATGAAAAAGAGAATATAAGTTGTTTGTGCTTTGGAATAGGTTATACTTTATGCCTTTACATTTGGTTAAGGTATTTGACCATGTATTAGATATGGATCCTAAAATTCAAAATGGCGTGCCTGCCAAACAACAGATCAACTCCATCTTTGTTTAGCTTCTTGTTGAAGTTTTTGCACCCTTTTGGAACTTTGGTGGGAAAAGCAGTTAACGGTCAGCACGGAACTGGTTCAAACAGGTTCCAGCAGGGAAGCTGCCAGTTTTACCTCAGAACTTTGGCGCTCATGTGCCTATGTAAACTCTGAGCGCCAGCTGCTTAGCTGCTGTCCGTCCTAGAGGCAGTCATGGTACCATTATGTTTTTGTGGCGACGTGCACCAGTAGATCAGAAGATCATCATCTGCAAAGTAAAGGAAGACATCAGCATTAAGAACTGTGACTGTGCTTACCAATCGCTGAATTTCACATCATTTTCAGAGAAAGGTATAGAGGTCCTGTTGATCGCTCACCCTCGGGTGATCACAGAGCCAGGCCTCTTTAGCATCAGCAGATCCTGTTGATCTCCCGTTAAGAAGCGGTTGGGACCCAGGGTCCATCAGTTGCCTGTGACAATGGTGTCATACCATCTACTGCCTATCAACACCTAGAAACGGTGTAGTATCTGGGGTATTTTTGTTTTAGGTTTATTGGTTTATTGCTGTTTGGTTGGGCTTGGATTTTAAATCAAAATTGTCAAACCCCATCTCACTGTTGTTTCTTATTAAGTTATCTGTTTAATTAAAAGATCTGTATATTTTATTCTTCTCTCTTCTTTATCCATTTGCACCATGGGATAGGGAGGTACACTATCTTTCCCTTCTAACCCCTGGGGGGTAGATACCGGATAAGGGTCCAAGATCCTGCTAATTAGCTGCAAGGTATAGCTGGCCTATACCATCCTCACCATCATAGTTAACGTTGCAGGATTAACAGCCCCATTCCACAATACAAGGCCCTGGTACTGGAACCTTACAGAAATAGTAGCCTGGGTTTTCCCCAATCACTAACTACCCAACCCCCCTATGGGATCATCTTCCTCTCTCTCTCCTCCCCGCCCCCCAAACCTGCCTCTGACCTTCCTAGGTCTTCATCCACTCAAAAAGTCCCAAGAACCTTAAAAAGAACAGGAGTACTTGTGGCACCTTAGAGAATAACAAATTTATTTGAGCATAAGCTTTCGTGGGCTACAGCCCATTTCATCGGATGCACTGGGACAGAGGTCGACTGACTCCTAGTCCCTGCTACCCATAAAGGGCTCAGTCACCCTATTACAGCACATATAAGGATAGTGGTGATAGAGCAGGAGGTAGGTGGTTTTCTATCACCTTTCCACCTAGCCATGCCCAATCTGCTAGGTTCAGCCTCCCAGCAGCGCAGTTAAGCAGCCTCCACACCCAGTATTGCTGGAGGTATGCTCCAGCTAAGCCCCCACCTGCCCTTGAGATAACCCTCTCGTGCACTGAGGGGGAAGGGAGAGGATGGGAGTTGGTAACAGAGCCAAATCTTTGACATTCTGGTGTTCCTTAATATAAAGAGAATTCCCCAGCTACAACCATAGGGTGGCTCTCCATCTCCTTAATGCCACAGGAGTTGCACAACAGGGAAGAAAAAAGGGCTGAGGATCTGTCCCTTCATTTTTAATCAGCACAGCTTTGAGATATGCTCTGTTATTTGATTTTAAGCCAAAAAAAATTATTTAGGTTCTTTATATATTTCTAAAATTGAAGACAGTTTTAACATTGCAAATGGTGAGAAAAAGCACTTGAGTTAGGCTACCAGTTAGCATAGTCTGAATGAAGATAAAATCATTTATAAATGTATTATGACATTAAAAGGTTAGGGTTAGAAAATGCCAGGCTAAAAATATTAACCATTCCCAGATGCCCTGGTCTTACATTCTGGTTTTATAAATGACCCAAAAGTTTTTCCTCATCTCTAAAAAAGTACCATTGATGACAATGATATCTCAGTCACTAATATGCATTATGCATTTAATATTTCTTCCAACTATTTGAATCCATTTTTATTAAAAAGTAATGGAAGCCACTATTCAGTTTATGTTTACAGTTATTTAATAGTTCACAGTGTATGGTGTGCATCAGAATATCTTAGATTAGAATACAGTGGATTTCTCCAGGTAATTTTATTTTATATGAAGTGGTTAACTGGAAGCCTAAGCAGTTTTACTAGAAACAAACAAAAAAACACCAACCCCCACACACGCTGGTCAGGATTTGACCTAAACTGATAAGAGTAATGACATTCAGAGCTGAACCTGTCAGTTAAAGGTAAACTAGAAAAAAAAGGGTTTTGTAAATAAAATAAAAGAACCCAACTCAGCAACATAATATATGGGCAGAGCTACAAATTACAAATACTTCCACATTTAAAAACAACAACTATCTGTCTTATCTATCTGAAACTCAAGTCTGGCCCAGGTCAAAGTTGTTCCCATGGAGTGGCTGTTAGGCAGCCTATGTGAAATCAATTGATAGTCTTAATGCATTTCTTAGCTATCAGGTATTTCCATTGCAAAATCCACCCCCACAACTAGGGCCTTTGCAGAATCAGCATGACTGACCTGCTCTCTAATCACATTGGCAGAGCAGCGTGAGGACATTTTCACCACTTCTCACAGTGCTGCATTTCGGCCTTCACTCTCTGGTATCACCTATCTGGCACCTTTCATGAGCACTAAATTAACTTTTCTTTAGTTAAGATGCCTGTCTCAGTCCTTAAAGCTGTACGGGTGAAATTCACCCAGCATCATAGTGGCCATGGAAGACCCCAACTCAGCAGACCCATGTTGGCTTAAAGAGTAAGCTGTTGTGGAACAGGATTATTCTATCCCCTGGCACATTACAGAGTTTAGCATTGAGCCAGCTCCAAAAGAGGCAGTACAAGTGGCTGTTTGGGGTCAAGCTGGAGAAGGAACAAGTGCATAACCACTGTAATTACATGATCCAGTGGCCACAGTGTGTAAGGGGCACCCCACCACAGCTATTGTTGTTTGCATAATAGAAATGGTGGATTCTTATTATTTATATGTATAAAATATAAACAAGCATGCAACCCATGCTCTGGGCATCCCTAGATAATTTAATTTTCACATATGTGAACTGGCTGCTTATCACACTCCAGCAATAAATATACAAATAGGACAACAACATGGCAACTGAAGGGACTATTTTTCCCAGCAACCCTCTTTTCTCCTTGGCCACTAAGAGAGGTCAGTTTGGAACCAGCCTGAGCTAGCC
Organism: Terrapene triunguis; assembly: GCF_002925995.2. Classification (NCBI taxonomy): domain Eukaryota; kingdom Metazoa; phylum Chordata; order Testudines; family Emydidae; genus Terrapene; species Terrapene triunguis. The sequence continues at coordinate 5,135,578 of NW_020664498.1, forward strand.
TTGTCTTTAACTGCTAAGGGAAGAGGGGACCTGCAGCCCACCCAGCTCATGGAACCTTGGCCTAAAATCAGGGTCAGCAACATGGACTTGTTTAAACATTCCAGACTGGTCCCCAAAGCAACTTCTTCACGCTAATGGATCACATCCCCTGTCCTGCAGGTGTTTTTAAAAAGCATAACAGGAACAAGCTGGTGTCGACCAAGATGAGTTTCTGCTCCAGCTATAAAGGGCCTGTCCAGCCCTGTAACCATTCTCTATGTTTGCTTAACCTGATGCCATGGTTGGAAATATACTCTTTTTCAAACATACTCTCTGCTCTAATTTTAAGTGGCTTACTCTGACCTTCCACGCTACTAAGCAAGAGGGGTTCTGATACCAGATTGTTGGTTTTTTTTCTCCCTAGTTTATAAAACTTATGTATTGTTAATAACAGATAGGCTGAAACAACTGCAGACACACAGAGACTGGACTTCAAAGCTGTGGGCTTTAAAGAGGAGTCTCAACTGTGTTGTGTAATAACATACTATATTCTTACTGTTTTCCTTGCTTGTTATAATTTGGGAGGGAACAGTTCTCTTTCTGGACTTGTTGTTTTGGCTAGACATTTTAAACCAATAATAAATTGGGAGTGCATTTTATGTAAATAATCAGTGTTTTCCCATGTGGCTTGCATGATAAAAGTGTGGCCACTGAACAAGGGTGGTTACTGAACCAGGGCAACTCGTTACCAAGGCCCAATTCCATCCTCACCAAAATAATTGAGAAGTTTTGCCTTTTATTTCTATGGGAGCAGGATCAGACCCTAACTGAGGTAACCGCTACACTAATATATTTTCTCTCTCCATCTTGGAGCTATCCAACCAGAGAATAAGTTTATTTAGTGTGAATAAATTACATTTTAGAAATTGAAGTCTGCTCATTGATTTTATCCTTGTATATTAATAAAATTCAAACAAGTCTACCAGAAACAGACAGTAGTAGAACTTGTACCTATCTCTCACAAGTATGGCGATACTTCATGACATAAAGGTCCTGGGTCAAATCCAGTACCTTACTGCACATCTAGGGGAAATAAGATTTGAAAGAACATATGGTATAAATGCCAACTCCCAAAGGTCCAGAAGGAGTTTGTACATATTTATTACATATGTATTTTGGTATATCATATATATTTTAGTGCATTTGGTTGTGGGAGAGAAATTGCTTAGGTGGAGAAATGTGAGTGCTCAGAGGGCAGTGCATGAAGAGGACATTGATCCTTGGAGTGCTGTAGGTCTGGGAGCAGAAGTGACAGCAGGTGAGACACCACCGGAAGTGGGCATACCGACCAGCAGAGTTAATCCGCAAGACAACCAACAGTGTGGTGAGTGGAGCTCCATCACATGTAGTTATACACTTGATCATGCTGCAAAATACCATATTCAAATCAAGAGGGTGCTATTCTTGTTTGGGGTGTAATGCATAATTCATTCCATCCCTTCTGCACTGTCACTTCTGCTCCCGGACCTACATCACTCCAAGGACCAGTGTCCTCTTCATGACACTGCCCTCCGGCCATGCCACAATCTGTGCTCCCCTTTTCTGGGGGCCAGTACCACAGTTCAACTGACCAACCACTTCCTCGGTGGCAAGTGGGGGCAGAAGAGGGACCCAGGCCTCCCTCTACTCCAGGTCCCAGCCCAGGCACCCTGTAGCTGGCAGCCACATGCTGCATCCCTTCCAACCTCTCGCCCCCAGCACTTTCTTCACCCAGGGCCGGCTCTGGCTTTTTTGCCGCCCTGGGGGGGAGGGTGGCCGGAGCCCTGGGAGGAGGGCGGTGAGCCCCAGCGGCCGGGGGGAGGGCGCCGGGGGGGAGGGCAGCCGGAGCCCTGGGAGGAGGGCGGCGAGTCCCGGCTGGGGCTCCGCTCTCCCCCCAGCGGCCAGAGCGCCGGGGGCAGGGTGGCGAGCCCCGGCCAGGGCTCCGCTCTCCCCCCGGTGGCCAGAGCGCAGGGGGCAGGGTGGCGAGAGGGCGGCGAGCCCCGGCCGCCAGGGGGGAGGGCGGCCAGAGCACTGGGGGGAGGGCAGTGAGCCCGGCTGTGGCCCTGCGCTCCCCGGCGGCCGGAGCGCCGCGCCGCCCCCCTCCAGGTGCCGCCCCAAGCACAAGCTTGGTGGGCTGGTGCCTGGAGCCGGCCCTGTCTTCACCCTTACCTCAGGGCCTCAGCAGGCCAGTCTTAGCAGCCAGCCAGGAATTCTCTCTAGCTTCCCCAGTCTCTAATAGTTGCACTACTCTGTCCAGGGTGCTTGCTTTCTTCTGCCTGCAAGGCAACCAATCCTCCCTCCTTGAGCTCCAGGGAGCAACTGACCATGCTCTGCCATGCAGCTCTTCTTATATGGGGCTGCTAGGCCCTGATTGACTGATCCTTGCAACCCGCCCCCCTCCTATTCGCTACTTTTCATGCGGCCTCCCCAAGGCTCTATTAACCCCTTATAGGGCAGTGTGAGGCACATGCGCCAAAACACTAGAGGTTTAACTCTTGGGATCTTTCCCTGAATCTGAAATACTGAAGTACTCTGATACCAAGAAAATGGAGGCTGGCTCCCTATGGGTACATTTAGCACTCATATAGTTCTTGAGGGACCAAATTCTCCTCTTAGTTACATCAGTCTAATTGACAACAGAATTTGACCTGGCACATTCAAAGTGCTACCCAAACATTAAGTATTTAATCCTTATTCAACCCCTTTGAGGTAGGTAACTCAGTATTATTACCCTCATTTTACAGATAAGGAAACTGAGGCAATAAAGTGAAGTGACACAGAGTTAGTCAGTTGCAGATATAGAATTCAGGAGTTCTTGACTCTCAAGCCAGTGTTCTGTTCTCCATGACTATATTGCTTTTTCAAGGAGGTTACTTGAATAGACTTCTTCAGACTTCAGACTTACCTCCCTCAGCCCAATTCTTTTCCCAACCATTCAGCATGCAAACCTACCATAAATACAGAAGAAGAAAAAGGATAGTCATGGAGGGAAAAGGGTGATGACCATGTCTACACTAGGCTTGGATGAGGGCTAGCTGAATGAGATGCTGCACAGAAACGATTGAGGTATTGGGGGTGGTTTGGGGCAAGCAAATGGGAAAATGGCAATGTTTCTATCAGGTCCCTTGAATTAAGGAGTTCCCCCACTGTCTGTCACCGAGCTGTACCATTTGTGGTTGTGTTAGATCCTCCCCTGCCTCTGCACATCTAGGTAGAAGCTGTGGCCCAGCTGGTCTTGTCTCTGTGTTTGGCAAGAAGAGGGCAACTTTTCTTTCTGAGTACAGTTGTTGCATTGCTATCCATGCCTTTGTCACCTTGAGACTTCAGAACTGTGCTCTACATTGGGCTACAGCTTGGGATGATTTGGAAATGTACATGAAAGCAGAATGTGGCTGCCCACATATTAATAAGTGACACTTCATGCTAAGAGCACGTTACCCCGATGCACTACAGTCTGCACTAGCTGCCTACCGGTTTCAATGGGATGAGGTGGCATTTTCAAAGCATCAAGTGATTTAGGAGCACATTTCATTGGATAGCAACAGGACTTGTGCTCCCAAGTCACTTGGGTGCTTTGAAAAGCCCACCCTTGGTCTTTATCCATTAAGTCCTAAATGGATAGAACCTTGTCTGTGTGAGAACCTGCCCCTTCTCATGTGACATTGCTGCAGAGGCACTTAGGCTGACAGCCCTGATTCAAAAAAGAAGGGGGATGATCGCAGGGTCATTGTACACGAAGCACCCTGAACTCTGGAACTGACTCCCCTCACCTTGGTGAAATACAGCCCAGTGTATTGACCTGCAGAGCACTTAGCAACGTTCCTCTCTTCTCAGGGCTTGTGGTAGCTTGGTTTGTTTGGCGGGGAAGGGATAGTTGACAAGGGGAGGTTATTGTCCTATTGCGATTGCTTTAACACTTTGGTGGGATGAAGGTCAATCTAGCTGGGGCAATCACGCTTTGCTCAATTTGTCTATGCTAAATATTTGTGCAGGAATGTACAGGCAAAACTGTCAAAAGCACCTAGGTGATTTGGGAGCTTAAGTCACACTGAAAGGCAATGTGAGGTAGGCTTTTCAGTCACTCAGGCTCTGTTGAAAACATTGCCATATATCTACATGGGATGAACTTTAAAAATAAGATGAAGTAGTAAATTATGGGTCAAATCCTCAGCTAATGTAAATAGCCTCCCCTTACGTATCATTTGCAACATTGTAAAAACACTTTGCACGTAGTGGTGCTATATACGGTACATCGTAAATAGCAGTGATAGCCAATCATTATTAGAACACTAGGAATTTTTTTTTATTTTTTTTTTTTTTACATCTCCAACTCAGCAAGGTCTGAGATCTGAATCTGGGCAAAAGTTGCGAGGTTTTTTACTATTCCCTGATCCTATTATTATATTATATTATCAATTATTCTTTATACAAACAGTTTTCCTTTAGCCCTCTGCCATCCTAGTTCCTCTTCGCTGGAGCTGTACGCTCTCTCGCTCTCGCTCTCTGTGGACCACTAGCAGCAGCACCAATGCCTTCTGTTTTGCAGAGGGGCTTTTAGGATGGGCTGTACAAAGCTAGAGAAGTAGGGGGGAGGCAGATAACTGGATCTGTAGGGCCCATTGAAAGCGTCACCAACAAGCCCCGCCCCTGGCGGAAGTCTCGCTCGCCGCAGCACCTCCTAGGTCCTCCCGGCCAGTAGTGGTGTTTTTTTTTTTTTTTTTTTTTCGTGTGTGCAGTCTCTCGCATTGCGATGATACATTACACTGCACAGAGATCTAGTCACAGAGCAATGTCTGCCTTACTCCTTCCGATTTGTTGGGTAACTTGTCTTTTTTTTTTAAGAACTGTAGCTAAAGCTCCCCCACCAAGGCTCCTTTATTAAAAAAGACCAGAATGGCCGCATAATTCTTACTATAACTGGGGGTCAGTGTGTTTGAACCGACCGCACTGTATAAATTAACAGGTAACGTAGAGATGTGTCGGATGTTTGTTTTTGGAATTGCGAACGTAGTAGCTGCAACAGATCTGTAAGATTATATTGCTGTCTAACATAAGAAAGCAGGGCTGCTTTTATCTATAGGGGTTGGAAAGATCATATTTGCAGCGGGGAGCTCCGGATGAATCTAGCAATTCGGTGGCTGGGTTACAAGCTAAATGGGGACGGATGACGATAACAATATTAGAAGGTGTTTTATCTGTTGATAACCAACCCGTGTGTTTTCCAAATTGCAGACATTGGGCAAAATTCACGAAAAATTGACTTGCGTCCATCAGTGCAAATCTCACTCTCTCTGTGTATATATACGTGTGTATGTGTGTGTGTGTGTGTGTGTGTGTTATACAGGCAAATAAATAGCTTTGTGGTTAAGTGAAATGTTACAATACAGCCAGGGAAAAAGCAATAAACTGGTCTGCAACCAGGAAATGCAAGCAGCATTGAGTCAGTATATTTCATTTACAAAGTACATTTGATTATTTGTCCATTGCAAAACTGCTTTTAGCTTTTGCACTCACTAGGATCGGCTTTCGTCCTTCGTTCCGGCTAGACAGAAAAACTTAAATACTATTTTCTGAAACATCCTTTTGTCCGATGAAAATGATTGCATATGTTTCCTGCGAGCCAAGACGAAAAATATATTCTGCAAAACAATATCTATGATCTTTTCATCTGGCTGGTTCATTTTTTAAAAACCAATTATTCTTTAAAGAAATAATGAGCCAGGGACGAAGATGAGTGTTTCTTTCATTAACCTAATGGTAATTGCAAAAAGACTCCCCTTTTGTCAGTTTCACCTAATCAAAACCGAATATCTGTATGTGGCACTGACAAAATCAGTAAAACTTCACCTTCGACTTTATTGATCTGAACAGACAGGCAGAGTTTTCTATGGTGTTCAATTCAGGGAATTAAAAAAAATCACTCCACTAACAGCATTTGGTACATTTCTAACCCATATGTCACCTCAGTGCTTTAAATAATTATATTTGCATGCAGGGAGTGATTCATAAATATGTCAGGGTTGTGAAATATAGGCAGGCATTTCAAACTTTCTATTTAAAAAACATGAATTATGGCCACGAAAAATGTGTTCCCATTTAAGGGTGATACGAAGTATTTGGTGTCTAGTACGGAGGCCCATCCATCATATAGACAATAAAGAGAGTTTTTGCCTGACGTTGGAAATTTATGGTTGCCCTTCTCTGCCCTAATAACTCAAGCATTGTGTCAGCCTGTGACAGCCTTTGCAGAAAAACAGCAACCCTGTTATCAATCAAAAAGCCCTTTTACATTTTTAGCAAAACTCGGATCATCCAGACACCCTTTTAATGTATATATTACATCATTATAGATCATTCTGCACTTTTACTGCAACTCAACAAAATGATCCATCACTTCAGGACAGTCCTGATGAACGCTGATGTAAATTATTTGCACGTCACTAGTACAGTACAAAATGAAAAATGTACTTTAGGTGGAATTAATTTTAGGGTGTAAAAATAAAGATGAAAGTAGCAGGGATTAGGAAAGAGATCTAAAAGTATCTTTGGGGGGCTTGGAAACAAGCTTACTAAATATTACTAAAATTATTTTAACATTTTCAGATCATGGACCTAGACTATAAATATATATCTATGGGGATATATATATTTCTATGCTTCCTCTTCCTCCCCCTCCACAATACACACACACACACACACACACACCCTCCACAGCTAGCCTGTAATTACTTCAAGTAGTATTGATAACTTGTCATTTGTGTATTTAGCAAAGGTACCTGGGTTGCAAGCGTCCATTGTATATGTAGCTTTACAGCTTTTCTTTAGATTTAAATGGACATCATTCTCAATACTGGTAACATACATCTGTTAGATCTGCACAGTTTCCATAACAAACTTATCAGTAAATCATGTCTGGGTCCTGGATCCAAGTAAAGATTCTCCAAGATTGTCTCCATTTGCGTGACATAGTTTATTTATGAAGGATTACTGTAACTAAATATGTGCTTAATATTATTCTCATACTCCCAAGGCTTGTACAGTAGAGTTACAAAGAAAGCTTAAAAGCTTTTGAGATTTCTGCGATTCTATGATCAGCCCAACGTGTTACTGCTAAAAGTGTTTTTTCGCTCTTACAATCGTAGTACTAAATATTAAATTTGTTAAAAGAGTCTGAAATTTGAATGGTGAATTATTTTACGATTGAGAATTTAGCCTTAGTACATTTAGTAGTAGTATCACCTGGATCATAAATCTACGTGCATTTAATAGGAAACGTGCACAACCTTTTTGTGTCATCAAACTCGTTTGCTTTGCAACCCCTAACTACCTTAAAAGTTACCTTAAAACTTATTTAAAATAAAACTGATTCGTGTACTAAAACCACGTTGAATATAAAAAGGCAGTCTACTTTTGGAAAACAGCTGTTTAGTAAATAGATTCCAACCTAGGAGTAAAATCTTCATGCTCAAAAGAAGAAACTCTTACAACAGCAATAGGCGAATCTGGCAGAGGGTTTAATGGAGAAAAGTTTAATTTTATTGGTAGCATTAGGTTCTTTCTTATCTCACAGCGTAACAAAGGGGAAGGGGAACAGAAAACCCACTTTAAGAAACATTTTAGGAAAATGTATTATCTAAAACAATGGGCAAAATGTAAATTTCTGCTAGTTGGTTCAACAGATCACTGACAAGTGAAGCGCATATTAACTTAAACATGACTATTATCTTGCAGAGGGCTCTAAAATGACCATTATTTATAAGAACATAATTGTATCTCCTGCAGAAGAGGCAAAGAACATATTCAAATAGGTCTTGCTTGTATATTTTAAGAACGCAAGTACCATCCTGATGCTAAATATTTTTGCAGAATTAGTCAATACAAACAGAGGACGGGTTTAGAAATCTAATCCTCTGTTGGCAAGCATTCAAAATATGTTATTTTATTAACATGCACGGCATTTAAAATAAATGCCCCCCTCCCTACGGCCGGGTACCTGTGCAGATGGATCAATTACAGTATGAGCGCATTCACCAGTCTCTCTCTTTTTTTACAAAAAGCTTTTCTTTCTCCAAGGTCCACACGCAGTATTTCTGATGGACCATCTCTCTTAGTTAACGTGTTTGCATTCAAACAAAGCTGGGAAATGCATAGTTTATAAATATTTCGTGCAAAGCAAATCTTTTAAACTCCCTTGCGTGGGTGAAGGGAAGCACTCTCCAGGCACAATAAAATTTAAACAGTGGAGATACAGAGAGGAGAAATGTATTACGGCTGGGGACACAACTCAGACAACTCACATTAAAAACTAAGAGCTGTTTTTTTTTTAATAATTAGAGGCCTGATGAGTTGTGGTTGTTCAGTTCAAAAGACTAAACATCCTTTAGCAAAATGATCTACGCAACCTGACACGTATATACCAAGAGAAAGAGTGAGATTTCAACCAAGGCACGCTGTGGCGGAGGTTTCTGCGATTGCCTCTCCCGAGGGGAAAGAGTCAGTCCGGGTTTTTGGGTGATCCTGACCAGGGTTTGCAGCTCACCAGCCTGACCTGTCAAGCGGATTATTTTAGAGGGAGATTAATAGGGGAGGCGGGCTGCAATAATAATCGTTTTGTTTGATGTGACAACTTTGATAGGCGTTGATTTACTTACAAACTGATAGGCTTTTAATTGAGCGCCTCCATCCAGCTTGAGATGAAAGGAAAACCGCATTGAAAAGCTGCCCGAGTGCCCTCGAGCCTCAATACTGATTAGCCATCTCGACAGTGAATAGTTCAAGGCATTTTCAAACTTTTCTCTCGCTCGCTCGCTCCCTTCTCCTCCTCAAATATCTGCCAGCCCACTCCCTTTTAAGAGAAAATAAATCATTTCCATTGTGTGCAAATAAAATCGACTTGACATCCTTGCCAATAGCTGGTAGGTAAAGGAAAGTGGGGACTGGCACTTGTTAATTAATTCGCTCCTGCTCTCCCCATTTTTATTTATTTATAGTTTTCCTTTGGAAGGGAAAGAAGCCCAGTTCCAAACCTTACTTTTGTTTTTAAATTGATAATTATAACAACATTTCAACCAGCATTTCAACTAGTAAATGCCAAATAGAAAACCGGCTTCATGGGATCATTAAAGAAGGAGCCCATGCAGTCCATGCCCTAGGCAGGATGGAAACGATCTTTTTCAGTCCATTCAAACAAACAAGCAAGCAAGAAAGCAACACCAAAAGTGGGCACCACGCTAGCCCCATCGCTTGCTACTTTTGTGCGTCTAAACCCTAGGACAGTCATCTTTTAACTGTTTCCCGTGTGTACTAAGCAATGTGAATGAGACATCAAGGCTAAGGAAATGTTTTAGGAGGGTTCTCAGGTGGATTTTTTTTTACAAGCGTCTACTTAAAAAAAAAAAAAAGCACCGTAAACTTGTACCTGAGTGATTTAAACTGCGCATCAAAGGCACAGTGCTAAAAGTGCTGTCTTCTGAAGTTGCTAATTAAACTACCTTCTGTAGCTTCTATTTGAGGTGGAGGGCTTTGTCTCCTCCCCCGCCTCTAAACTTTTCTCTCTTTCTATGTCAATACGCTACTTGTTTTACACATGTACCGGGTTATCACCTTTGATTCCTCGGTTTAGACGTGTAAGAGGCTCCTCCCGGGCCTTCCTCCACCCCCACCTTCTCCCCCAAAAAGCCTTCCCACAGCTGACTCTACCTTAAGACAATTAATCTTTAGTCTTTCACCCTGGGAGGCAGGACAAATACAACGAGAAAACAGATAGGAGTCTCTCTGGTCCTGTAAGGAAAACAGCTGTTCCAAGCACTTTAATGCAAATGAACACAAATGAAGGTTTCAGCTTTTTTTTTATTCCAGAGTTTTACTGCACTCCATTTATCAATTGGACTTGACAACAAAAGAAAGAACCGGGGGAAAACCTGGGGCAGATTTAAGTCATTTCCACTCTACGTAAGGAAGAGACCTTACGGACAAGTTGCGGGTCTCGTCAATCCTGCTGCAAGATCATTTTCTTGGGCAGGGCTTCCCCTGTCCTCTAGTTTTCACTCTTGCATAAAATGACCCCATTGATTTTAACATCTTTTCGGGCAAATACACGAACAAAGGCTTTCCTCCCTTTCCAATTTCAGTAATCACCTTTTGAGAAATACAGAAATGTTTTAGGGCAAAATAGCAAACACAAGGAGTTTAAAACATTGTTCATTTTAACTTTATCCTCTACACACGGCTCAAGGATGGTGGTGGGTTGATCCATGCACCGCATTTCAAAGAGAAAAGTGGCTTTTAAAAGAGACCTTGCGTATATTTCTGTGACTTCAGAATTTAAGAAGGGACTGGTTTGAAGGGAAAAGATCTAGGAGAAAATGCCAACCCGAGCTACTAATATTAGAGCATGAACTGACACTGACACATTAGTTTGGGGATGGGGACTGTGTTTCAAACATACACATGTTGGTAGGTTCAGAAGACGCAACCACAAAAGAAAGTGAAAGTTCTTTCTTGTCCCCTCAGCAATCCCTTTTCCAGGATCAGTCCTTGTTCTAGCTGGAGTCCAGGTCAGGAATTGGACGCGACCTCTAAAGCACTTGCCTTGTTCTTCACTTGTCAAACGTGTTTTATCTCTCAAAGTGACCTTTTTGTTAATGTTGTAGATCGTGTGGGCCACCATGTCAGATCCGGAAACAAAAGTAAGAGATTGATTAACACATTTTGCCTGTGAAAAAAATGTTAGTGGATGAAGAGGGTTGTAGGCTGGAGAGGAAAGTTGGTGTTGTGTTGTTTTTTTTAAATCCAACCCAGAGCACCAAAAAGGGGATGGGAAGTCGATCAAGAATCTACCAACATTGGAAGGTGAGGTGCCCTCAACCTATGACCTCCTACTCACGTGGCATTTCTTGTAGACATATAACACAGAAATCTTTAAAAAGGGCTAGGGGACCAAGTACGTGTGTGCATACTAGAGACTCTTTGTGTATACAAACACATATGTATATTACACACACACGGAGATAGGTAGGCAGGTAGATTAGGCGCACCCGCCCTCCCCCCCGGGTAGCTCCAGTTACAGTTTAGCACATATACAAATGGCGAGTCCATATGCTATGTAAAGTGAAAACTCCGGTAACTGGGAACAAATACTCATCGCCCACCCCAACCTGTCCTTTGATGCCGGGTAATCGTTTGCTGAGCCTGTCCGAGTCAGTATTGGCATTCTGCGGCCGCTCAATCAATCTTAATCTCCTCTACATTCCGCCGTGCCAAGCGCTTGAGTGACCGGATGGCGAGAAAAAGCCCAGCCATGAGTCGTCTTCTTCGCCCAGCTCAGCCCTCCTTCCTCTCCCTCATCCCCATCCTCATCCGCCAAAGAACGTGTATAATAACCGAGGCAGGAGAAAAGGAAGGGGGATCGCCTTTAAAACGCGCACACACACAAAGCAGAGCCACCCCGGTTAATTAAAACTGCTCCGCGAAGGTATATATTGTGGCGTCGCGGCGAACAGGAGTCACTCTCCCTTTTGTTGGCATACAAATTGAGTTTACTCGGGGAGCGATTTATTCCTTACATTGAATGGCTCTTTCTCAAAGGAGCCCGTCTCTCTCCCCGCGTTTTTCGCCTCCCCTCCCTCTCTTCCTTCAAGTCACACCAGGCTTGTAATCAGCAACAAAAGCTGACATAAATCAAGGGCGGATTGACAGGGGCTGACAAATAACTGATTGATTGCGGTTGGGGAGCATTGACAATTGATGGAGGGGTGGAGAGATCCAAAAAGAGAGGGAGCGAGTGGAGGAAGGCGGTGTGTGTAACATTGAAAACATGTGACAGTCACTTCCCCCAATCTCTGCATTGGGCTCCCAGTGTCATCGTAGGCCTGATTGGAGAGCTTCTGCTCGTACTTGGCGGGGGGGGAGGGGAGAGACGACGACTTTATTTAGTTTCACGTCAAAGACCACTTTGAAATATGAAGTAGTGGGGGGGGGGAAAGCTTTCTATTCCCCCTTTTCCTCCAGCACTAGGCAGGACATTATCCAACCTGATCAACACTAGCCCTTGGTTTAGTGGGGCAAGGTTACAAAAATGCCACGGGTGAAACCACCATAGAGCGGTTGGAGCGAAGGAAAAAGCAACCTACAATATAAATACATGAATGTATATATGCATACGTATAAATATTTGTATACATAACTGTATAAACACATTCACTATGGAGTATTTAAAGGCTGTTATAGCCTGTGCTGTGTCATGAGGGTCAGGGGCTCTTAAATATACCTAGCACACCGTATTGGCTACCCACCTGGCGCGCCCTTGAAAGAGCGCGCTTCCCCTTGATGTTGCGCAGCGTGCTTTTTGTATGTATTGGCAGAGGCTGGGGGCAGTGAGGAGCACCGGGAGAACGACTTCAAAGCGCGGGATGTGAAACACAAAATTAACGCCCATCCCGTCCTAGGAACAAAAACAAGAAGGGGAGGGAGAGAGGGGGGGGGAGTGCGAGAGAGGGAGAACCCATGAAAACCGTAGGAAAAAAAAGAAAAAAGCCCCAGCCCGGGGAACGTCACATCCCCTTGACCCTCCAATCACCTCGGGGTCCCATTTGATTGGAAGGCGGCAAAGGCTTTAATCTCAGACTAACTCAGCTGCTTTTGAAGTGAGTTTCTTTGCCAGATCCCGGGCTGGACGAGCAGCGGCTCGCAGCAGCACAGCTGAGTGGAGGAGGAGGAGGGAGAGTGCAGCAGCCGGGGACCAAGCGAGACACATTCACCATCCCCCCCCCAGCCCCCACCCCGGGATTATTGTGCTATTTTCCTCCTTCTTCCTCTTTTCTCCGGGCTCCCCCCGCCTCCACTAGGCAAAGCCAGAGACGTTTTCTGCCTTTTTTTTGTTGTTGTTCTTGCTAGTTTGCTTTTGGGGGTGTGTGGCTGGCGCCCCCCTCCCCCGCCAAAGAGAGAAGGTTTCCGAGGCTGATCAGCGCGACTCGTCCCAGTTTTCATGCGAGGTTTTGGGTCATGATCACATCGCCCTCGCTTTCTGCTGTAAGAAGTAGTAAGCACAGCAGCAGCGGTAGAGACATTGGCGGCAGCAGCAGCCTCAGCCTCAGCAGCGCCGCTGATCTCGCCTGGCAGAACGGGCACTCTGGGAATACTACTAGCTGCACCAAGCCCTTCTTCCACTCCGTCCCTCCTTCGGACCCTTTACGCCAAGCGAATCGGCTTCCCATCAAAGTCTTGAAAATGCTCACGGCTCGGACGGGACACATTTTACACCCCGAGTATCTGCAGCCTTTGCCTTCCACCCCCGTCAGCCCCATAGAGGTAAGGAACCGGATGCCTTCCTCCCCCCCCTGCCCTGCTCAAGCGGTCTCTCTTCACGGTCATTGCATGGCGGCCTCTCCCTTCTCTTTGAAAGGCGATTAGACCAGGAACCGCATCCCTTCTTTCTCGGCTGTAGCTAAGGCTGGGTTTGCGAGCTCCAGCTTGGCTGATTTTAGCATTCCTTCTTTCATGAAAAGTTTAATTTATTTGTTTTCTTTACACCCCTTTTGGGGAGGTAGAGATGGAAGGAGACTGTTCTCCTTAAGGACTAGGGCCCCACTAGTCACAACGTGCGAAATAGTCTTGTTGGCTGAAAATATGGGGGGGGGGGGGAGAATGTGGGTGCGGCTGATCATAGCTTCCTGATCTTAGTCTCACTTCGGAAGATACCCCACCACAAACAGGCTATTTGTGTGTTGTTTTGAGTCCAACTTTTCCGCGTTACTCTGGCAGGATATTTTTCGGGATCTCCACTCTGAAAGAGGGGTGGTGTGGAGGCTGGGACTGGGTGAATGAATGGTTTCATTAAAGTCTGTTCAAAGGGAAGCCATAGATTTCCCGGAGCCCGGCTCTCCTGCTAACTCCCGATCTGTTTCTAAATAGTGTGGCCAGCCAGAAATGGTGCAGTCGCTCTACTTTACGGGCGTTTGTGCGCGCGTGCGGTGGGAACAAGGCAAAACCAAAGTGTGTGTGTGGGGGGGGAGCTGAACTTTGTAAAGCCCCCGGGGTGGGTGCTGCTTTGCCTAGGCAGTAGAGACGGGGTTTGTCTCGCCGCGGTATAAGAAACCGTTGCCTTTTAAAAGGCATTGTGGAAAATGGTGCATGGGGGGGGGGGAGGGCTGTCAGGATGATGAATGTGCACAAAATTGTTGATCCTTTTCAGGCCGTTCTCTGCAAGAAACGTCGGCAAATACCGACTTCCTTTGCTTTTGTTTTTTTTTTAAACATCTGATTAAACGTTTGCCTTTGTGTGTCCCTCTGATTTCTGCAGCTGGATGCTAAGAAGAGCCCGCTGGCCCTGTTGGCTCAGACGTGCTCCCAGATCGGGAAGCCGGACCCTTCCCCTTCCTCCAAACTCTCCTCGGTCACCTCGAACGGCGCGGGCGGGGACAAGGACTCCAAGTCGGGCCCCTTGAAACTCAGCGACATCGGCGTGGAGGACAAGTCGAGTTTCAAGCCCTACTCCAAGCCGGGCGCCGAGAAGAAGGAGCCGGGCCCCGCGGGCTGCGGTGGCGCCGCCTCGGGGGGAGTCTCCAGCGGGGAGAAGTCGGGATTCCGGGTGCCGAGCGCCACCTGCCAGCCGTTCACGCCAAGGACAGGCAGCCCCAACTCCAGCGCCTCCGCCTGCTCGCCGGGGCTGCTGCCGGCCGAGGGCAAGGCGGGAGAGGACAAGAAAGACGCGGAGGGCTGCGGCAAAGGGGGCAGCGCCAGCTCGGACGGGGGCCCGGGCGCCGCCAGCCTCAGCCACAGCCGGATTAGCGTGAGCTGTGGCGGGATTAACGTGGAGGGCGGCCAGCACCCGGAGGGCGCGCCAGGCTCCAAGCCTATCTCCTCGGACTCGTCCTCCTGCAGCAGCAGCACCACCGCCACCTCGTCCGCCTCGGTGCTGGGCTCCGGCCTGGTGGCCCCGGTCTCGCCCTACAAGCCGGGTCAGACTGTCTTCCCCCTGCCGCCGGCGGGCATGAGCTACCCGGGCACGCTGGCGGGCGCCTACGCCGGCTACCCGCCGCAGTTCCTGCCGCACGGAGTGGCCCTGGACCCCACCAAATCCGGCAGCCTGGTCGGGGCCCAGCTGGCCGCCGCTGGCAGCCTGGGCTGCAGTAAGCCGGCGGGATCGAGCCCGCTGGCCGGCGCCTCGCCGCCCTCTGTCATGACGGCCAGCCTGTGCCGCGACCCCTACTGCCTGAGCTACCACTGCGCCAGCCACCTGGCCGGCGCCGCGAGCGCCTCCTGCGCCCACGACCAGGCCCTCAAGTCCGGATACCCGCTGGTCTACCCCACGCACCCGCTGCACAGCGTCCACTCCTCCCTGACGGGGGCCACCCCGCCCTCGCTGGCCGGCCACCCCTTGTACCCCTATGGCTTCATGCTCCCCAACGACCCCCAGCCCCACATCTGTAACTGGGTGTCGGCCAACGGACCCTGCGACAAGCGCTTTGCCACCTCCGAGGAGCTGCTGAGCCACTTGCGGACCCATACTGCCTTCCCGGGCACCGATAAACTCCTCTCCAGCTACCCCAGCTCCTCCTCGCTGGCCAGCGCCGCCGCCGCGGCCATGGCCTGCCACATGCACATCCCCACCACCGGGGCGCCGGGCAGCCCCGGCACGCTGGCCCTCCGCAGCCCGCACCACGCCTTGGGACTGAGCAGCCGCTACCACCCCTATTCCAAGAGCCCTTTGCCCACCCCAGGTGCCCCAGTGCCAGTCCCTGCGGCTACGGGACCTTACTACTCCCCCTATGCACTGTACGGGCAGAGACTTACCACAGCCTCCGCTCTGGGCTACCAGTGAGTGTGGGGTGGGGTAAGGATTACAAACGACCTAGGGGGAAAGGGGGTGGGAAAGAAACCCACACTTTATACAAGCTGAAATCTGACTTTTTATAAAATAGTGTTCATTTGAGGACTGGATCCGTGAGCACTGTATTTATTTATGTTAGCTTCAAGCGGGACAATGAATCATAAAGTGCATTACTTAACTGAGCTCAATAGGTAAAAGTTGAACACCCATTGTAGAATATAAATAAAAAGGAAATAGAGGTCTTCTCTTTAATGTTACTTTAAAATTGCTATGATTGTATTGTACGTTCTTATTTAATGTCTCCTTGAAACAAAAAAAAGTTACATGCATGTTTGTTACTAAAAAACCAACTCGCAATTTGTCAATTATAACTTCAAATTGCAATTATTTTTACGGTGTATACCATTGAAAGAGAATTGGTATTTTTTTGTATGTAATCTGGAAGAAGGAAAAAAAACAAAAAAACAATTCTATTCCAAAAACCTCATTTGCCTTATTTTGTTCTTTAAAAGGAACACTTAACTATTTTTAATTTTTAAGTCCACCCTGTAAAAGGGGGTAAGGTTTACGTCATGTACTAAAATAATAGACAATGTATCGCTTTAAAGATTAAAATTCCGTATATTTGATGTATTAAAAGCTTTTACTTTTTTTTTTTTTAAATACGCTTTGAGTCTGTTACAAACACAACTGGGGCTGGGTTGGAGAGGATTACTAATTTCTCCTTACGCGTTTATTCAATTTTAATTAAAATAAAAAAAGCCCCAGCTTTATTATAACCCCCGGGCTCTCTCTAAAAATAAACAAAAACAAAAGCAGACGGTGCATGTTGTATTTTCCCCCCTTAACAGCTGTGTATGAATGAAACTAGAAAACTAAGGAACGGGTTGAGTGTGTTTTTCCTAGGTGTTTTAAGAAACCAGTTCTTGAATTATTGCTGATGTGAACGGGGGAAGCCAGTGTTTAAAACATTTTTTTTAAAGAAGGGCGTGGGGAGGCTTTGGTTCTGACATGGAAAATAGACTTAACTTGAAAAGCTTGTAAACTGCACAGAGAGAACGACCCATCTCTTCCCCTCTAAGCACGACATGAAAAAATCAGAGCACTACTTTGTCTCAACCCCATTACTGTAGGATTTTCGCAGCGCAGGGCAAACGATTGTCCCGTTAAAATAACTAATCAGACACTTCCAGTGTCTTCCATTCTCTCCTCCTTCCCCATAAGTGTTTTTTTTTTTTAAGACAAAACCAAATCTCTCAAGGTAGAATAAACCTGCTGTGAGTTCATATTAATTGAAGTGAAAAAATGAAAAACGCTACTGCTGCATGCCCCAGCAAGACTTGCATGGGCTGATGTAACTTTGCATCGTAAGTCTTTACCTAACCACCCGTTAAGACAAGCAGTTGTACGCAGTTCTCCTTTGTAAACTCCAGTATGATGGGAGAAGTAGGGAACAAACAAATGCAAACAGAACGATTAATGAATTTACATAGGATTTCTGCTTTTGCAGCCTCTTTTGCAGGGGGGTTGCGTGATACAGCCCCTATCTGCTCATTGATCTTCCTTCTACAACTCCCCTCTTCTGGCAGGGTGTGTGTCACTCTTCCCCCAGCTTGAACTGAAACGTACTAGAGTTGCAAGCGGCGACTTTGCCTTGAAAATTACTTATTTTTCTGCCTCCCCTTATATCCTCCACAATATAATTACTGCTCAAAGTTTCCCGTGGTGCCCAGCTGCTAATTAGCCCAGTGCATTTACTCGAGATAATTAGTAGAAGTTAGAGTTAATGTATAAAGTGGAGAAAAGAAACAAGTTAATGAAGTCTCTGCATTCGCCCAGCCCTCTTTGCTGCCCGGCTTTGCCTCGTATGATGAGGGCTTTGGGACGTTTCTGTAGGAGAGAGACAAGATCTATACAGGGAAATGCCAAGACGCGCGGCGCTGGGCCCGTCTATGGTTCTTTACAGGCGTCAATATGAAATAGGCACTAGAAACGCAACCTACTTTAGTAAAAACGGGACTATTAAAAATAGTCCTGCTTTGGGGAATTTCAAACGAGCTTTCCGTTGTGAAATGATGGGGGAAGGGCTATGTACGTTTCTTTTAAAGCCCAGGGTAATTACACGAAGTAACTTAAAAGCATAATTCTGTGCAATGAAATTGACACAAGCGCAGCTAACACTCAAGAGAAGGAAAGGAGTCGTTGTTGGGTGCAGGGTTCAGTCACTGAGTTGGATTTACACAAAAGAAAAAAAATAATTTGACTTTTTTATCCTCTGGTGCACCTTGATTGTAAGGGCACTCTCATGCTAATTCTACCAGGGTAGTTTAACCACGGCTTTATTTTTAACCACTACTTAATTTAGATTAAAAAAATATATTTCAGGCTCCCATCTGGATTTGGACAAAGTTTATTGCAGATTTACCACGACTGAAAAAAAAAACCCCTGCCTTTTCTTTCTCTGTAGATACCTTTAATTTCTCTCTCACACACATTCCTACCACATACTATCTTTAAATGATCGATCTAAAAATCTTTAAACAGGTGTTTCTAAAGCTATTTTTAACATGTCTTCTGGTTACAAAAGGTTAATTTTATTTTCGTGGATTTCAGCTCTATCAAAGTTACAAGTACGCTTAAAGCTGAAGCATTTTAGATGTAAAGTATTACAATGAACCTTTCTCATTGTTTTATTTATCATCATTTTGCTTGGATCCTGTGCTTGGTATTATTGAAATTTTAAATCGCTTATTTTATTTCCATGGAGATGGTAAGGGGGTGTTAAATATTTGACCTGGCAAGTGTCACCTAAGATTTTGATATTAAGCTAGGAAATGTGCTTTTTCTAATAGACACCGACTTAGGGGCATTAATCTTTTTAGGTAAAAGGGTTGCATTTGGTATTTTTTCCCCCTGTTCTTGCTAACTGGATGGGTTGTGGAGTTGACAGCAGCCGCTGGTCCATGCCACCGAACTAAAATAATTTCACAGTGGAAAACCAGCTCGAGAGGACAAGCAACAGAAGGGCAAGACTCATCAAAAGCCCAACCTCAGATCAATCTGACCAGAGTCAGACATACATTAATTTAAATTAAACAGTTTGGTCTTCCTCGCAAATCTTTTCTGAACATTAAAGATAAACTCATGTAATATTTAAATCACCTCTGGTCGGATGCTAAGTACAACTGAAGAACCAAAATACAAATTAATGATTTTCCTTCCACTCCTGAAGGGTTACGCTGCCTGGCACTTCAACACAATCCTTCTGATAACAAGCATGCCTGGGAAAAGGAGGGTTCCGTTTATTTTAGCTGTGTAATTAAGCCAGCTTTATAAAACAATAGAGCAGCATAAGCCACAGTCAGCAAAGGAGTACATAGAATATATTTGAGCCTATATATGCGCATACATCCACGCAACATACACCTCAGTTTGGTTTTCTGTTGTTAGTATAGAAACAAATGTTTTGGAACTCAAATATAAGGCTGCATCTATAACGACTGGATTTTCGTTTTATGCAAGTAATAGGCGACCACATTTTCTGAGAGGAGATATATCTGAACTACTTTTCATATAGCATACAAAGACTCATGCAGTGTGGTACCAGGTCTGACCCTTTCTTTCCTCCATTCTGGGTTTGAGTAAACTGTCCACGTTTAGAATCGGAGAAAGCCACCCAGGTAGAAGAAAAGCCCAACTTTCAGGGCTCAAGAAAAAGACGCATCTGAAGAAAGTAACTGATCAAACTTCATATTTTCAATGTACGAAAGACGGAGAGAAAAGCGTGTATTAAAGGTGACTATGAATGTGCCATTTAGTTTATTTGGATTCAGTCCTTTATTTTTTTAAGTTAGAAAAATCAGTGACGTCATCAGCATCAAAACTTCTGTCCATTTGGTTTTTTTTTTTAAATGCGGATAATTTTAAACATTTCTAACGTTGAAATCACACACGTTTCTGTTCTTTGTGTAACATCTAATGTTGTGATTCTGACTGTCCAGCATTACCGCAGACAAGACGATCACTCATGAATGGGAGGTGTTTAGTTCTTGCTAAATATCCCTCACAGCTCAGTCCCAGAAAGTTAAGGCCAGATGGCTCAGGATTTTTTTTTTAAACTAAACTAAACCCCCCCCCCCCCAAAAAAAGGCTCTTGCAATGAAATGTGAAGGTGTCAGGGGGAAGGGATAAGAAACCTTTTTTCGTTCGACTCTCCCTCGACCACCGAATGCTTTGACAACAGAGCCAGAGAGAGGGAAAAATTCGGGAAAACTGAGAGATTTGGGCTTTAAACACAGAAATTAAAAGAAATCTCATTACACCTGGGCGTTTCCACACAGAAACCGCTCAGGTATTGAGGGGGGGGGGGACGCCTTTCCGGGTTGTGCCTGTGATTGGATAGTTTTTGTTTTTAACTGAAACAAACAGTAATTCACAGAGACTTTGTTCTTTCTTCATGTCTTAAGTCCATCAACTGTCCTCCCCCCACAGTGAAAAAGGTAAATCCATTTTAGTTTTGAATAGTGTAGAAATCCTGGTGTGTATTTCCCCCACCCCCCTCTATCTCCAAATGAATTAGAGACAACCTGACAATGCTGTCATCTGTCTTCAATGTCACATCAAGGCAAGAAATAATGATAACAGAGCAGCAGAAAGACGCCCACTGAAATCTCGAAGATATAAAAAAAGCCTCGAAACAGCTTGAAAGAGAACAAAATTAGACTAACCGCGGGATACTGCACTAAGAACCTTTATTATTATTTTTTAAATAAAACAACTGTATTTCGTCTTCAGTGTTTTATTCTGTGCCAAGTCTAGTTGGTTGATCAAAAATACTTCTGTGAAAATAATAATTTAATGAACGAGCACATTCAGTAGATCCAAAGTATTACAAAAATCAAAGAAAAAACATGATGATTCAAGTCCGGTTTGCAGTTAATCATCAAGGTTTTTTCATCTCTTTAAAGTGTAACCTAGATTGTGTCACATTTAATACTGAGCCCCAGGTGAGACATTTACAGACAGACATTTACAGGTACACATCTATGGGGAAAAGATATGAATTGTTTCTTTGGTGTGTATATTGGGGGGGTCGGTCGGGTCTGAACTACCTGCTTTTCCTGCCGCCAGGCGGCGTTGCTGAGTCCCTCAACGAAAGAGAGAAAAAGAGCAAAGCGAACTTATTTTGCTTTGAAGATCTGCCACCCATTAAGTTTTTAACCTCCCCCCCCCGCAAGGTTTAGCCTGGAACCGCCTCTGCGAGGCTCACTGCTTCCAATTTTTAACAGGGAAGAAAACGAACATTCCATTAGCGTGCACAGACACTTAGGACGCAAGTCCTGCTCCCTGATAAAAATCACTTGTTTGGGACAGGAGGAATCTTTGATCTAATCCAAAGGGAAGTATTGCAGTATAAATGGATTTAGCCAGATAAAAACAGATAGGTCGGACTAAATAAAAAACGTGTTGTTGTTAATCACACTTGTAATCTCATCCACTCTGAAGGGTAAATAAATTGCAGTTATATCAAAAACAATTGGCCCTACATGTGTTCATAACAGATCGGATCTTATCAGAGTTTAACTGTAATAAATTCTGACTTCTGGAAATTGTAATCTTTAGTCGATGTTAGATGTTGTCTCGGTTTTTTTTTTAACTGTAATAACAGGCTGCAAACTTTTGTGAGCAACTATGAAAGTTTTCAAGACAAGCGTTTCTTATGTTTCCTCCAGAAAGACAGCTGTTTTAAAGTTGAAGTGGAAAGGCTTCAGAAAATTAAAATATAGAGACGAAAATGCTGGCGTTAGGGAGACAAAATGATTGATTTCCCCCTTCCTAATCTTCGTTATAAAGACCACGGAGGTCAGTGATAACAGCCCTAAAAATATATGTAAAATGTGTACAGGAAGTCATGGCAAATGACAGGACTTGCTTTAAAAAAGAAAAGAATAAACTCAGCCAGCGGGAAAAACTATGTCCTAACTTCAGATTAATCCTTCTGCGATCCAGATCACGAAATTAAAAAATAAATTTGAATAATTACCGAAAGAATAAAAGTATAACAATAAATTGCGCGCGCGCGCGCGCGCGCACACACACACACACGACTAATTATGTCCACTGTCTCGGCTCCCCGATGCTGTTTATCAAGTTTGCAAGATAAATGCTTGCAAATCCATTGCATTTCCATAAATCCTCAAGCCGCTCCTTCTTCGGCCAATGCTTTTGCAACATTAATTGATTTTATTACACTTCCCGAAGTCGCTGACCCCGGCGAATTTGCTTTGGAAGTATTATTCTTTTTGTTTTCCGTCGTCGTATGAAACCTGTGAAGCAGAATTCCTAGCGCTACAGTAGACTGTGGTTTGTTTTTTTCCTACCGCGATCTTCCTGGAGAATGTGAGCTGTAATTTGCAGGCTTCTAATAATCTAGACTGTTTTTAAACAGAATTTCATAGCTGGTGAAAAATAACTATAAATCTAAACACAAGAAGACACTTTCCCAATTTTTAATGGGAGGGAGGAAGAAAGAATGAAAATGCGATTTGGTGTTAAGATCAGATTCGAGAAACATTCAGTTTGTGGTTGATTTACGTTACTGAATGGACAGTAATCATTTTAGGGAAGGCATACTGGTATAAGGAGAGGTTTAATTCAATTTTAAACGTACATCCTCTCAAGGCTCCTCGTACCTCTTTGCTGTCTCAGTCATCGAAACAAAATTGAGCGCAACTGTATTTGGGTGGATTAAGAATTTTATGTCACTTTCCAAACCTACTCATTTTTTAGTTCCTTTAGACTGCAACCCATCAAGATTTCAATGAGCGATAATTATTTAGCTATGGTTTTGCTTGTCTTTAAAGATCTCGCTAATGTGTTATACATATTTCACAAAAGAATATGCAATGTTGTATAGCTAAACCAATTCACTTCTCAACAAAAAGGAACCCTTGGTCAGTTAAAAAGAGACCCTAACCAGCAAGAGGCGCCTTTAACCCCAAAAGATGTCTTTCATGTCCAAGATATTTGCATGCAGAGGGGTTTCTTTCAGACCTAACTATTAAGGTTTCTCCCTGATAGGAGTTTTGTACGGATTAACTTCAAGATATTTCAGTGCCGCACGAGGCACATAAAGTGAATAGGAATAATTACTGTATATCATAGGAAAGACATGTAGGATTTGCTATTTATAAACAGGTCAACTTAGCTACCTATAAATACGAATAAAGCTATAATATACTTTATATTACATACAGTGTTTATATTAATATATACCGTGTGTGTGTATATATATACACACACGCATAGTATACATTATACAGCTGGTTATTTGTTTTTTTAAAGCAACACGCATGAAAATACCTGGCAATTGCCAGTCATGTGGGATTTTGGGGTGGGGGGAATCAAAAATAAAAGATTATCAGTTTGTGCCCCTCCTTGTGATATATCCCCTGGTGCCAAATGCAGGACTCCTGTACAATGTAATATACACAGCGGCGGGGAAAGGCGTTGGGGGAACACTCCGTATTTAACTTCATTGTTCACCAGCGAGAGTGGAAGCTATAACTCATCCCTCCGGAGTGAAAAGCAATCTATTCCCCACTGGCCTTCCACTGGGGACCGCACTCCGCAGCTTTCCAGTCTAGAATTAACCCTTTTTTGCTTCTGACTTTTGGACTCTTGCTGGCCTTCACTGCACTGCTGCTGGTACCCGCTACAATTTGTTGATGCCTAGTTGGCTCCACTTATGGGGTGGGTCATGGGCAGCAAGGAAGTGGTTAAAAAAGTTTCCTCACTTCTTTTCTCTTTCCCCTGTTTCAGTGGAATGGGGAAACAGACAGCTAGTTTGCATCTGAATTCTTTCATAGCCAAGGGCAGAAGTCTCCCTCAGGGCTGCGGTTAGTTAGGGCTACACTGGTAAGCTGTCGTTTTAAGAAGGGTGGGAGGGAGGAATTTTCTGTGAATGTGGCCTGGCAGATCAGCTGCTTTGAACAGAAGATCAAGAGAAGTGTCCTGTATTGGGGAAGTGCTTGGCTCTGAATAAGTGCTTTACAAGTTATTATTTTGGCGGAGATCAGGTTTGGATGGGAAAGGTGGTCCAGAAGTGAAGGTGCTAGCTTGGGACTTGGGAGATGACTTCAATACCCTGCTATGCCATAGACTTCCTTTGAGATATTGGGGCAAGTCACCTCAGATGGAGTAAATTGGTATAGCTCCACTGAAGCCAATGGCAGTTTACAGCAGCTGAGGACCTTGGTTTCTCAGGGCAAGTCTACCCTACAAAATTAAGTCTATCAAAGTTATGTTGACGTACAGCCACCCTACTAATTAAATTGCTTTTGCATGTCCACACTACGCGCCTTGTGTTGGCGGTATGCACTCGCATGAAGAGCGCTTGCACCAATTTAACTATCAGGATGGGGCATTATGGGACAGCTTCTGAAAGGCAGCAACAGTCGACATAAGTAACGCAGTGTCTACACTGACAAGGCATCAACCTAACTGCTACACCTCTTGTGGAGGTGGAATTATTAAGCTGATGTAGTGGGCAAATTACATCGGCAGGAGCTACATTTTAGTATAGATGCTTACAGAGTTAGGTCGATGTAAGCTGCCTTATGTCGACCTAACTCTGTAGTGTAGACCAGGGCTTAGTTTCTCCATTCCCCATTGGTAAAATGGTGTTAAAATAAATACAGTAAAGACTGGGAGGGGTTTTGATTCTATGGTAATAGGTGCCATATATGTATTTATCTATTTTAAATATTTACGTACACATACACACAGAATTACTATTTGTGACAAGAAAATTTTATCTAGATGTCCAAGAGCTTCAATTAAAAAAATAATCATATTTTCAATCAAGGTAATAAGTATTGGAACACTACATTTTTATAACAAAGGCAACCAATGGCGCAGTGTCCAACCAATGGCACAGTATAGTTCCCATCTTGAAGTCTTTACTGATATCCACGTGAGTTTTGCCTGTTCAAGTGTTCAGTGAGGTCTTCAGGACTGGCCTCCAAGTAGACACTGAGTATGCAACTGGCCTTATGGAAAACTTCTGATGAAAGTCACTTCCCCAACTGGAAGGCAAGTTGTAGCCCAGCCCTTCTACAGCTGCTGTTCCTGTGGATAGGAGTCATAACTGCTTTCTTTCTATGCTCTCTTTGCAGGCCTTCTCAGCCCCTGGATCTACGTAAGTACAGATACAAAGGCTCCATCTCCTAGCCTATTCCTCTTGCTCCTATCTGTACTGGCACATTAGGCTGGAAGCACAGCTAGCTCTGACCCCTGCTCCTTGGCAGGGTACTATAGAGGTTCTGCAGCACAGAGCTCAAGTTCACCCAGGATTGCTGTATAGCTGGTCAAAAGTTTTCCTTCTGGAGGAGGCAGAAAATGTTTTTTCTAAACTAAATAGAATTTTTTGCAAAAAAAAGTCAATTTTTATATTTTGGGATTTTACTTGAACAAACATTGCATTTCTTCATTTTTGTTGAACTTCTTTCCCCACAGGGAAAAAATAATTTCCCAACAGGTTTTAGTCACCAAGCATCTCTGTTGTGGCTCTCTCTCTAGGGGTGAGATTAAGTTCCTGTTATTATTATTTATAGTTTTTCTTTATGCCTCCCCGCATTTTAAAATAAACAAAATCATACCCAAGCCTGGTTATTGTGTTCCTAACAAATACAAACTGCATCAGCAGTCAGGAATGCATCCAAGATGCTACAATGAGTGTCAAACAAGTTAAATTTAAATCTTTCAACTGCAGTGTCTTTTTGTCTTAAATATATTACTGCAGGGGTTTCAAACATATTTTGTGGAGAGGACTGAGTTACATTTTTAATTATGGTCTGCAGGCTGGGTCTACAAAATTAGGGTAAAATGTTACACTTGATCAAAAGCAGATATCCCACTGACAGCAATAGGAAGTTTGCACAGATTGAGGGAGGAATATGGACTAGATGAAGCAACCAACAACGTACTTAACAGAGTCACTGTTGCATTCAGCGGGAGAATATACACACACAGTTGAGAGACTTTAAATTACTGAAAACCCGGCCCCTCAGAGTACCATCATTAGGTTTTA
Organism: Terrapene triunguis; assembly: GCF_002925995.2. Classification (NCBI taxonomy): domain Eukaryota; kingdom Metazoa; phylum Chordata; order Testudines; family Emydidae; genus Terrapene; species Terrapene triunguis. Next base: position 5,161,515 of record NW_020664498.1, read on the forward strand.
GCGTTAGTACCTATTGTAGATGAATTAAAGCAGTTTATACCTGAAGGCTTGTCTATTCATAGTGTTTATATCACTAACTATAATGGTTTCTAAACTGATATAGTTAAAACGGTACAATTCCCTAGTATGGATGCAGTTACATCGCAAAAAGGTGTTTATAATGGGATAGTTTATTCCCATTAGGGAAGGGACCCATACGCTGATATAACTGTTCACACTAGGGATTGTACCAATTTAACTATTTCACCAAAATTACCCCCCTTAACCAAAATAGCTAAATCTGTACGAAAATTGTGAGTATATCAGGCCTAAGTTGTTTCAGACTAAATCAGTACAACATCACTTCACATTCATATGGTTTATCTTTGCAACCCTCAGAGCCAAAAACTTAGTGTGAATCTTGGCCATATTGAAATCTGTCACTGACCTTTATGGGTCCAGGATTTCACCCTTACTTAGAAAAAATAAGAAAAGCTTACATTGTTTAGAATCAAAATTTGTAATGATAACTGGATAGACATCATAAGGTTGTTTATTTCATGGACTTTTGATGGGGATGAGTTGCCTGCAGTGGAATTTTAATATCTGACTAGGTCTCTGAGTTTCTGGGAGCAAACCATTCTAGCTGTTGCTTCTTGCCTGGAGACCAGGGGGTTCCAATATTATCTTGGAGAAAGTGATGGTTAGCAGTCCAGGATAGTAGCTTGCTTCTGGTTTTCCCATACCCACTTACAGAGATTACCTATGAAAAACTGCTATGCAGCTCCTCCCATACATGGAGGGGGTATGTTAGTGCTGGGACAACGTGGGTGAGGATTCCTTCCTCCCACTTTCCTTGGAGCAGTCCAACACCACACAGGTTGGTAACTGGGCTCTGTGCTGGACTACAGGGTTTGGTCTTTAATCCAGGTTGATGTTCCTTCTGCTGTGCCCACAGAGCTCACTGTAAAACAACCCACTCAACTGTATTTCAACAGTTAACCCATCTCTGACCATGACTTCTACTACCACCATGCTTTTCTTGGGTTGTGCTGGCTCCGCAAACCACAAAGTATGCATGTGTTTTCTTAACACTCAACATACCCATTTTTTTTTATCTGACATCACTTTTTTGAAGAGCCTACCCTCACATAAGTGCTTGTCTCATGTTATCTAGGTTTCTGTGGTCTACAGACAACACCGGACATGTTGTCCACAGGCTCAGCAGAATTGTACTCACATTTAACTGAAACAGAGTAAATAGCCTATTTAAAATTTGAGACAGAAAGTTGTGCAGCTTTTCTATGCAGAGTTAGACAGCCATCATGTTTCACCCCAGAGATGGCTACGTTTCAGTGGTGGGTGATATGTGTGTATGTACATGTAAATATTTTTACATACCCTCCCCGCCCCAGGTATTCAGGGCACTGCAGAATGAGAATATAAACCATAAGACAAATATCACTGAAGGGAAACAAATCCTCTAATTTGTAAACAAGTAAAACAAATAGTGAAGGGGAGAAATGAAGGGTTCTACACATGAAGGACAACAGTGCTAATAATAGAAGACACCTCTGACAAATACCTTTTCTCTTCTGTATCTATAGCTTGTCATCCTGGTGAAGTATCAGAATAAATATAAGTTATCATTACGGGTGTAGCTCAATGTCCATTATATGCAAATATAAACACACACACTCCAGTCTAAACCACAAACTTGAATACTATGATGGGGGGAGGGGGAAGTTTTGCTCCTCATAGGTTTTATAACAATTACTGCATCATAACTTAAACATCTATTATGTCATTGTCTGTTAAATGCTATACTCTTTCGCCTAGCATTATCCAAGTCTTTTTGTATCCCACATTAAAATATTTCATACATATTTCAACAAGGATTTTTTTCTTGATTCAGTTTGTAATATTTTAATAATTCTGGAAAAAAATAAATTGTGTAGACTTGTAGAAAAAAAAATGAATATTTTTCTTTCCAGAATGCTTAAAATCATCACTCTTTCTATCAGCATATGAATACATATAATTCCGAATACGAAATCATAACCATAACCTCAGTCATTGCCTGGGACCTCCAGAGCTAAAGCATGAGTCTCTACACCTTGATTTAAATTCCCTAGCAAGTAGCTATAGCAGACTCCTATCCACAATTGGCCAGATGCAGAGGGGGACACATACCATGGTGAACACTGTGTGGCATATCCATATCTACCTGAAAACAAGTTAAAGACTGGCTAGAAACTAATATATATATTATAGTTTAAAACTTATTTTCAGAGGATCTGAACTGCATGTGCTCATAACCTCCAAAAATCAGTTCAACTTTGGTGGTTGTATTAATACAGGTTCATTCCTAATAGGAATACTGTATGAGGGCGCATGGGACACAAATTCTGTGCCCATATTCTGGCACCTCCCAAAACAAGATCCTCTGTCTGGAGTGACACTCTGGCTTTCTGGAGTGGGGCCCAGGGATGTGGTTTGCAATAGCAAATCTAGGATTTTGCAATGGGGAACTGCTGAGTGGGGGGCCAATATACAGACAGATTAGTTACATTTTTATGAAACTGCATGGTAATAAACATTTCACGCAAGAACTAAATGTTTTTCCTTAAAAAAACCCCAACAACAAATTCTGCTTCTCTTCCTAAAAGAAAAGCAAATCACAAACAAACCAGTTAGAATGAAAACAAATGAAAACAAAACATATTGAGAATTTCCTTTCTGAAATGAAAAGCCATCCTAGCAAACTACAAATTTTGTCTTTATAAAACAAAGACAAAACAAACAAAATCCCACCTAAAGCCAACCAAATTTTAAAATTTCAAATAAAAGAACAACCCTACCAACTAACAATTTCCCTTTTAAAATGAAAAACCATGCTGCAAAGCTGCAAATAGTCAAAGTCCTGTAGGCACCAAATTAAAATTTCTTGTTTGAAGGGAAAGGAAATGCAGTTCTTTATAATGAAAATTTTGTTTGCAAGAAGAAAAGGGAACAACAACAGTTTAACCAAACAAAAGTTAACAATCTATGGAAAGATTCGTGAAAGGGTTTTCAGAACATATTATTTAAAAAGTTCTTAATATCAAAGAACATTCTCCAGCGAAACCTTACTTTTTCCTTGTCAATCATTGATCTTCTGGAATTCTTTGCTTGAAATCCACAGGGTTTGGCAGTGCTGCTACTCCTGTGTAGCTAAGGCCAGGGGAAGAGAGCAAGTGAGCCAAGTTTTCAACTGATCTCTCCACATCTTCAGGCTGATTTCTTGTTCCCAGTCCTTCTGAGATTTGAAGAAAGTGGGTCACATCCCTATCCCCAAATCACTCCATACATAGTTGACATTTGTCTACATTGACATTTATGGCCAAGATTTTAAAAAACAGGAGCCTAAAGTTAGGCTTCTAAATACTCATCTTGGCTTCTATAGCCCCACTTCTGCAAGAATTCATACACCTCAGTAACTTTAATCACATAGGTAGTTCCAGTTCAATGGGGTTACTTGTAGGAGTAAAGTTATTCACATGCTTAAGTGTTTATGGAATCATGATTTCAATAAGTGAGATGATTTTCAAAATGCTGAACCTACTTAAAGAGCACAAATCAGCCTACATTTAGGGTCCTATTTAAAAAAAAAATCTTGGCCTTGATTTGTCATCCAGAGAAAGTCTTCAGAATTAACTACCATTAACATAACTAAGTTCACACCTCCCAGATAGCTGCTGTTTCAGGATCTTTGAAGTCAGGCTGTATGTCTACACCCCAAACTTGCACGGGTTTAACTCAACTGGGTTTTGAAATTCATTTAACAGGTGCATACACTAAATTGGTTTACAACTGGTTTATATCCATTTAGTTTAATTGGGGCAGTTCCCTGGAGACAGGACTTGGTAGGGGATCAGGCTGTAGAGGGGGCATATGGAGCTCAGAGGGGGCAAGCTACTGGGACAGAACAAGGGTAAGAAGTCTGAAGGGGACCAGGTCTTCCTGCTCTCTACTGCACATTGACTAGGCACCAGCAGGGGGAACACTGAGAGCAGAAGTAGAGAGATAGTCTTCCTATTCTCAGCATCAACACCACAGTAATCCCTGGTGTCCTGGAGGAGTCAGTGCCGGGTCTTGGGAGAGAGTGGCTCAAACACAGAGGGAAATGTGTTTTTCAATTGGTGGTTTCTGACCCATGGGGAAAAAGGGACGGTGAGGTACTGATACTTTTATTACAGTAACTCTAAAGAAAAATCTCACTCCCCTTACCCTTTAAGGTCAAGCATTCTTTGTCAGTCCCCCAAAACACACACATACAAATTATATAGTCTCAGTGTTATCCTCAGTACATTTTTAACTCTTACTTCTATAGTTGAAAAAGTTTATGACTTTGAGTAAGAGTCCCCAATCTGAAAAGGTTTGGAAATACTGTAACAGAAAATCCCAGACAGTGACTTATTTTTTTATTATTAAAAAAATGTATAAACGTAACGTACATGAGTGTCAATCAGGAGCAATGGAATTATGCCAGTTTGAAGTTAATAGCGTTATCCCAGTGTAAAGAGAACCAGACCCTGGTGGTTTCCCCCTCCCTCCCACCCCCGCACTTACCTGGATTTCTGCAGTGCTCAAGCTCTCTGGAGTTTATATTGAAACCAGGCCAATATAGTTACACAGCTATGGATTGTATGGTCCCTAAATACATCATTATACAATAGATTCAAATAGCTCTGGTGTATGAGACATATGATACACATTAAAAAAAAATCTAATTACATATTTACCTGAGGGACTGCAAATCTGAAGCAGAGAAAGCATCTCATTTGCTTAATTTTGTATTTTAACCTGGAAAGCCAGAATGGCTCCAAAGAGGAGCTGCTCATCCCTCTTGGGTGTGTATGTTTTAAAAAGAGCTTTTTATTGGATTTTGATGTAATGTACAAGATCTATATATGGATGTGAATTTAGTGCTGGGGCCTTGGGACACAGATGTCTGTTCAGTGACAGCATAGGTACAGAAAGGGCAGTAGCAGTGCTAACCTCCCCAGGCTGCCCAGTCAGGAGATAAAGAACCTGGTTTGCAAGAATCGCCGTTAGGGGTAAGGAGGCAGTTCAGTCTTTATGGCCCATTCAGTGGCTGGTCTCGCTGCTGAGAATGCCAACAGGAGCCAGCTCATGCTCAATGTGGTGGAAATGTGAGCACCTAGCCATCAGGTGATGGCACCTTTCAGTCACTATTGACCTGAGCAGATTTGGTTACTTGGAAAACATGGGTTCTGATCAAGCCCCAGGGTCTGTGCATGGAAGGTCTTCTTCATACAGGTTGTCCATGTAGGTGTCTCTGCAGCACTGGTCCCAGCAACTACACTGAGAGCCCTTTTTGGGATCAGGGATTTGCATGTGGGGAACAGGTGGGCAGTGGACAGCACTGGATGGAAATGTGTGCTGTGTATTGCTGCCCTCACCAACCTCAAAGTGAATCGTTTGAAACATTAATACTGCCTGAGGGTGTATTAATGTTCCCACAGAGCCCCTCTGTGCTGTGGAATTCTCCTCCCCACTCTACAGTGATCCCAAGGGCAGCAGTGAATGTGGGGGTGTGTGTCCCTAGTAGCATGGCTTCAATACAGGTGGCCCTGAAGCAGGTGACGGATACTTGGAGGCACCAAAAGCCATGCAGTCATCAGCATGGGTTACACTAGCCACCAGCAGAACTCTGGGAGATCCATGTGTGTTGAGTGCTGAACACCTGCTCCTTTCACAGGTGGGAGCAGGCAAAACCCCATGCCCAATGGAGTAAGCTGATGGAAAAGTTAATGATGTGGGAGCCTCATGGAATTTTCCTCTCCCTTGATTCCTCTTTCAAGTTTCTCTACTCGGGAGAGAGGGGGGACATCTACCTCATGGAAACTGAATTTTAAAGCAAACTGTGAATAGAAAAAAAATATTAAAGGGGTGGCACAAAGAGCTGCAAAAGGCAGAAAATCAAAAGTTTAAACCAGTTAATAGGGACACTCTCTTATTGCTAGTGAGTGGATGGGGGTTAATTAACCATTGGTGTCAATGAGGTTTATACAAGTGATTGGCCCATGTACTGGTGAGAGAAAAGATCTCTCTGGGCTAGATCCTGTGCTAGTGTAATAGCTTCATTGCTTCGGTGGCGATATGCTGATCTACACTAGCTGATGCTCTGGCCCTCTGCCTTTAGTTAAGGCTATTGGGTCTATTCTTCCCCTCATATTTTGAACAGTTTGTGTTTATTTGTTGATCTCATAATGCACTTTAATTTATAGGCTGCTGTTTTATTTTTTAAAGTAACTGCTAAAGCCAACAACAGGGATAAATGATAGAAATGTAATAGTGGAAATCCTGGACGTTTAAGGTTTTTGAGAGAGTATCCATGTCAGGTCCAGGAAAATACAAGGGACAAACACAAATATTTAGACCATAAGAACATACAAATGGCCATACTGGGTCAGTCCCATGGTCAATCTAGCCGAGGATTCTATCTTCCAACAGTGGCTAGTGCCAGATGCTTCAGAGGGAATGAACAGAACAGGGCAATTTATCAACTGATCCATCCCCTGTTGTCCAGTCCCAGCTTCTGGCAGTCAGAGGTTTAAGGACACTCAGAGCATGGGGTTGCATCCCTGACCATCTTTGCTAATAGCCATCAATGTATCTATCTTCTATGAACTTATCTAATTCTTTTTGAACCCAGTTATACTTTTGGCCTTCACAACATCCCCCGGCAATGAGTTCCACATTTAATTGGATGAGTCCTGATTCATGTGTTATGCGAAGGGGTAAATAGAACTTCCTTATTTACTTTCTCTCTCCCTCCCACACCCCCGGTGGTCATCTCTTTTCTATGCTGAACAGTCCCAGACTTTTTTCATGTCTCCTCATCTGGAAGCTGTTCCATAACCCTACTAATTTTTGGTGCCTTTCTCTGGACTTTATCCAATTCTGCGCTATCTTTTTGAGCTGGAACGTCCAGAAGTGCACACAGTATTCAAGGTGTGGACGTACCGTGGATTTATCTAGTGGCATTGTACTATTTTCCTGTCTTAATATCTATCCCTTTCCTAATGGTTCCTACCAGTTTTTTTTGACTGCCACTGCACATTGAGTAGATGGTTTCAGAGATATCCACAATGACTCCAAAGAAAGACTTTATATTTAAAAGGGCTTAATTTTATTTTTTTTCTATGATGAAAAATACCCTATCAAAGATTTAAAAAAAAAAAAAAAAGGCAAATTTTTCCTCCCATGGTTTTATGTCTGAACTTGATAGAGTGCTGTCACACCAACAACTGCCTGTCTGTTCGGCAAAGAAAAAATAACCACGGTTCTTCTCCTGTCTGTAGCACTTAATCTATAAGTGACACTGAACACAAAATATGAAGGATCTGTGGCTCCCTGAGCTCTGGAAACCAGTGCTTTACAAAGAGTAAGTAAATAAATGGGGGTTGAGAGAGAGAGAGCTATGCATACACTGTAAACAAGGGTGATCCTTTTACATCTGTCAGCTGCATTCAGTAACATCAATAACAAGGTCAGGTATACACATGTAAACCCTAGCAGGGGTAGACGGAGTTTGTCTACAAACGCAGTTGCACTGGTTTAACAAAAGGTGTGATTTTAAAACCAATTAAGTCCAATTGCAGCCCCATGTTGACATTCTATTTAGATTTAAACAAGGCTATTTTGGTTTGTCTTAAATTGATTATGAACAGGTTTAAGCTAAAATTAAATAAAACTTATTTAAATCAAAATAAGGGGGTCCACAATAGAGTTTGTACTACTAGTTCAACTAACCTGGTTTAACTAAACTGGTGCAAGTTTGTGTATAGATGAGACTGGAGTCACTCTTGAGTGGCTTCTTTTTGAGAGAACAGGATCCTGGGGAGTTATTCATCGCTTTCCGTCACCTCTTCTGTCCAATATATAAATAGTACTGCCAGTAAAGTTAGTGAGCAGGTGTCAGACTCTGTGGATATGCCTATCCAGTAATCCAAGATGTAATTTTGGCATGTGTATATATATCCCCAAGCTAGCTCAGCTAAAGCAGTGAAGCCACAGTGTGGGTGAGCTGCTCAAGTACATACCCAGGTTCCTGGGTGGGCTTGTACAGCCCGTGCCGAAACCCATCATGCTGCAGCTTCCCTGCTATTGGTACCCAAGCTAGCTAGATTAAAGCTAGCAAGGCTATGCCTACCTGTGCTGCAGTCATACACCCCTGACTGCAATGTAGACATACCCTAAGTAGACAGACAAGGTGGGCGAGGTAATATATTTTATTGGACCAACTTCTGTTCATGAGAGAGACAAGCTTTTGAGCTTACACAGGGCTCTTCTTCAGGTCCTACCCTGAGTATGCGGGTGACCCCAGCTCTACATTGTCATCTCACCCAAACCAGCCCATGCAGTTGATAATTTACACAGAGTCCAAGTGAAATGTCAACCCTTTTGCATTAGGCACTGGATGGAGATCACCAACTCATTGAAGATAGCATCCAATGAGTTTTGCATGGGCTAACAACTTTATTTTACTACCGAGCTTGGCTGACGTGAACAGACATCTAGAGGCTCTATCCATTCATGAACCATCAAGTCCCTGGAAAAGCAGTTTTATCATTTAATATCATTCTAATATTGGTCTCCAGTATAAATATTATTTCAATATGGGTTTTTAATTTGATAAACCACTTCCACTCAGTATGGAACTGTTTTATCATAGTGGAAAAGTAGTTGGCAGTGCTATTAATGATAATTCTGTAATTCTGTAGTTATATATTTTTAGTATGTCCAGCATGCTGAATTTAACAGAATTATCCTGAGGGTGTCACCTCAGTAGAATTTCACTGAAATGAAAAACATCAAGATGTAACTTTCAGTTTGAAACTACTCCCCCCACCCCTCCATGTTGGAACAGCTTCTTGAGTGATATGCATGGTCAATTATCTGAAGATAATGATTAATGTTACTGCAACGGGGTGCCAGTAATTTTACACTATTTAGAGAGTTTAAGTTTTGAGCCATACTAAAGGTCAGTTACCAAAGGACTGAGGGGCTTTCACAGATTTTTCTGTTTACGGGGAGTAGAATATTAATGCAGCTAGTGTTAGTTATTGAATGTAAATAAACACGGGTCGAGAAATCAAAGGTTGAATAAGGGTCAGGCTTTTGTCATTTTTGCTATATTCCTAGAGGGCCTCTTCTCTCAAGTAGCACCTCATACAGAATGCACAAAAATGAGGGGTTTAGTCAATTAAGTTTGTTTAAATAACATTAGTGGGGATAAGGCTGAATGATTTTGGAAAGTGTTATCCTAGTGTTCAGAGACCTGCTGCTTAGGCAGCCAGCCAAAATCTATCTCCATGGATTCGCAACAATCAAGGCCTTGACAAGTTTTATGTTCAAAGAAAACCAGTTAGTCAATTAGCTGTTAAGGACTTCAAAACATCTTTTTGTTAGTATGACACTGATTTAAAAGATAAAAGCCTAAGTAAAGCCTTTCAATAGTTTTCAATCCTTTCCCCAAACTCTTCTGATGTGGGAGGGTGGGGGCAGGGAAAAAAGCCCTGCTAAAACAGAGCATAATAGCTGACCAGTTGCCAATCGCTTAGGGTAACTCTTCCATTAGTAAGTGGTACATATTCTCTAAAATACAAAGAAGGTTTCAATGGCTTTTACAGTTTCAGACTCCAGTTGCTTCTTTAATTGGATGACTCAATTTAATTTTGAATTAAGTAGAAGAAAAAGTATTACATTCTACTACATGCCAACTTTGGCAGAAAGCAAGCAAGCAATGTACTGTTCATATTGTTTTAGGTTTGCACATTAAGAGTTAGAGTCTTCTTGCAGCGTTGCAGTTCAGAACGTCAAAATTCTAGAATACTTTGTGTATTTAAAGGACTCGCCCATAGTCTCTGCACTACTGGGAAGACAACAAGCGAATGAGCTACATTTGCTCTTCGCAAAGACCATTTTTGAGCTTTGTTAAGGCGGAAGCTGAGAAATGATCTGTCTCAGTATTTTTCATGTTGCCTAGCTAGTTCTGCCAAAAGTTATTGAACACAATGCAGAAAACTAACTACAGAGTGAAATTCTGTGGCCAAACTATGTTATACAGGAGGTCAGAGTCAAGGACCATAATGCTTGGCATCTATCACTACATCTTCCTACTGTCTTTCAACATTCAAAGCACCTATAGGACTGATTATCAGAGGTGTTCACATCACAGTCCAACTGCAATGCCTGGATACTACAATGATGGATGCATTGAAGATAACGTCTACAGATCCCCGGCCTCTATTCCTCTTCACCTATCTACTTCAGCTCTCCCTCAACAGCCATCTGAATAGAAGGGCTTTGCAGCATACTTTGACAGTCAACAGATTTGGGCTATTTCTTACCATGTGGGGAGTGAATTCCAAATTCCAGGGCCCATCACAGAAGACACCGTGCCAAGAACTCCTGCTTATGAACAGCACCGAACTTCAGGTTTACAGGTTAGACTTAGAACCAGTTAGTGACAAATTTGGCCATGGTGCAACTCTGGTGACATCAATGAATTTGTGAATGGTCTGAAATTGACTCCTGGGGGCAAATCCTGTTTTCTCCATAAGGCCTTGATTGGGGAAAGCATCTCTATTCAGGACAAGCATGTGCTTATTTGTTTTCCTGAATCAGAGCCTGGGTGTGGAAGGAAAACAAGGGACTGACCCAATGCCCATTGGATACAATGGGAGTATTTATTTTGACTTCAATGAGTTTTAGCTCAGGCCCCCAGTGTAGTTCCACTGTGTAAGCTGACGTACAATCCGTGTGTGTGGTGCCCGCACAGGATATATATGTGCAAAGAGTGTTTGGGGGCAGAGTGGGGGCAGACCCGCCAGGGGCGAGGTTAAAAAATTATGCATTGTTTAGATCCTTCAGTCCTTCCCTCCCCACGGAGAGATAGAGGGTGTTAAGTCTATGGGGCCTACACCAGCCATTAGACTGAAGTAGTCTCTCTCTCCAGAACTCTGCTACCAGTCCATCGTCTACAGGGAGGATGACTTACTTGTTTTGGGCACCTTAATGTGTAAATTAAATTACCTGTCATTGGTGGGTGGGTTGTTAATTTTCATATTTTTAATGGACTCACTGGGGAATTTAGTATAATGAAGTTGTGTCTAAAGGTGCTGCCTGGCTAAAAGAACAAGCTTTTGTTTTGTTTAATTTCCAAGTTATAAACCCCATAAATCTGTGAAACGGAGGTAGTAAAACTTCAGCTAGCAGCAGAGGAATACTGTATTGCTAAGTGTTTCTTTGGGAGGTGCAGTTTCATGTGTGTTTGAACAGATAAGTTCTTTTCTTTTTCAGCATTTTAATTATCATCAATGAAAATTAAAATGCATCCATACCTCAGAAAGAACAGGAGTACTTGTGGCACCTTAGAGACTAACAAATTTATTAGAGCATATATATATGCATCCAAAGAAGTGGGCTGTAGCCCATGAAAGCTTATGCTCTAATAAATTTGTTAGTCTCTAAGGTGCCACAAGTACTCCTGTTCTTTTTGCGGATACAGACTAACACAGCTGCTACTCTGAAACCTGTCCATACCTCAGGTTATCTTCAAGGAAATGTTTTCCTTGACTCACAGTTGGTCAAAAAACAGGACAAAACCTTCACAAACGTGTTAATCAAAATTTTTCATTCTCTTTTACTTGATATTTCAATGTAAAAAAATCATCAGAATTTAAAAAGTTGAAACACTTTGACCAACTCTGTAGGGGTTATGCTCTGAAAAAATAAAGGGTGGTGGAGCGGAGGCCTGCTATGATGTACATGCAAACCACTTCATGCCATGGGCCAACACAGTCTGCTAACACAGTCCCCAAATCTCAGATGGAAGGGAGGTGAGCCCCACGCAGCAGCATCTGCCCCTCCTTCCTATCCCACAGAAGTTCCTTCAGGTGAATTGCATACATTTGGTGCTCTGTGGGGTTAGGGAGGTACATGGCTGGGCTGAGAGAAGGCAAGGCTGCAGGAAAGCCGTTAGACTTGATTCTTCACTGCTTTGGGCCCTGTGTAGTTATTCATAGTTGTGCAAAGTAAGGTTAACACACTCTTAAAAAAAAAAAAATAATTCTTCACTCACTCAGGGTTTGTCCAGACTAGGGAAAGTGATCAAGTGTGTGAGAACCCTGACCTTTCCCTAGCTTAGATGCAGGTTAACATATTTTACCTTGACGTAGCTGGTTGAAGATGACACTAGACTCCCGCCTAGCTAAATTGAGGTGAAAGGTGTTAACCTGCATCTAAGATGTGGGAAAGGTCCTGGTTAGTTAAAATGTGATAGCTAACCGCAACCACTTTTCCTAGTCTGGATAATCTCACATGACAATTTTTATACTCACTTTGGACAAGTGTAAGAGATGGCACAGATACAATCAATCCCTCACATGTGGTATTAGCCCCTGGCAAACACTGAAAAACCTAGGGACTTAATGCTGACCGTGTGTTTCTGGAAAGTGGTCCAAGACACTCCACTGATGAGTGCATTATCAGTGCTTAGACTGAGACAGAACTAAAGCAGTTCAGATAAAGGGGTACAAACTTATGCTTAAGAAATGGTTAAACAACATTAGGGTTGTGACACAAACTGGTAAATGGAAGGACTTTTAGTCATGAATTATACTCTGAGCTAAACTGAGAGGTAATATAAATCATGGTGTATGTTGTACATCATAAGTCAGCATGGGTATAACCTCCTGCTGAAGGGGGTTGTGGGTTGTAGCAGGGAAGGCAGCCAACAGTAGGAAGGTTTAAGAAAGTGTAAGCAGACCCTGGGCTGATTTACTGTTGTGAGATCGGCTGGAAATGTGAAGTTCAGGTCAGGATCCGGATCCAGTTTGAATCCACCTCTAGTTATGATGTAGGCTCAATGCAAAGCCAGGTGAAGTGAAACAGCTATTATAATTTGTTAAGTACTGAAAAGCTGCTCAGTGCTAAACAATGGACAACAATACAGACAGTTCATCCCCTATTAGAGGATGTCTAGTGTCCAGAGGCCTTAATCAGGACTGGAGCTCTGCTAGACTGTAGAAATAGGAAGACAAGTATGGCCGATTTTCAAATGCGACTAATGATTTTGGGGTGCCTATGCTGAGATACCGTAAAAGGGTCTGATTTTTAGAAAGTTCTGAGCATGAACCCTCTGAATATCAGACCCCTCTAAGGTGCCCCAAATTGGCTGCCCCAAAACGGAGCATCCACCATCACTGGCCCCTTTAGAAAATTGTGGCCATTGTCCTTGCCTGGATACATTTGGAAATCCTTGGACACACTGAGTTTCACTTTGAGTGTTGGGGCCAAACTGAGCCTAGGCCCAAATCTGTGCAACCCCTATTAACTTCATTTGCAGTTTCATGAAGCCTCCAAGTTCTTCAGAGCCCCAAAGCAAAAAAACTCTGAGGTGGCCAGAGAGATGGGCAGAGGAGCTGGGGAGATGGATGGAATCTGAGGCAAAGTAAATCCACTTTTTAATGCATTGTGACTCAATTCAATTCCCCTTGACCTCATTGGGATTTTTCCCATGCACTTTAATGGCAGCTGGATGAGGCCTTTTTATGAATAAGGAATGGAACACTTATTTTAAAATAAGGGAAAGGCATTCTAAGCATATGACGGATTAAGCAATTGAGCAAGATACATAAAGCATGTGCCTAACTTTAAGCATATGAGTATTCCCATTAATATTAAACATGCTGAACTGGGGCCTAACTGATGATCACTTTTAATTCTCTAATACAGCCACAAGGTCAGAAAAGCACCATGAACTGACAAATGTAAAATGTTTTTATATTTATATTATAAAAAAACAGCTCATATAGTTGAGTGAATGTGAAAAATTCATTACAATGAATCAGACCACCCTCCAGCTAAGATTCTCTTCTCACTGCCATTGGGGAGTGTCATTCCTCTGATGACACAGGGGTTACTCCACATTTGCAGGGAGGAAGCGAGAGCCAAATTTGGCCCTTTGCATGCAAAATTTCAGCACAGTACAGAATTTGATGGCCAATTACCACCCTCCCTCCGCCTTCCCTTAAAATGGGGTTTATAATGAAAACGTGGACACAATCTTCACCATTACTACATGCTGTTATTGTTAACAGACTCCTCTTTCTTTGTAATTTACACAGATGTACTCTGACTAGTGCAGTAGTTACAGATGGTATAGCTTGTTATACATACCATTCCCATACTTATAGAGCAACAAATACATTCTTTTTAAAGTATGTCTCTGATAAATTTTATTCAAATGTAAAAGGTAATAGGCAGAAAATGTAGTTTGCTTACAAGTTTCCTTTATGGCTGTTTGACTGTCACTTCTCTGCAGATTTATGATAATCATTCTTGCAACAAAAACGTTTACTTCACTGTTTAAATAATAAGGTAATTTGTTACAGCTAATTACTCAAGTGCTTCCTTAATCTCAATTAAAAGATTCAGGCTGATTTTCTATATTTCTGCAGCAGTATGTTCCAGAAGATCTTGTTAATGTATTCCCAATCACATATTTGTTAAGGAATGCATGGTCCATGCAAAACTGAAATGCTAAAATACATAGCTGCAATCTTAAACAATGATTTATTGTGACATGGGATGTGGGACATTTCCACAGCTTTTGTGATTGCAGTAATGAAGCTGTAAACCAAATAGCATGAAATGAAGCAAGGCTTTACAATTTAATCAGCTCGTAAACAGATCTACTGCATCAAGCAAATGACATTATTATCCATCCGAAGTAAATCATGCTAATCTCAGGAGATAAAATCAACATCATTAATGGTCACATGTCATATTCATCAACACTAAACCATCCCTTTTGACAGATTAATCCTAACTACAGCTCCCACGATGTATGGTAATAGGGCTTGGAGCATACATTTCATTCAGCAGTAGGGCTAACCAGCACTCTTAGTCTGCTATTACAAATAATTTTTTTATTGATTTACATATTTTAAAATGCATTTAAGGTGAGGTACCATTAAACATCCTGTCACTATTACATATTTCTCCTTCACATTCTCACACGGTATTAATATAAACTGGAAGCCAAACATTGTAGGCCTTACAAATACTTTGTTTAGCATGCTGTTAGGAGTAATTAAAGATTTCTGCCTGTTTTTTTCCATTCGGCAATGGAAATATGCGCCCCTTTTTTACAGGATTTAGAGAATAATCAATATTGCCATTCTAATTTATTATTTGCAATGCAGAAATGCTGGGGGCCTCAATCGTGGATCAGGGTCCCATTGTGCTAGGGCTTATTGCCCATATCTGCTTAATTAATATACTGAGAAAGAACATGCCTATGCACTTATGACATTCTCTCAATATTGAAGCTCACTGTGTCCTAAAGAACTATTGTATATTTCTGCTCACTCTTCAGCTCTTGTGTATTGCATATTTGCTTCCAACACAAAATATATTTATTTATCATGAGACTGACCCTGTATGAATGCTTTTGAAAAGTGTCCACTATTCAAAATGTCACTTTCCTTGAACAGGCACTGAATTATATTGACAGGCACATTATCAAGGGCTGCTGACTGACAGAATGAATGACTGCGGCTACATGCCGCATTGCCAGTCATTGACTGAGTGAGTGCAAAAATTATCTACAACCTTTGTAGATCTAAAGCAGTCTGAACTAAGGCTAGGAAAGAAGATATATGCAAGTGATTTACTAGTGCAGCATTTATCAACTTAGTACAAACATCTCAACTATTACCCAAACTACTTCACTAATGTAGTAATTCATTAATGGTTTATTCTCTCCTGAGACCAACAATTTTTTTAGACATTCTCTTTATGCAATTATTAATACCATGTTTATTTAAAATATGTATTTATATTTCACTAATGAAATGTCTGAGGTACAATTTTTAAAAGAACCACAGCCTTATGCAACTGTTTTTAAGCAAACAGAGACTAAGACATCTGAAAAAAAGTATGAGGGCAAGGCAAAAGCTTGATATTAAATTTACAGACCAAATAGGCTTGACACAGGCTAATCAGTGAATTTGGTTAAAAGAGAAGGCAACATCCTCTCTGGATTGTGCTGATGCTTTAAACAACAGAGTAAACTAAATATAAATGTGTATCATTTATTTGCCAAAATGATTTATTGCGTGGGCTGGGTTTTTTTCTTTCTTTTTTTGATAGACATAATGGTAGCCTGAAAAGCTACACCACAAAGATTTTTTCCCTTTGTAAAATCTCATCTATCAAATAGACAAATTAATAAAATGTTGCAGTAAGTACATTAATTTCAAAGCTTAAAAAGTACCAGGGTCAAGTTTACTGGAATCCACTGAACTCAAAAAGATTGTATGACTTAGATTGTCATAATACTTTGAGATTCCTTAAAAGTCTATTTTTTCTCTCTGTTGTGTGCTTGATACACAGGGGTCCTCTGTGCCCAGGTTGGAGTTACCATGTTTCCCCCTAGTATTCCCTCTTCATGTCACTTCCACCTTTGAGATCATTATTGTCTTTTGACTGGATGGGCGTGCCTATGGAGCTCATCAATGCTGTGTCTTAATTGACCCAGGAGATCACTGCTGGGCAATAAATACTCTCTCCCCCATTAAGCAATCACACTGTCATGGCAATTTTTATTATTAATTATTTGTATTAGGGTAGCACATCAGATGTCTCAAGTGAGATCAGAGCCCCATTGTTCTAGGTATTGTATAAACACATAGTAAGATATAGCCCCTGCCAAAAACACCTTATAATCCAAATAGATGACACAGACAAGAAAAACATTATCCCCATTTTACAGATGGAAAACTGTAGGCACAGAGATTCAGTGATTTGCCCAAGGGCACACAGGAACTCTGTGGTAGAGCCAGGAATTGACCCCAAATTTGAGTCCCAATCCAGGGCCTTAACTGCAAGATCATCTCCCAACCCAAGGAGCAAGAGATTGCTACAAGCTACCCAGCTCAGGCTATCAGCATTGCAATGTAAAGAATTAACACTGGCTCA
The DNA here is from genome assembly GCF_002925995.2 of Terrapene triunguis. Taxonomy (NCBI): domain Eukaryota; kingdom Metazoa; phylum Chordata; order Testudines; family Emydidae; genus Terrapene; species Terrapene triunguis. The sequence continues at coordinate 5,178,552 of NW_020664498.1, forward strand.
TTCATACTGGCTCATTCATCATTTTGCATTTGGACATTTGGACATGAAATCAAATGAAGTTTTTTTCACTTGAGAATATGCTGCTTTTGATTTTCACAAATTGTATGAACACACATGCAGATGGTTACAAAATACCTGTATAAAATTATCTTGGTCTCATTTTAAAAAGCTGTTTTCAAATTACAAAATATTGTGGCTAAAATATGACAGGGTGATTAAAAATATAGGTTCATAGTAATAACTTTGTATTTTGTATTAGATATGCAATGACTCTGTCCCACACTGACCTTCGAAAATATCATGGCTTGTTTTATTAAGTATCCAAATTTCACCTGGGCCAAATTTCAGATCTATCCAAATCATCATCCCTAATCCAGTGCCATTGAAGGCCACATCTTTGCTGCTTTTAGTTGGAATACAGCCCTAGCTGGCCAGCTGAGAATTCCTTAGGGAGCCGTCAACTGGCAAAGCCAGCTCCTGTGTTAGCCACCACACCCACCCTATAGTAGGGCATGGAATAGATCATAACTGGGGTACTCCAAATCTCAGCTAGGTCCCTTATTGACTTTACCCAGTTGGCAAAGTTTAGAGAAGCCCCTAAATTGCCCCAATGCATGTTCAACCCAGCACAAAACAGCACACAGAATCAGGGAGCTGTAACTGGATCCCTGATGACCCATCCCACTCATTTGCACTAAAAGTGGGTGACACCACCAATATTGTCACCCGAGTGTCAATTCCAAAAGAAAATTATGCAGGCAGGTTCTGTTCTAACTGGGCAATTTGAGATGAATGGAAACCTTTGACTGAAGTAAGTTAGATTTCGTAACATGGCTAACAGACAGTAGGAATGTTTCTAATCACACATTTTAACTCTGTGCCTTTAAGCATATGGATTAGGAGGATGGCGGCTTTTGCAAGAATAAAGAGACATAATTCCATGGAACAAACTAACACCTAGCAATAAAGTAGCCATTCTTTTTTGGCCGTCACCAAGGAACAAGTTTTTAATCAATGCATAAAAAAAATATATGAAAAAACAAACAAACATCCTCTTAGACTTGTGCATAAAGGGATTTGGAAGTGAAACCCACAGGAGCCACGGTTTACCTGTAGTACAATTCTGCATCATCTGTAGCCTTTTTAGCAAGAGACTTATTAAATGTATCATTAATTTAGTGATAACATTATAAAGAGAACTAGTGACTCTATTTGTTTTTCTTTTGAGATATAGCTATAATAGGAAGCCAGGCATGATTTTAATAAGTCATGATACTATTCTATCAGTTGAAGGAGCTATAGAGGGAACCCATGTAGATAACTCGCTTCTGCCTCAAAATGATCTTTGTATCTTGACATGATTTATCATTTTATTCCTTAAAAATGAAAAGAAGATGTGATTTAAAATGTCATGCTTTGGTTGCATGAGCCAGATTCCTGTAATCAATCATCCAAAATAAACTGCATTATTTAGGAGCTATTTGAAGGGAGACAAGTCAAAAACATGATTAAAAAAAACATGGCCAAAAAATTGCTGGGGGAAAAAAAAAAGGAGGGTTTAGCATATAAAGCATCTGAATTTTTTATACATACATGTTGATTGTTGTTTTGTGATTAGGGCAATTTTATAAAATAAATCAGTCCATGAGCACAGGCTGCAAAACAAAGTGTTTATACACACTACTAACATCAATTTAACAGCTGACTATTAAGAAAAGGCACCACTAAAATAGCATGGTAATCATCTTTCACAATCATAGGCAAATGGAGGATACAGGGGGCTTGCAATAAGACAGGAAGGGCTTGACTGAGCACTGTGTAGACATTTGCCCTTGTGCAGATTGGCCATAACTCACGACCAGATCAGAATGGTAGCATTTTACCCCCACTGTTGACAGGTGTAAAGGATGACACTGTGTGCCCAAGCAATATAGAATCAGACCCTAAACCTCTCACCTGTAGCTTCTCAATTTGGATTTGGCCCAGGTTTGTAAAGACTAATGACAAAAATGTTTGCCATCTGAGCTAGTGGCCAGCAGGTGTTGGTGGTCTCAGCCTAGCTGTTTGACCCAACCTTGAGTCTGGAAATGCCTTTAAAAGGTCAGTGTAAAAGATACAGGGTGAAGCAATAATTAAACTACATGTCATATTTGTGGCATGACATACAGCACTCAGATATATGCTGTGGGAACATGAGATACACACAGAGTCTGCTCTTGGTTGCGCCACTAAAATGGTGAAAGAGAGTAAGTGGTAAAGTATGGAGCTTGACCCAATTAGGTACTCAGTACGATATTCACAGATTCGTAGATTCTCAGGCCAGAAGGAACCGTAGTGATACTCTAGTCTGATACCTGTCTAACACAGGTCATAGAACTTCCCCCAAACAATTTCTAGATCAGATCTTTTAGAAAAGCATCCAATCTTGAATTAAAAATGGTCAGGGATGGAGAATCCACCATGATCATTAGTAAATTGTTTTGGAGTTAAATACTCTTACTGTTAAAAATGTACTCCTGGTTTTCAGTCTGAATTTGTGTAGCTTCAACTTCCAGCCATTGGATCATGTCATATCTTTCTCTGCTAGACTGAAGAGCACATTATTAAATAGTTTTCCCCATTTAGGTACTTATAGACTGTAATCAACCCTTAACCTTTTAGTTAAGCTAAATAGATTTTGCTCCTTGAGTCTATTACAAAAAAGTGCCACTGTGGCTAAACAACAAAGTAAAAGAAGCAGTGAGGGGCAAAAAGGCATCCTTTAAAAAGTGGAAGTTAAATCCTATTGAGGAAAATAGGAAGGAGCATTAACTCTGGCAAGTGAAGTGTAAAAATATAATCAGGAAGGTTAAAAAAGAATTTGAAAAACAGCTAGTCAAAGACTCAAAAAGTAACAGCACATTTTTTTCAAGGCCACCAGAAGCAGGAAGCCTACTAAGCAATCAGTGGGGCCACTGGATGATCAAGATGCTAAAGGCGCACTCAAGGAAGATAAGGCCATTGCAGGTACACTAAATTAATTTTTTGCATCGATCTTCACAGCTGAGTATGTGAGGGAGATTCCCAAACCTGAGCCATTCTTTTTAGGTGACAAATCTGAGGAACTGTCCCAGATTGAGGTGTCATTAGAGGAGGTTTTGGAACAAATTGATAAATTAAACAGCAATAAGTCACCTGGACCAGGTGGTATTCACCCAAGAGTTCTGAAGGAATTCAAATATGAAATGGCAGAAGTACTAACTGTGGTATGTAACCTATCATTTAGATCAGCTTTTGTACCAAATGACTGGAGGATAGCTAATGTGACGCCAATTTTTTTTTAAAAGGTTCCAGAGGTGATCCCAGCAATTACAGGCAAGTAAGCTTAACTTCAGTACCAGGCTGGTTGAAACTATAGTAAAGAACAGAATTGTGAGATGAACATGATTTGTTGGGGAAAAGTCAACATGGTTTTTGTAAAGGGAAATCATGCCTCGCCAATCTCCTAGAATTCTTTGAGGGGGTCAACAAGCATGTGGACAAGGGGAATCCGGGGGATCCAATGGATATAGTGTACTTAGATTTTCAGAAAGCCTTTGACAAGGTCCCTCAGCAAAGGCTCTTAAGCAAAGTAAGTTGTCATGGGATAAGAGGGAAGGTCCTTTCATGGATCAGTAACTGGTTAAAAGATAGGAAACAAAGGATAGGAATAAATGGTCAGTTTTCAGAATGGAGAGAGGTAAATAGTGGTGCCCCTCAGGGATCTATGCTAGGGCCATTATTGTTCAACATATCCATAATTTATCTGGCAAAAGGGGTAAACAGTGAGGTGGCAAATTTTGCAGATGATACAAAACTATTCAAGATAGATAAGTCCAAAGCAGACTGCGAAGAGTTACAAGAGATCTCACAAAACTGGGTGACTGGGCAACAAAATGTCAGATAAAATTCAATGTTGATAAATGAAAAAAGTAATACGCATTGGAAAACATAATCCCAACAGTACATATAAAATGAGTAGTAACAGCTAATTTAGACCCATGAAGAAATATCTTGGAGTCATTGTGGATAGTTCCCTGAAAACATCCACTCAATGTGCAGCGGCAGTCAAAAAAACCTAACAGAATGTTGGGAATCTTTAGGAAAGGGATAGATAATAAGACAGAAAATATCATATTGCCTCTATTTAAATCCATGGTATGCCCACACCTTGAATACTGTGTGTAGATCTGGTCATCCCATCTCAAAAAAGATATATTGGAATTGGAAGAGATATGGAAACAGGCAACCGCTTCCATTTGAGGAGAGATTGAAATGAATGAAAATACACCAAATGAAATTAATAGGCAGTAGGTTTAAAATGAACAAAAGTAAGTACTTCTTCACACAATGCACAGTCAACCTGTGGAACTCTTTGTCAGAGGATGTTGTGAAAGTCAAAACTATAACAGGGTTCATAAAAGAACTTAATAAGTTCATGGAGGATAGGTCCATCAATGGTTATTAGACAGGCAGGGCAGGGATGGTGTCCCTAGCCTCTCTTTGCCAGAAGCTGGGAAATGGGCAACAGGGAATGGATCGCTTGATTACCTGTTCTGTTCATTCTCTCTGGGGCACCTGGCATTGGCAAGACAGGATACTGGGTTAGATGGACCATTCATCTGACCCAGTATGGCCATTCTTATGTTTTCTAATCCTTTAATCATTCTTCAAAAAGAACAGGAGTACTTGTGGCACCTTAGAGACTAACAAATTTA